>NC_069785.1:123278121-123590934 GCF_027406575.1 Nycticebus coucang | reverse complement strand
GAGTGGAATTTGAGGAGCTGTGTGCAGACTTGTTCGAGCGGGTGCCTGGGCCTGTACAGCAGGCTCTGCAGAGTGCCGGGATGAATTTGGTGAGGGGGCAGGGACAGGTGGGAAATGGGAAGGAGACACATGGGACATCAAGGAAGAGTCAGTCCTGAGGAGGAGGTTAACTTCATGCTGTCCCAGCCCTCATTCTTCCCCTCCTGGCAGGATGAGATCGAGCAGGTGATCCTGGTGGGTGGGGCCACTCGAGTCCCCAAAGTTCAGGAGGTGCTGCTGAAGTCCGTGGGCAAGTGAGTGTGGGGGCAGGGGCATTGGATCTAGTTCTGCCTGGGATGGGGCTACAGGGCTGAGGGGGGGAGTCCAGGCTGAGTGCTCTAGGGTCGACAGTGCTGAAGCTTAGAACTTTCCTAGGGAGGAGCTAGGGAAGAACATCAATGCAGATGAAGCGGCTGCCATGGGAGCTGTGTACCAGGCAGCTGCACTGAGCAAAGCCTTCAAGGTGAAGCCATTTGTAGTCCGAGATGCAGTGGTCTACCCCATCCTGGTGAGTAAGCCTGACTGATCAGGCAACAGGCTCCCTTTGCCTTTCCAACTAGGATCTTTCCTCCTGCTGCCCTTGATCTTTTGCTAGAGGATTCCCCCCACCTTGCCCATCCCCCACCTGAGAACCTGTTTGCCTTCTCTCTGCCTGCTGTGTAGGTGGAGTTCACCAGGGAAGTAGAGGAAGAGCCTGGGGTTCGTAGCCTGAAGCACAATAAACGTGTCCTCTTCTCTCGGATGGGACCCTACCCTCAACGCAAAGTCATAACCTTTAACCGCTATAGCCATGATTTCAACTTCCACATCAACTATGGTGACCTGGGCTTCCTGGGGCCAGAGGAGCTTCGGTGAGGGGCAAGGGAGATAGGGTGGGAGCTCCAGGGAGGAGGTAGTATGGCTGCAGATGACTTGAGGATTGAGGGTGAGGGAGGAAGTGGGGGTCAAAGGGCTGCAACAGGGGAAGCAGGCAGTGGGGTTAGGGTTAGGTTGTAAGTAGCTTCTCTGGAGAATGTGTCTATCCTCCTGAGTATGTCCTGGAGGAGGGCCCTGACATCTTGTGCTAGGAGTCTGTGTAGTCTAGAATTGGAGGTGGGTCTCCTCGAACTCCTCTTTCCTCCCCAACCAGGGTATTTGGCTCCCAAAATCTGACCACAGTGAAGCTAAAAGGTGTGGCTGAGAGCTTCAAGAAGTATCCTGACTACGAGTCCAAGGGCATCAAGGCTCACTTCAATCTGGATGAGAGTGGTGTACTCAGTCTAGACAGGGTGAGAGCAAAAGGAGACCCTGGGTGCAGCCAAAGGCCCAGGCTCTGCCAGTCTTTTTTTTTTTTTTTTTTGAGACAGAGCCTCAAGCTATCGCCCTGGGTGGAGTGCCGTGGTGTCACAGCTCACAGCAACCTCCAACTCTTGGGCTTAAGCGATTCTCTTGCCTCAGCCTCCCTAGTAGCTGGGACTACAGGTGCCCGCCACAATGCCTGGCTATTATTTGGTTGTAGTCGTCATTGTTGTTTGGCAGGCCCAGGCTGGATTTGACCTGCCAGCTCTGGTGTATGTGGCTGGCACCTTAGCTGCTTGAGCTACAGGTGCCAAGCCGGCCCTGCCAGTCTTTTCCAAAACAAGTTCCATGTGATATTAAGACAAGATCACCAGGCCAGGTGCGAAGGTTCATACCTGTAATCCTACCATTCTTGGAGGCCGAGGTGGGTGGATCACTTGAGCTGGAGAGTTCAAGAACAGCCTGAGCAACCATGAGACCCTGTTTCTAAAAGTAGTTGGATGTTGTAGGGGGTGCCAGTAGTCCCAGCTACTTGGGAGGCTAAGGCAAGAGGATTACATGAGCCCAAGAGTTTGAGATTTCTGTGAGCTATGACAGCAGGGCACTCCACTGATGGCAACAAAATGAAACTCTGTCTCAAAAAAAAAAAAAAAAAGACCTCATCATAGTTTGAGAATCAGACAAATCTTGGTTCTAAACACAGCTAAGCAATCACCTGGTGTGGGCTACCTAATAGACTATTAGTGCTTATGGACATTGTAAATTTCTTAGCAAGAACTGTGGGATGATTGAGGAACTCATTTTTGAAGAGCAGGTCTGGGGATTAGTATCTTTAGAACATAGTAGGGGAAATGACAGTTCATACTGTTAATGGGTGGAGAAGTGAGGAGCTCTGAGGGGGAAAGAGCAAGCTATGATCTGTCCTCAGAGGGGTTATAGTCAAAGTGATAGGTGAGTCCCCGAGTCTTTACATGAGTCAGATGAGGCCAGGCCTGCACAGCTGCAAGTCCTGGGGCACACACCCACTTCAGTAAGGGTGTTTGTGGAGAAAAGGTGGCCTAGTGTGTGTGTTCTTTAATTTGAACCTGTTTCGAGGCCAGGCATGGTGGCTTACACCTATAATCCCAGCACTTGGGAGGCTGAGGCAGGTAGATTGCCTGGGCTCACAGATTCGAGAGCAGCCTGAGCCAGAGCAAGACCCCCGTCTTTAAAAATAGCCAGGCATTGTGGCAGGCGCCTGTAGTCCGAGCTACTTGGGAGGCTGAAGCAAGAGAATCACTTAAACCCAGGAGTTTGAGGTTGCTGTGAGGTAGGACGCCCTGGCACTGTTATCAAGGGTAACAAAGTGAGACTATCTCAAAAAAAAAAAAAATAATAATAATAATAATAGTAATAATAATTTGAACCTGTTTTCAGGTGGAGTCTGTATTTGAGACACTGGTGGAAGACAACCCAGAAGAAGAATCGACCCTGACCAGTAAGAGTGTGCATTCGTGTGTGAGAGAGAATACACTCGTGTGCAGTTTGGGCAGGTGGACAGGGCATCATGGGAAGTAGAGTCACTGCTGTGGTCCACTTTTGAGTCTTTGGGTTATCTTCCCCCCTAGAACTTGGCAACACCATTTCCAGCCTATTTGGAGGTGGTACCTCACCAGATGCCAAAGAGAACGGTACTGATACTGTCCAGGTGAGCTCAGGACAGAGCCAGGGAGCATGGAGGAGGGAGTGTGGTGGCAGACAGTGGCACCTGGGTGGGCAGTGGGGGTGGGCCTCCCCACCTCTTGGTCCATGATGAGGTTAACTGTATACTCCTCAGATACTGGGCTCTGAACAGTTCCCTATACCAGAATTCCCAAGGCCTATTTCCCTCCAGCTCCATGTGCTCTCTCTTTGTCCAACTAAACCATTATAGTCCAAATAGCCCACTGATCGCTTCTATACGGTTGTCACCTATCTGCCCCCAAATTGTGTCCTGAGAAGTGCACCTTCAAATTCAAAGCAAGAACCTTAGGGATCGGACGTTGCTGAGGCCAGGCCTGACCTGTGGGCTCTGCTCGTGATTGCTGTGTGCAGGGTGCCTGTGATTACTTTGCAGGAGGAGGAGAGCCCTGCAGAGGGGAGCAAGGATGAGCCTGGGGAGCAAGTGGAGCTCAAGGAGGAAGGCGAGGCCCCAGTGGAGGACACCTCTCAGCCCCCACCGCCTGAGCCTAAGGGGGACACAGCCCCTGAGGGAGAAAAGGTTTCAGAAGAAGAAAATGCGTTCAAGGCAGAGGCCCAGGTGAGCCGTGGGTAGAGTAAGGCTGGTATAGACCCAGAGGCTAAGGAAGTGGAGGCCTACCTATTTTTGGATTTTTTTTTTTTTTTTTTGAGACAGAGTCTCACTTTGTGGACCCTGGTAGAGTGCCATGGCATCATAGCTCACAGCAACCTTAGATCCTTGGGCTCAAGCGATTCTCTTGCCTCTGCCTCTGGAGTAGCTGGGATTACAGACACCCACCACAATACCCGGCTATTTTTAGAGGCGGGGTCTCCTCTAGCTCAGGCTCTGGATCTTAGGACCTCAAGCAGTCCGCCTTCCTCAGCCTCCCAGAGTACTAGGATTACAGCCATGAGCCACCGCATCCGGCCCAGGAAGCCTACTTTCTTTCTTGCCCAATGGAGAATGTAGAAGGTCTGAGGCTTTTCCTGACATTACTGACTCTTCCCACCCAGAAGCCAAGTGAGAAGGGGGAGGCAGGGCCTGAGGGCATCCCTCAAGCCCCAGAGGAAGAAAAGAAGCAGAAGCCTGCCAGGAAGCAGAGAATGGTAGAGGAGATCGGAGTGGAGCTGGTTGTTTTGGACCTGCCTGACTTGCCAAAGGATGAGCTGGCTCATTCAGTGCAGAAGTAAGGACCCCCCAGCTTTTCTGCACACACGGGTGTGCTGGGCAGGGTTGGGATGATTCTCTTGGGAGGGAGAGAGCTGTCTGACTTGGGGTCAGAGTTCTAACCTGCCCTCCCTTTTCCCTGCCCCTCCTTGTCCCACAGGCTTCAGGACTTGACACTCCGAGACCTGGAGAAGCAGGAACGGGAGAAAGCTGCCAACAGCTTGGAAGCATTCATCTTTGAGACCCAGGTCAGTAGGCTGGCAGGCAGCACCCTCAGCCCCTTGGGCTTGTGTTTTGGGGCATCTGGCTCTGCAAGCCTTGCCCTTGGTCTTGCTGCATGCATGCTTTTGTTCATGTGTCCCTCCCTAGGACAAGCTATACCAGCCTGAGTACCAGGAAGTGTCCACCGAAGGGCAGCGTGAGGAGATCTCTGGGAAACTCAGTGCTGCGTCCACCTGGCTGGAGGACGAGGGTTTTGGGTCCACCACAGCGGTGAGGAGCCTCCTGGGACATGGTGGGTGGGATGAAAGCTCTCCCAGGGAAAGGGAGCAAAGAGAGCTGGGACACAAGCTCATAGGCTCTGTCATCCATTCAACCCCTCTCTCCCATCCCACCCACATCCACCAGATGTTGAAGGAGAAGCTGACTGAGCTAAGGAAGCTATGCCAAGGGCTATTTTTTCGGGTGGAAGAGCGCAAGAAGTGGCCTGAACGGCTGTCTGCCCTTGATAATCTCCTCAACCATTCCAGCATGTTCCTCAAGTGAGTGGCGCTTGTGACCTTCTTTATTCAGTCCTGTGAAGGCCACTGACTCCCATTCCTGTCAGCTTCCTATTCTCTGCACCCCAGGTCCCTTCATCTAGGGCTGATTGTCTTCTGGGTTCTAGGGGGGCCCGACTCATCCCAGAAATGGACCAGATCTTCACTGAGGTAGAGATGACAACCCTGGAGAAAGTCATCAATGAGACCTGGGTAATCACTGTAGATACTTGCCTGGATATGTAGCTGGCGCCCTGTGCCATCCTAGGCCATGTGGGAGGGTCAAAGGGCTGTGTCTAGCATGGCACCTAGTTGGAAAGGCAGAAGATGTTTGCATTTCAGCCCACAAATTTGATTTGTCCCAAACGAGGCCCATAGCCATAAGAGTCACTGGACTGGAGAAGCAACAGAGCCCCTCCTTGTGTGGAAAGAGAAGGCTGCTTTGAGGTGCTGGGATTTGAGCTGGGCTCAGAAGATGGGCCAGGGTTTGGTTAGGTTAGACTGATTCTTCATGTGAAGCCAAAACTTTGAAAATGTGTTAGAGACTTCTTAAGAGCCACAGCTCAGAAGTTGAGAAGCAAGAAAGGAATAATCTTCAAAGGTTCGTTCAGCTGTAGTTACTCTGGAGCGGTAGGATGTAGGCCAGAAACGTGCAGTTTGGAGAGCCTTGAAGGCCATCTAAGGATTCTGCCCACCCCCTGGGACTGAGGCCAGTAGTGGTGGAGAGATTTGCAGTCTGAGGGAAGAGCCTGAAGCTGGTTGGGGGTGCGATTCCCTCTGGGCCAGAGACATCTGCTCTCTTCTCTTCACGGCTAGCTCTGAGCCTGTCCTGGTCTCATCCACAGGCCTGGAAGAATGCAACTGTGGCTGAGCAGGCCAAGCTTCCCGCCACAGAGAAGCCCGTGTTGCTCTCAAAAGACATAGAAGCCAAGATGATGGCCCTGGACCGCGAGGTGCAGTATCTGCTCAATAAGGCCAAGTTTGCTAAGCCCCGGCCAAGGCCCAAGGACAAGAATGGGACTAGGCCAGAGCCTCCTGTCAATGCCAGTGACCAGGGGGAGAAGGTCATCCCTCCTGCAGGTAAGGGCTGAATGCCTAGTTACAGGCTGTGCTGGGCAGGGAAAAGGCCTCCTTTCCTCCTGTGCTACATCTTACTCCTGGTTTCCTTCCAGGCCAGACTGAAGATGCAAAGCCCCTTTCAGAACCTGAGAAAGCAGAGACTCGTGAGTTGGGCAAACTAGTGGGGAACATGTGTATCGTATTAGCCCAGGGTAGGCAAAATGTCAGGCACAGCCTGTTTCTGGACAGCCCATGAGCTGAGAATGGGCTTTTCATTTTTATTTATATATATATATATATATACATATATATACATACATACATATATATATATATATTTTTTATACAGGCAGAGTCTCACTTTGTTGCCCTTGGTAGAGTGCTGTAGTGTCATAGCTCACAGCAACATCAGTCTGTCGCTTGGGCTTAAGCCATCCTCTTGCCTCAGTTTTTCATTTTTAGTAGAGATGGGGTCTGACTCTCGGGCTGGTCTGGAACTTGTGGGCTCAAGCAGTCCACCCACCTTAACCTCTCAGAGTGCTAGGAGTACAGGTGAGAGCCACCACACCCAGCAGGCTTTACTTATTTAAAGAGTTGTTTTAAAAAGAAAAGAAACAAGGGGGGTTGGGGGAGGCTCAAGCCTGTAATCTTAGCACTCTGGGAGGCTGAGGCAGGTGAATTGCTTGACCTCAGGAGTTTGAGACCAGCCTGAGCAAGAGCGAGACCCCATCTCTACTAAAAATAGAAAAATAACTGAGGCAAGACAAGAGTTTGGGGTTGCTAGGAGCTATGATGATGCCATGGCATTCTGCTCAGGGTAACAGAGTTAGACTCTCAAAAAAAAAAAAGGCTGGGCGCCAGTAGTTCCGTGTTTAGAGCTCTGGCTCTGTGTACCAAGGGTGGGTAGCAGGGTTCAAACCCTGGCCCAGGCCTGCTTCACACACAAAAGAATAGGCAAAGAAACCAAATATGACCTACATTATACAATATTTACTACCTGGCTCTTTATAGAAAAAGTTGGCCAAACCCTCCCTTCTGCAAAGACTAACCCATTCCTTCTCCAAAGCAGGGTCTGAACCAGTAGACAGTGAGCCTCTGGAGTTAGGAGGTCCTGGAGCAGGTGAGGATGGGGCTGGGGGAATGCTGGGAAGCCTGGTGGGGCTGAGGAGAATTTCTGCAAAGAACTGAAGCCAGTACCCTGTGCTTCACCTGCTGTTAATTCCTTTGCTCTCCCCACCTCCCAGGAGAATCTGAACAGAAGGAACAGCCAACAGGACCCACAGGACAGAAGAGGCCTTTGAAGAATGATGAACTATAACCCCCACCTCCCATTTCCCCATTTATCTCCACCCCCTTCTCCCACCACCTCTATTTATTAAACATCAAGTGTGGGGGGAGGGGTTGGTCCTGCCCTGGTAGGGGGAGCTCAAGTTCCTTTTCTCTCACCTGTGATTGGAGGTGTGGGGAAGGGGAAGGAAGAGACAGCTAACTGGTTCCTTCTGCAGTAGCTCTGTGGTTTAAAAACGGAAATTGTTCTCTTCCCCGTCCTGCCCCCTGGTTCCCTACCCATCTAGGCCCTAAATTTGGGAAAAATCACTATTATGTCTTAATTCTTTGCCTGTGGGTAGGTGAGAGAATGGCTGTTAGTGGTTGACAGAGACCTGGTGGTGGGAAGGATGTTGAAGAAGTTCCCAGTCTTCTCTGGTCGTTCTTCTTCCCTCCTTTCCTCTTCCACCACTAGAGCAACATCCCATTCGTGCCAGTGTCTGCGGGGCCTTGGTTACTAGTTTGGTTTCTGAGTGCCTATCTATGCTCTTTTCTCCCTCCCTGGTCTTCTCTTTCCCTGAGCACACCCACCCCCATCTGGCTGCTTTTCCCATGGGTTTCCTTGACCTCCTGGTGTAAGTTGAACAGTTCTCTGCCTCTTGCCCAAAGCTCTTCATCTGGACTGACTGAAGTAAGTCTAAATGTGTTCCTGCCTGTGTGGATGACCCTAGTGGCCAGAATAGGTTGGGACAAAGAGAAGGGAATCTACTGCCTGCCTCTGAGTGCCATGCGTGAAAGCCCTGGCTCTCCCATCTGCGGGCTGTTGGGGCATGGAGAATAGTTGGTGTGGGATGCCAGCAACCTGCGGCATCTGTATCTGAATCTGTATCTTCCCAGCAGCCTGGCAGCCCAGGTACTCGTAACTACCTGCTCCCTTCTCTCTCCTGCTGTCCTGCCCTTCCAGACAGATCCTTTCTCACCCTCCCTCAACCCGGGCTGACCAAAATGTGCTTTCTACTGTGAGCCCCTATCCCAAGACCCTGGGGGAAGACCACATGGTGTGAATGTAAAATTGCCACCTCTTTGAGGCAAGCTGTATGGGTGAAGGAAGGTCAGGACTGGCCTTCCATTGCTCTGCTAGGTTTGGAGGGGCCCTCCTCACCATGCTGAGGTCTAGGAGGCCCGTCCGCCAGTATTCCGTCTGTAGCAGGAGCTAGGGCTACTGCCCCAGCTTGGGGAAAAGAGCAAACCTAACCTAGTTGTGTCAATCATTTTCTCATTTTTTCCCTCCCCCCTTTTTTTTCTTTTGTTTTGCCACATTGGCAGAGATGGGACTTAAGAGTCCTACCCCTTCTCTCCCCTTGTATGTTTTTGAGTTCTTTCTTTAGCAGTTGAAGCTGGTTGGACAGGTTTGAGTCAAATTGTACTTTGCTCCATTGTTAATTGAGAAACTGTTTCAATAAAATATTCTTTTCTACAGTTTGTGTGCTGTGATTTTTTTTTTTTTTTTAATTTTAGAGATTAAGTTTCATTATGGCATGAAGGCTGGTCTGAAACTCCTGGCCTCAAGCACCAATCCTCCCACCTCAGCCTACCAAAGTGCTGGGATTACAGACATGAGCCACCACACCTGGACATGTACTATGATTTTTTTTTTTTAATGTGTTTATCTCAGGTGGCTCCTCTGGCTCAGTGAGTAGGGCACCAGCCCCATATACTGAGGGTAGTGGGTTCGAACCCGGCCCCAGCCAAATTGCAACAACAAAATACCTGGGCACTGTGGCGGACGCCTGTAGTCCCACCTACTCGGGAGGCTGAGGCAAGAGAATCGCCTAAGCCCAAGAGCTGGAGGTTGCTGTGAGCTGTGATGCCATACTCAACCAAGGGCGACAAAGTGAGACTGTCTCTAAAAAAACATAATAAGTGTGTTTATCTCTGAACCGAAGTAATGTTCAGAAAATAGTATTTAGTAAAGACAATTTGGTAAATAGTAATTGAAAAAACATTTGGAAGACAGAAGTTTGAATAATATAATTACCCATACTATGTCAGCCATAAGACTTAATATTTAGTTGAGATTTGTAAATGTAATTTTTTTTCATGGAAACAATATCTGGTTTTATTTTTCTCTTAACATTATTTGGAGCCCTACATGTCAGGTGTTTTCAGGTAACTTTTTCATTCGAAGACAGTCTCACTCTCTCACCTCAGCTAGAGTGCCATGGCCTCAGCTCAGCAACCTCAAACTCCTGTGCTCAAATGCCAAGCCACAATGCCTGGCTAATATTTCTCCTTTTTTTTTTTAGTAGAGACTTCTAAATTAACTAGGCAGCATGATAGGCACCTGTAGTCCCAGCTACCCAAGAGGCTGAAGCAGGAGGATTGCTTGAGACCAAGAGTTTAGGCTGCTGTGGGCTGAGGCCATGGCACTCTAGCCTGGGCAGCAGAGTGAGAATCTGTCTCAAAAAAAATTTTTTTTGAACGTGGAAGTAAGTTTTTAGAGTGGTTTTAGATTTCACAAAATCAAGCAGGAAGTACAAAAAGTTCTCATCTGCCTCCTGCCCCCACATACTCAGCCTCCCTTAGAGTGGTACATTTGTTACAATCAATGAACTAATAATTCATTATCATCCAGAGTTCTGTATGATACCATAATAGTGGTACATTTTTTTTTTTTTGCAGTTTTTTTTGGCCGGGGCTGGGTTTGAACCTGCCACCTCCGGCATATGGGGCCAGTGCCCTACTCCTTTGAGCCACAGGCACCGCCAAGTGGGTACATACTTTATTATACATTTGTCAAAACTCAGAATGTACAACACCAAGACTGAACCCTGCCACTACACAGGGGCATGGAACCTGCAGCCTTGGGGGGCCATATGTGGCCCTCTGGATCCTTGAGCGTGGTCTTTTGATTGAAAGCAATTTTTATTTTCTTTTTATGAGACAGTCTCACTATGTTACCCTCTATTATACAGTGCTGTGGTATGACAGCTCACAGCAACCTCAAACTCTTGGGCTTAAGCGATTCTCTTACCTCAGCCTCCCAAGTGCCTGGGACTACAGGTACCTGCCACAACGCCCGCCCAGCTATTAATGCAAATGCTATTAAAAGGATTTGTTCTGGCTCGGCACCAGCCACATACACTGAGGCTGGTGGGTTCAAACCCAGCCAGGGCCAACTGCAACAAAAAAATAGCCAGGCGTTGTGGCATACACTTGCAATCTCAGCTGCAGGGAGGCTGAGGCAAGAGAATCACTTAAGGGCGGTGCCTGTGGCTCAAAGGAGTAAGGCGCCAGTCCCATATACAGGAGGTGGGTTCAAACCTGGCCCCCGCCCTGGCCAAAAACTGCAAAAAAAAAAAAAAAAAAAGAATCACTGAAGCCAAAGAGTTTGAGGTTGCTATGAGCTGTGACACTACAGCACTCTACAGAGGGTAAATAGTGAGACTCTGTCTCAAAAAAAAAAAAAGGATTTGTTTTGTGATATTTGGATTCAGCCAATGGGCTGCACTCTGGAATCTGCAGGGCCACATGTGACCTTGAGGCCAGCAAGTTCCCTACCTCTATGGGATGTGTCAATGTAGCTTCACAATTGTAACAAATATCCCACTCTGTGCTGAATGTTGATAGTGGGGAAAACTGTGGGTGTGTGGAGGCAGGGAGTTTATGGGAACTATGTACTTTCCACCCAATTTGCTATGATCCTAAAACTGCTTTTTTTTTTTAAATAAGCAATTCTCTAGCCTCACCATCCCAAGTAGCTGGGACCACAGGCGCCCACCACAGCACCTGACTGTTTCTTTGCTGCAGTTGTCATTGTTGTCCAGACTGGGTTCAAACCCACCAGCTTGGGTGTATGTGTCTGGTGCCCTACCCACTGAGCCACGGGCACCACCATGCTTGCTTTTTTTTTTTAATTTTGAGAGCGAGTCTCACTCTGTTGCCCTGGGTAGAGTACTATGGTGTCATCAAAGGACAAAACAAACTCAAACTGTTGGGTTCAAGAGATCCTCTTGCCTCAGTCTCCCAAGTAGCTGGGACTACAGGTGCCCACCAGGATTCCTGGCTAGGTTTTCTATGTTTAGAAGAGTCGGGGTCTAGCTCTTGCTCAGGCTGGTCTCAAATTCCTAAGCTCAAGTAATCCTCCCACTTTAGCCTCCCAAAGTGCTAGGATTACAAGTGTGAGCCATTGTGCCTGGCCTCTAAAACTGCCTTTTTTTTTTTTTTTGAGACAAGAGTCTGAAGCTGTCGCCCTGGGTAGAATGCCATGGTTTCACAGCTCACAGCAACCTCAAACTCTTGGGCTTAAGCGATTCTCTTGCTTCATACACCCAATTAGCTGGGACTACAGGTGCCCACCACAACGCCTGGCTATTTTTTTTTTTTCATTGTAGTTGTCATTGTTGCCGGGTTCAAACCCACCACCCTAAGTGTATGTGGCCAGTGCCCTTGCCGATTGAGCTACAGGTGCCACCTTTTTTTTTTTTGACAGGGTCTATGTCACCCTCAATAGAGTGCTGTAGTGTCACAGCTCACAGCAACCTCAGACTCTTGGGCTTAAGCAATTCTCTTGCCTCAGCCTCCCAAGTAGCTGGGACTACAGGCGCCCACCACAACACCTGGCTATTTTTTTGTTGCAGTTGTCATTGTTTAGAAGGCTGGGGCCTGGCTCGAACCTGACAGCCTCGATGCACGTGGCTGGTGCCATAACCACTGTGCTAAGAGCAACGTGCCTAAATCTGCTCTTTTTTTTTTTTTTTTTTGTAGAGACAGAGCCTCACTTTATGGCCCTCGGTAGAGTGCCGTGGCCTCACACAGCTCACAGCAACCTCCAACTCCTGGGCTTAAGCGATTCTCTTGCCTCAGCCTCCCGAGTAGCTGGGACTACAGGCACCCGCCACAACGCCAGGCTATTTTTTGGTTGCAGTTTGGCCGGGGCCGGGTTTGAACCCGTCACCCTCGGTATATGGGGCCGGCGCCTTACCGACTGAGCCACAGGCACCGCCCCTAAATCTGCTCTTTTAAAAAGTGACTTTTAATCACACACCACATGAAAACTTAAGGGATTCAGTGAAAGCAGTACTCACAAGGCAATTTATAGCACTAAATGCCTACATTTAAAAACAAATCAGCTAGAAATGGTGGTTCACACCTGTAATCTCAGCACTGTGGAAAGCCAAGGCAGGTGGATTAGTTGAGGTCAGGAGTTCAAGATCCACTTCAGCAAGAGTTAGACCCCCTCTCTACTAAAAATAGAAAAAAAATCAGCAAAGCATTGTGGCAAGATCTTTAGTCCCAATAACTTGGGAGGCTGAGGCAAGAGGATTGCTTGAACCCAATAGTTTGAGGTTTTTGTGAGCTATGACTCTATAGCACTCTACCCAGGGCAACAGAGTGAGACACTATCTCAAAATAAAAAGAAAGAAAGAAACCAATAAAATATACATTAAGGAACTAGAAAAAGAAATGCAAACTAAATCCAAATGTAACAGAAAGAAGCAAATTAGAATTAGAATGGAGATAAATGAAATAGAAAAACAAAAGCACCTTAAAAAATAGTTTCCTGGGGTGGTGCCTGTGGCTCAAAGGAGTAGGGCGCTGGCCCCATATTCCGGAGGTGACGGGTTCAAACCCAGCCCTGGCCAAAAACTGAAAAATTAAAAAAAAAAAAAAAGAAAAAGTTTCCTGGCTCGCTGCCTGTGGCTCAAGTGGCTAAGGCTCGAATCCAGCCAGGGCCTGCCAAACAACAATGATGGCTGCGACCAAAAAAATAGCCAGGCGAGGGGGGCCCCTGTGTCTCAGTGAGTAGGGTGCTGGCCCCATATACCAAGGGTGGCGGGTTCAAACCCGGCCCTGGCACTGCAACAAAAAAATAGTTGGGTGTTGTGGTGGGCGCCTGTAGTCCCAGCTACTCGGGAGGCTGAGGCAAGAGAATCGCCTAAGCTCAGGAACTGGAGTTTGCTGTGAGCTGTGTGATGCCACGCACTCTACTGAGGGCTATAAAGTAAGACTCAGTCTCCACACACACAAAAAAAAGCCAGGCGTTGTGGCAAGTGCCTGTAATCCCAGCTACTTGGGAGGCTGAGGTAAGAGAATCGCCTGAGGTTGCTGCAAGCTATGAAGTCATGGAACTCTATGGGGACAACACAGTGAGATTCTGCCTCAAAGAAAAAGAAATTCATGTACTTCTTGGGTGGCGCCTGTGGCTCAAGGAGTAGGGTGCTGGTCCCATATGCTGGAGGTGGCAGGTTCAAACCTAGCCCTGGCCAAAAAAAAAAAAAGAAATTCTTGTACTTTATTATATATTAAACCTTTTTTTTTTTTTGTAGAGACAGAGTTTCACTTTATTGCCCTCAGTAGAGTGCCGTGGCGTCACACAGCTCACAGAAACCTCCAACTCCTAGGCTTAGGCGATTCTCCTGCCTCAGCCTCCCGAGTAGCTGGGACTACAGGCACCCGCCACAATGCCCAGCTATTTTTTTGTTGCAGTTTGGCCGGGGCTGGGTTTGAACCCGCCACCATCGGTATATGGGGCCAGCACCCTGCTCACTGAGCCACAGGCGCCGCCCTATATATTAAACCTTACAAATAAAAGTAGGGGGAAGACTTAATGGTTCCCTACTTTCTTTTTCTTTCCTTCCTTCTTTTTTTTTTTTTTTGAGGCAGAGCCTCAAGTTGTTGCCCTGGGTAGAGTGCTGGAGCATCACAGCTCACAGCAACCTCCAACTCCTGGGCTCAAGCAATTGTCCTGCCTCCACCTCCCAAGTAGCTGGGACTATAGGCGCCCACCACGACACCGGCTATTTTTTGGTTGCAGCCGTCATTGTTGTTTGGCAGGCCCAGGCTGGATTTGAACCCGCCAGCTCAGGTGTATGTGGCTGGCGCCTTAGCCACTTGGGCCACAGGCGCCAAGCCTCCCTACTTTCATATTACGTAAAGTGGGTACTCTGTCCCCATTTGCTTTTGAAGAAACTCGATTTCCTGGTTCTCCGATGCACCTTGCTGAAAGCACAGTGCCTGGTACACATTGGACTCCAGCTCAGTAGATACCTGTTGAATTAATTAAAGTTTAGCTACACTGTGGTCGCGTTTTATGTCATCTCCACCTCCTCCCTCCCCTGACCACCTTCCCTAGTGTAAAATATCTTTGCTATCAATTTTGGAACATTTACAATTCCTCCAGCCATTCTCCCCTGGGGTTCTTTTTTTTTTTTTTTCTGAGACAGAGCCTCAAGCTGTCACCCTGGGTAGAGTGCTGTTGCATCACAGCTCACAGCAAGCTCCAACTCCTGGGCTCAAGTGAGTCTTCTGCCTCCGCCTCCCAAGAGGTGGGACTACAGGCGGCCGCCACAATGCCTGGCTATTTTTTTTTTTTTTTTTTTGCAGTTTTTGGCCAGGGCTGGGCCTGAACCCGTCACCTCCAGCACATGGGGCCAGCGCCCTACTCCTTTGCGCCACAGGCGCTGCCCCTATTTTTTTTTTTTTTTTTTTTTTGGTTGCAGTCATTGTTGTTTGGCAGGTCTGGGCTGGATTCAAACCCACCAGCTCAGTTGCATATGGCTGGCGCCTTAGCCGCTTGAGCCACAGGCGCTGAGCCTCCCCTGGCATTCTTATCTAAATTTTCTGAGCTCTTATGTAAATCACCTGTTGAGTCCTACCAGAGAACTTTGAGGTTGGTAAGATATTAGAGTTCATTAGAGATTACTCAAAATCACACTGTTAGAATGTAGTTGGTCTAGGATTAGAATCTGAGGTTTACTCTGGTCCTGTTCATTAAACCCACTCCGGCTATCTTGTTTTATCTCTGTCCTCCCTATAGTCTGACCACACTTAAATTTTCAAATTGTGCATACTGAGGACTGCATTAATTTCTTTTTTTGGTGGGGTAGTCCCCATCTGATACACACCTCCTGCCAGACTGCCTCCCTAATCTTTGATGATCTTGAAGGCTTTACTCCACAAAGAGGAAAGTTCCCACACCACCTCCTTTCCTGTTTCGTTCTGTTTTGTTAACCCTCAGTAGAGTGTCACAGCTCACAGCAATCTCCAACTCCTGGGCTTAGGCGATTCTCTTGCCTCAGCCTCCCGAGTAGCTGGGACTACAGGCACCTGCCACAACACCTGGCTATTTTTTTTTTTTTTTTTTTGGAATTTTTTGGCCGGGGCTGGGTTTGAACCCACCACCTCCCGTATATGGGGCCAACGCCCTACCCATTTAGCCACAGGCACTGCCCTTGTTTTGTTTTTTTTTGAGACAGAATCTCGCTTTGTTGCCCTTGGTAGAGTGTCCAGGTGTCACAGCTCACAGCAACCTCCCACTCTTGGGCTCAACGATTCTCTTGGCCTCAGCCTCCTGAGTAGCTGGGACTACAGGTGCCCACCACAATTCCCGGTTATTTCTAGAGATGGAGGTCTCAGTCTGGCTTAGGCTGGTCTTGAACTCGTGTGAGCTCAGGCGATCCACCACCTGGGCCTCCCAGAGTGCTAGGATAACAGGCATGAACCACTGGGCCTGGCCAAAGCCCATTTTTTTTTTTTTTTTTTTGCAGTTTTTGGCAGGGGCTGGGTTTGAACACGCCACCTCCAGCATATGGGGCTGGTGCCCTACCCCTTTGAGCCATAGGCGCCGCCCCAAACCCAAATTCTTAGAAAAAGGAGATACCTTGAATTTTCAAAGCCTCAGTTCATGGAAGAACATGAATTAACCCCCAAACTGAATGGGGATGTGCCATGTGGTGCTACCTGGGAGAGGGGCTCTAAATTGAATTCTAGCCCCACCAGGTAACAGCTGAGGCATCTCAGGCAAGTGACCTCCCTTTTATGAGCCTCAGTTTCCCATCTTTAAACTGGCTCTGATGAAATTCAGCCATTAGTTTATTTAGTAGCTATTTCCTCTACACAACAAAGAGTAGTTGATGGGGGTTGGATAACAAATACCCGTAAAGCACCAGCCTAGAGTCTAGAATCTAGACTCCCCTGTGGAGCACAGACAGGGGAGCATAGACTCCTCTGTCATGGATAGCATACTAAGCTTACATGGTGCTTGGGTGATCCAACTCATAACATCCTTAGTAAATCTCAGTTTTCCCCCTTCTCCCACAAGAAGATAAAATCTTGGATGACTGGCCCCAGTTCTCCCTGGTACCAAGGGGACACTTAGGTTCTCATTTACGATGTGTTTGCGCCATGAAAAAAAATCATCTGCACCTTGACAATCTGCTGTTTCATCCCAAACGGCAGTCCAAAGCTACACTCTCATGAAATTAAAAGCAAAATGAAAATTTGCATTAATCTCTTACAGAAAATACTGTGTTCTCTTAGAAGACTTTTTCCCGACTGTAACATGGGAACAATTAAGATGTCAGTATTTCGCGCGTGTTTGGTAGTAGAAGTCACTAAAAATTAGTCTGTTGAATGTGATCAGGTAAGAAGTAGACATACCATGTCCGGCCCCTAAAGGGCGCTGTCCCCATCCAAGGAGCAGGGCGAGCCGCAGGATTTAAGATTATATTCTCGGCGATGGGAGGAAACTCCATCAGCCCGCGCGCTAAACCGCAGGCGGAGACCCCGCCCCCACCCTCGCGCATGCGCAGCGCTCGTTGGCCCACCCCGCCCCGTCCTAGTCGGGCTCCCGGTTCACTTCAGGTATGGGGAGGTATGCGGGGGAGGGGCTTAACCTAGGGCGGGGCTGGAGGGGAAGTCTCAGGTCTTGGGGCTCCGTTGTCCGTGAACCCCGACTTCGGATACAACCTGGAACCGTTTCCTGAAGCTGCAGGGGGGAATTCCTGGGTCTGGGGGCCACCGAGGGGCAGCGACCAGCACATGCCACCAGGATCCTTTATATTGCGCTACTCCTGTGGTCTCTTGCATCTCCAGCTCTTGCAGCCCTGGCCCCCGTGGTTCCCAGCCTCAGCGTCGAGTGTCCTGGGTAGCTTGAGGACACCGGGACCGGGCAGGTGCCAAGAGCCCAAGCCCGCCGCTTCTCCTCCCCCTCCCGCCGCCCAGTCCTACCCTGCAAGCGTGCGGTCGCCCGCTCCACTAGCGCCTACGCCTTCTGCTCCAGTTGTTTTCCCAATTGAGCAGAAAAGCCGGGGGCATACTGCCCGGGCCCTGGGAAGCAGGACGATTCGGGCGCTGCAGTCCGAAGCCCGCCTGGGCACCTTCCTGCTCACAGACTCAGTCGCTCTGGGCGCGGCCCTTGCTAACCACCCCCAGGTTGGACACCAGACCTTGCAGCCCCCTGCTAGCCAGATGGAAGCCCAGAGTGACGTCGCAGGGTAAATGGGACCTAGAGGCAGCTCTGTGTGATCCTAATGGGACCTCAGCCCTTAGTGGGGCTTTTTGTGTGACAGTGAGACCCAAAGAGGGGAGGTTCCCCCTTGCTTACAATTCTGCCACTATAGGAAACAGTTACATCCATTGTGTGCTGAGCATTGGGAGTTACAGGAGTGAGGTCAGCTCCAGAAGGCTTGGAAGTGGAGTGGTTGGGTTATGTGTCTGATTTGTGTGTGTGTGTGTACACAGAAACTAACAGAGTACCACATGCGGTGCCTAGAACCAGGAGCCCTTAATAAACCTTGAATGAATGAATGAGAAGATTTGGTGACCGAGTGAGCAGGGCTAGAGGGCAGCTCCAGCTCTATTCATCCCACCCCTGCCTCCCCTGGGGTCACGCAGACAAAAGTAATTAGGTTGACGCTTTAATCACAGCTAGTTTTCACAGGGGCGGACATGTAAGAGGAAAGAAAGGCAGAAATCCTGGGGACACAAGGTGCTGGCCTAGCTCACAGGCAAGAGCCTCCCTCTAGGACCCCCTCCACTCCCCACAGTTTGGTTCTCAGTAATCTGCTGTTTTCTTGTCTCCCTCAGGACACTGGGTTCCCAAGGAGTGGCCCCAGGCTTAATGATTGTCCAGAAGGTGGCTATAAAGGGAGCCTGGGAGGCTGGGTGGAGGAGGGAACAGAGAAAAACTTAACTCAGCAGATCTGGACACTGTGAGTGCTGCAAGCAAGAGCTGTGGTTAGAGACTCTGTGTTCTGGCTCCGAGGGCCTGCTGTTTTCAACAATGGCAGGCCAAGGCTATGGCTATTATCGTACTGTGATCTTCTCAGCCATGTTTGGGGGCTACAGCCTGTACTACTTCAACCGCAAGACTTTCTCCTTCGTCATGCCATCGTTGGTGGAAGAGATCCCGCTGGACAAGGATGATTTGGGTGAGCTGTGGAAGGAAAGGGTGGTGGATCAAGGAACACAAAACCGGGAAGACACATTGGGTGTTTATGGCAATGTGTTGTGCACAGGTGTGTACTGTGTGTGGCGTAAGTGCACAGCAGAGGCTGGAGGCCAGCCAGTCTGCATGTGCAGGGTGAAAAGGCTCTGAGGTGCATGTGCATGGGTGTGTACAGGTGAAAGTTAAGGAAGGCTGCTTATCTAACGTGTGTGTATGTTTAATCTGAGTGTGTTTGGGTGGGTTCTGAGTATGGGTGTCTCACCTGTGTGAGTTGCAGGGTGAGTGCTGGCTACTGACATTGTGACTACTGGGAACTGGGAAGGTGGCACAGTGACTTCATGTCTCTTGGCATCCTATCCTTTAGGAGAGACAAGGTTCCTGACTCCAATCCTGAGCCCTTTGCCCCACATTCAGAGGTGGAGCAATAGAACAGTTAGAGGTCTTGGACTGGCATCTAGGGTGAGGTGGGAAGTCAGGCATACACAAATCCAGAGAGGGGAGCTGCCATGTTCTGTTTCCTTCTGTCCCAACAGTTGCATCTGAGAAGTCAGGGCTCAGCCTGGGAGGCAGGAGAGGTAGCAGGCATAGTGAGGCCCTATGAATGAGTATCAGGATTGCAGTGCAGGCTCTTGTTCTTCTGGGAAGGAACCTGACTCTCGCTGCTAGGCACCCCCACACATCTGACCCCAGGCCCTCCTCTACCCCTCCGGTGCTTCTGTCCTGGCCCCTCATCTCCAGGTATTCTGTTCCTTGCTCCCTTCCCCTGCAGGGCTCATCACCAGCAGCCAGTCCGCAGCCTACGCTATCAGCAAGTTTGTGAGTGGGGTGCTGTCTGACCAGATGAGTGCTCGCTGGCTCTTCTCTTCTGGGCTGCTTATGGTTGGCCTAGTCAATATCGTCTTTTCCTGGAGTACCACAGTGCCTGTCTTTGCTGCTCTCTGGTTCCTTAATGGACTGGCCCAGGGGCTGGGCTGGCCCCCATGTGGGAAGGTCCTGCGAAAGGTGAGTACTTTCAAAGAGTCTGTTTGGATTGGCATAGACTAGAGAATGCTTAAAGAGCATGGGGGAACACCGCTTCTTTTTTTATTTTTTAGAGACAGAGTTTCACTATGTTGCCCTTGGTAGAGTGCTGTCACGTCACAGCTCACAGCAACCTCAAACTCTTGGGTTTAAGCCATTCTCTTGCCTCAGCCTCCCAAGTAACTGGGACTATAGGTACCCACCACAATGCTCGGCTATTTTTTTGTTGTAGTTGTCGTTGTTTGACAGGCCTGGGCTGGATTCGAACCTGCCAGCTCTGGTGTATGTGGCTGGCGCCCTAGCCACTGAGCTACAAGCGCCAAGCCGGAGCACCGCTTCTTAATACCACTGCCACCCCAACCCGCAGCAGGTTCTTCAGGAGTTCCGGTCAGCTCCGATTGCTTGTCAAGATATTTTAGGAACCTGAGGGGCGGGGATCAGGTGGCAGATCGGGGGACTGCCCTGCCAAGTAGACGTGTCCTCTTCTCTCATCGCTGTAACATGAGCTTCTGGATCTGCCGCACCTGATCCCCACCCTCAGCATGACATGGGCTCTAGGCTAGGCACCTACTTTGTCCCCCCTCACCCCACAGTGGTTTGAGCCATCTCAGTTTGGCACTTGGTGGGCCATCCTGTCAACCAGCATGAACCTAGCTGGAGGGCTGGGCCCTATCCTGGCCACCATCCTCGCCCAGAGCTACAGCTGGCGCAGCACACTGGCCCTGTCTGGGGCACTGTGCGTGGTTGTCTCCTTCCTCTGTCTCCTGCTCATCCACAATGAACCTGCTGATGTTGGACTCCGTAATCTGGACCCCACCCCCTCCAAGGGCAAGAAGGGTGAGCTCCCACCTAAGCCAACCACTGGGGCACCTTCATTTGTCATTTGTTGGGCAGATTTTTGTTGAGAATTAGCTGTATGCCTAGTCCTGTACTAGCCAGTGGATGCAGGGGAAGGAGTGGGAAGGGAGGGTGGGCAGTATACAAAACTCCATCCCAAAAGGCAGTTAGGTACCAGACAAGTGGTAGGGCAAGTGCTGTGACCCATGTTATACCTCCCAACACAGCACAGACTCCCTTGTCCTGGATAGCATCCTCGGCTTACATAGTGCTTGGGTGCCTTCCTCCATCCACCTTGGTCTCCGTTTCTCTTTCATTCATTGAGGCTTGCAGGAGAGTGGAGTATAAGGGAGCAGTGGGGTGAGGGGATACCCTTCACGCAGATCCTGGTTGTGCTGATGGACTCTGCCCCTGTGGCTGGTTAATGAATGGTGGGGGCTCAGGTGGGAGCAAGGGAGCAATGGCAGAGCCTGAGGCCTGGCCTCTTCCTATCTCCAGGTTCTGCAAAGGAGGAGAGCACCCTACAGGAGCTGCTGCTTTCACCCTACCTGTGGGTGCTCTCCACTGGCTACCTTGTAGTGTTTGGAGTTAAGACCTGCTGTACTGACTGGGGCCAGTTCTTCCTTATCCAGGAGAAAGGACAGTCAGCCCTTGTGGGTAAGATGAGTGTTGAGATGGGGTGGGCATAAGGAGCAGGAAGGAACCAGTACAGGGGAT
This sequence comes from Nycticebus coucang, assembly GCF_027406575.1. Lineage (NCBI taxonomy): Eukaryota > Metazoa > Chordata > Mammalia > Primates > Lorisidae > Nycticebus > Nycticebus coucang. The sequence continues at coordinate 123,569,864 of NC_069785.1, read as the reverse complement.
GAGAAAGTCAGGCTTTATCCCTTTAGGGGTAAAGGCTGCTTTCCTTTAAACTCTTTATTCTTCCCTGAGGCCAGACAGTACTCAGGTAGCTATGGCCAGTCACCCTTGGGGACCCTGTACCTCTCTGGGTTTAAGCCACTGTAGGACAATCCCACCCTTCCATCCTTCCTTTCCCTCTTCCCACTGTAGGTAGCTCCTACATGAGTGCCCTGGAGGTTGGGGGCCTTGTAGGCAGCATTGCAGCTGGCTACCTGTCAGACCGGGCCATGGCAAAGGTGAGTGGGCAGAAGGGTCAGGAAGGGGAAGGCTCCTTTTGAATCTTCCCAGCATGGCTGGGACAAGCATTGGAGAGCTAGGAGTCCTGGGGCACCGGCAGGTTGGCAGATGGTGGTTCCAAGCTACTTTTAATTTTCCAGGGGATTTGTAGGTAAAGCTCTTCGGAAGTTTCTACTGATGTCAAGGAGAGCCACAATTCCTTGCAGCCTAGCTATAGCCTTCTCCGTAGCCTTAGGAAAAGAAAACTGGGGTTGGGCACAGTCTAGAGGCAGCTCCCTAGCACGTGTCCTAAGCCTGCCCCAATTGGGGTGGAGGAAGGGATGTTGTGGAGTTTGCCCTCAAACAGAATGGGCAGCTCCCAGGGCCTCCCAGAAGTGCCCAGGGCCAAGAACTGTGGTGGGGTTGCCAAAGACCTGTCAGCAGAGGCCCTGCTGTGTCAGAGTCCAGGAGTGGGGGTTCTCTGCTCTGAGGGCCTGACATTGCTGGCACTGTATCCATAGGCAGGGCTGTCCATCTACGGGAACCCTCGACATGGCCTGTTGCTGTTCATGATGGCTGGCATGACAGTATCCATGTACCTCTTCAGAGTAACAGTGACCAGTGACTCTCCGAAGGTAATTAAGGAGGGCCTGTCCCTCAAGCAGAGTACAAGGAGAGAAAAACAAGGGCCACTGACCCAGTCTTCCTCTCCTTGGCTCCAGGTTGGGCCAGTCCTTTGTCTCTCTGGGATTTTGGTTTTTTTTTTAGATAGAGCCTCATTTTGTCGCCCTCGGTAGAGTGCCGTGGCATCATAGCTCACAGCAACCTCAAACTTTTGGGCCATAGCCTCCCAAGGAGATGGGACTACAGGCGCCCACCACAACACCTGGCTATTTTCAGAGAGGGGGTCTTGCTCTTGCTTAGGCTGGTCTCGAACTCTTGAGCTCAAGTGATCCGTCCACCTTGGCCTGCCAGAGTGTTAGGATTACAGGCCTGAGCCACCATGGCTGGCCTTTCTCTCAGAGATTTCCCTTTTCAGTTAATTGTACTGAAGTTCCTTTCCTCTGCTTTCTGGTTCTCCTCCTCCACTCTGGGCCTGGTTTTCTTCTCTGCCCTGTGCTCCTCTAGGATGTTGGTTTTTGGACTCCAGCTCTTCACCCTCTCGCTGAGCTCACTGGCTTTACAGAGTGTGAGGTGCCTTAAAGATATCTGTGTCTTCACCTGGTCTGTCTCGCCTTTGTCCTACCCCCCTGCCTCACTCCTAGCCGGTCTAGCTTGCATGAATTCCAAGAACAGCACTACCTCAGATGACTTCTGTGCCTCCTTCCCCTGCCCATCTAGGTCCTGGGTTGGCTCAGTTGGAATCTACCACTCTAGCCCTGTGCTGTCAGTTCTAGTGGGGAGGTGGGTGAGGAAGGCTACTTACTGTTCTTTTACTGCTATTGTTTTTTCCTGGGGACCAAGCAGGGGTGGGCAGGCAGAGGGTAGGCTTTCTGACTGAATGCTGCTCACCCTGCTCTTGCAGCTCTGGATCCTGGTGCTGGGAGCTGTGTTTGGTTTCTCCTCTTACGGTCCCATTGCCTTGTTTGGAGTCATAGCCAATGAGAGTGCCCCTCCCAACTTGTGTGGTACCTCCCATGCCATTGTGGGACTTATGGCCAACGGTAAGTGATACGTTCTAGAATCTCTCCCTCTCTCCCACTTGTGCCTGGCACATAGGCCAGCTAGAGGCTAGAGCAAGCACCACTGGCTCTAGCCTCGAAATGGCTCAAGCTTTTCCCCTGCTCCCTTGCAGTGGGCGGTTTTCTGGCTGGGCTGCCCTTCAGCACCATTGCCAAGCATTACAGTTGGAGCACAGCCTTCTGGGTGGCTGAAGTGATTTGTGCGGCAAGCACAGCTGCCTTCTTCCTCCTGCGAAACATCCGTACCAAGATGGGCCGGGTAGCCAAGAAGGCTGAGTGAAAAGCGAGGTTCTGGAGTACCATCCCACCTGTGGCCTTCCCCTGCACATTGTAGGAGGAAGGAGGGACTGCTCGGCTAGCACTGAATCTTTGACTTTCGGTTTCTATACCTTTTTCCTTGCCCAGGTGGTACTGGAAGTTACCAGTGGCTAATGAGGTCCCTGCTCCCCATCCTATGCTCTATTTAAAAGATAACTTTTGTACTTGGCCTCTGTTAGCTCCTATTTCCTGCCTTTAGACAAATAGGGCACTTCTGCAGAGAGCCTCCTGTACCCTTCTTCCATACCTGGGCCCTGTCTTAAGCCCATCCTACTCCAGACCCACCTGAGGCTGTCCCTGCAGCTGCAAGGCACTAATGGCCTGTGACTTCTGCTTTGCCCCATGTCCTCTCAACAATGGACAATTGCTATTGCCAATACCTCAGACCCCAGGGAAAGAGAAGAGGACATTACTCTCACTAAAACCCTGGACACAGTTGGGGGGTATGGGTGGGAGGGTAAAACCATTTGTTATAGAAGATTAAAACTAGATTTGATATTAAACACTGTCAGTGATCCATTTTTTCAAAAGGGGTGCTCTTAGCCAGAGGCAGATGTTTTGGGAAATACTGTCAGTACTGCCTTTTCTACCCCAAAGGGAGAGACTTCATTTTCCTAGAATGGGAAGACTGCTTGAAGTTCATGCCTCCTCTCCCTTCAACTGAACACTGTATAGTTCAATCTTTTTATAGATGAAGCTACTGGGTTTGGGGAGGTTAAATAACTTGATTAGGGAGACAGTATAACAGTGGTTCAATGAATATTCAGTCAGAAAGCCTGGGTTCAAACTTAGGTTATCACTAACTAGCTTGAAGACTTTGAAATACAGAGTTTGCACCTTTCTAAATCTTTTCTGTAACAGAATGCACCCCGTGAAGTTAGGGTAAAGATTAAGTGAGATGAAGGAGTAAAACGCTTGATAAATACATGTTCATCATCATCATCATCACACTACCCGCCAGATCCCAGAAAATCAGCAGCAATTCTGGGACTAGATCCAAAGCTCGTGATTCAAAGTCTTATGTTTATTTATTTATTTGGAGACAGAGTCTTACTTTGTTGCCCTCAGTAGAGAGCTGTAGCATCATAGCTCACAGCAAACTCAAACTCTGGGCTCAAGTGATTCTCTTGCCTCAGCTTCCCAAGTAGCTGGGACTACAGAGCCCACCACAACACCCAGCTTTTTTTTTTTTTTTTTTTTTTGTAGAGACAGAGTCTCACTTTATGGCCCTCGGTAGAGTGCTGTGGCCTCACACAGCTCACAGCAACCTCCAACTCCTGGGCTTAAGTGATTCTCTTGCCTCAGCCTCCCGAGTAGCTGGGACTACAGGCGCCCGCCACAACGCCCGGCTAAACACCCAGCTTTTTAGAGATGGGGTCTCGCTCTTGCTCGGGCTGGTCTCAAACCTGTGAGCTCAGGCATCCACCCACCTCAGCCTCCCAGAGTGCTAGGACCATGTGTGAGCCACTGTGCCCAGCCTCATTTATTTATTTATTTATTTTGACACAGAGTCTCACTATGTTGCCCTCAGTAGAGTGCTGTCGCATTACAGCTCACACCAACCTCCAGCTCTTGGGCTTAAGCGATTCTCTTGCCTCCACCTCCCAAGTAGCTGGGATTACAGGCACCCACCACAACGACCGGCTATTTTTTTGTTGCAGTTGTCACTGTTGTTTAGCAGGCTTGGGCCCAATTTGAACCTGCCAGCCTTGGTTTATATGGCTGGCGCCCTAACCACTGAGCTACAGGCGCTAAGCCTCATTTATTTATTTTTGAGACAGGGTCTCACTCTATTGCCTGAGCTGGAATACAGTGACCAATCAGTGGCTTACTGCCACCTTGAAATCCTGGGCTTTATGTTCATTTTATTCTTTTTTTTTTTTTTTGAGACAGAGTCTCACTCTGTTGCCCAGGCTAGAGTGCTAAGGCATCAGCCTAGCTCATAGCACCTCAAACTCCTCTGCCTCCCAAGTAGCTGGAACTACAGGCATCTAGCCACAATGCCTAGCTAATTTTTCTATTTTTAGTAGAGATGGGGGTCTCCCTTTTGCTCAGGCTGCTCTCAAACTTCTGAACTCAAATGATCCTCTTGCCTTAGCCTCCCAGAGTGCTAGGATTATAGGTGTGAGGCACCGCAACCAGCCTGTCTTCATTGAGTTAATGAACATATACTTGTTGCATTTTCTACTAGAACATAGTATCATCTTTCCAGAACTCTCTAACCGTGTCTCCTCCTGTGCCTTTCCCTCAAAGCAATCAATTGAGATAGCAAACACTGGGATTAAAGGAATATTTATTACATAATTTATGGGCCTACCTCCTCCATAAATAAATCTGTACAGAGTTGGAAAGTAGGAACATAATATATACAGAAGGAATGAGCATGGTATTAAGGCTCAGGGATCAGTATGTGTTATCAGGCTCAGCATTCATATTCAATGCAGTAAGAAGGCTGCTCTCCATCGGAGTGAAAACAACAGTACCCTTGCTGTAGGAACTCTCAGAATTTGAGGTTTGGAGGCAGGTTTGGCCTATGACCCAGGTCCAAAAGTTCCAGCCTTCTCTGCCACCTCCAGGGCTAGCTTCAAGTTCTGGTCAAAGAGTTCACACCTAACCCAGGCCCAAGAGACAGAATAAGAAAAAACTGTGAGGACTGAGCCTCTCTTCGCAATTAAACCAGGGGAAACTCTAATGTGAAAGTCTGGGCTTTGTTTATTAATAAGAAAAGGGCTATTCACTGTTTTCTTGTTTTTTTTTTTGAGAAATAGTCTCACTTAGTTGCCCTGGAGTTGAGTGCTATGGAGTCATAGCTCACAGGAACCTCAAACTCTTGGGCTTAAGCAATCCTCTTGCCTCAGCCTCCTGAGGGACGGAGGCAAGAGGATTGATTACTGAGCTGGGACTATAGGCACTGGGCACCATGCCCAGCTAATTTTTCTATTTTTAGTAGAGACAGGGTCTCAATCTTGCTAAGGCTGGTGTCAAACTCCTGAGCTCAAGCAATCCACCTGCCTTGGTCTCCCAGAGAGCTCTGTTGTCTTTTTTTTTTTTTTCCAGTTTTTGGCTGGGGCTGGGTTTGAATCCACCACCTCCGGTATATGGGGCCAGCGCCTTACTCCTTTGAGCCACAGGCACCACCCGAGCTCTGTTATCTTTATGCTTTAAATGGCTTGGGCAAAGCACTCAGGGACAGGAAGGGAGGATTTGACCAGTATCTGGGGAGTAGGGCCATTTACCTGATGGGCATTTCCAGGGAATAGAATGGATTCTTGAGGGCAAAGTCTGAGTAAATCTCATAAATCTTTCGGAGAAGGGAATCTATTCCAGCTTGCCTAGGATCTGCCAACACCACAAACTTTATCCCTGGAGAAAGACCAGGCATGGTTATCAAAGGCTGGAGAATGCAATAATGTCATCCTGTTATTTGTATAGTATTTCAATTTCATAAAACATTTTCTTAACCCCATTTTTATTTTCTACTTGCTTCATAATGCAGGAAAGGCCAAGATTTTGAATCTACAGATGAGACTAGAGAAGTTAGAGAAGTGAAGTGACTTTATTATGTCACCTAGCTGATTGAGACTAGGCTATGAGTTCTAACTCTGCCACTCCTACTTTTGGAGTCCCTCAGCAAAAACAACGGGGATAAACTCAAGCAGTTAGGGGACAAACTCAGGCAGTTTTAAAGAATCTAAATTAAGGGAGGAAGGAATAATGCCCTTGATCCAAAGCCATTTCCATTTGGCTTTTACATTTCATTTTAGAACACACTTTCCAAATTGTGTACAATGTGAAATGCACCAAGGTGAATTTTAACCAGCACTGAGCATGCTGGGTGATGTGGACAAAATCAGCTTCAGATCAAATATTGGCTTTGTATTCACAAAAACAGAACTGTCCCAGGAAAAGCTTATAACACGCCCCCCTCCTTGCTTTACCAAAGCTGTCTTTGGTCAATCCCTCTCCCCAACCTGCCCCCTCACTTCCCTCTGGCCTATCTGGAGATGCATACCTGTCAGTGTCTGGAAGCAGTGCAGTTTGAATGTGTCTGTCTCTAGCATTTCAATGCCTGAGCTTCCCTGTTCAGGAGACAGCTGAGAGCCGATGGCAAAGAGCCTATATGCAAAGAAGGCAAAGTTGGGACCGTACCCCTGTATTTACTGCTGTAGGGGAGGAGTGATTCATTAACTTCCACTGGCATGACCCTATTGCTGAGAAGTTCACATCACAAAGTGGAACAATTAGGAAAGGTCATGAGAACTGTCTGGCAGTGGTGTCAACATTTCTGTTAAATTCATTTGAATTCTGCATTTATTTTACCTTACATAATTTACTGTAAGACATCTTACATGGAAAAATTTGGGCAAATTGGAGTTGCCAGCTGGGCACCTGTAGCTAAGTGGTTAGGGCGCCAGCCACATACACTGGGTTTGGTGGGTTCAAACCTGGGTCCAGGACTGCTAAACCAAAAATAAAAACAAAAAAGCTGGGCATTGTGGCAGGCGCCTGTAGTCCCAGGTACTAGGGAGGCCGATGCAAGAGAATCTCTGGAGCCCAAGAGTTCCATGGCACTCTACAGAGGGTGACAAAATGAGACTCTGTCTCAATTAAAAAAAAAAAAAAGAAAAAATGGCTCAGGGTGCATAGCACAGTGGTTATGGCACCAGCCACATGCACTGAGGCTGGCGGGTTAGAGCCCAGCCCCACCCAGCTAAACAACAATGACAACTGCAACAAGAAAATAGCCGGGCATTGTGGCGGGTGCCTATAGTCCCTGCTACTTGGGAGGCTGAGTCAAGAGAATCGCTTAAGCCCAAGAGTTTGAGGTTGCTGTGAGATATGACACCATGGCACTCTACTGTGACAAGAGTGAGACCCCTATCTCAAAAAAAAAAATAGGAAGGGAATGGGTGGCGCCTGTGGCTCAGTGGGTAGGGCGCCGGCCCCATATACCGAGGGTGGTGGGTTCAAACCCAGCCCCAGCCAAACCGCAACAAAAAAAATAGCCTGGCATTGAGGCGGGCGCCTATAGTCCCAGCTACTCGGGAGGCTGAGGCAAGAGAATTGCCTAAGCCCAGGAGTTGGAGGTTGCTGTGAGCTGTGTGACGCCATGGCACTCTACCAAAGGTGATAAAGTGAAACTGTCTCTACAAAAAAAAAAAAAGCCTAGTTAGGCAACCCACACCCAGTGAGACATAGTGAGATTCTTGTCTCAAAAAATAAATAAATAAAATAAAATAAAATGGAACTGCCTGTATGGTGCCTGTAATCCCAGACTGGGGCAGGAGGATCCCTTGAAACCAGGAGTTCCACATCCACACAGCCAGACCCTCTTTATACAGGGTGTACATAAAGTTCATGTGCAATTTAAATTAGTTTATAAAGTAATAAACCCAACTTTAGATAAAATGAGCACTCTGGGAAGATGTGCCATACTTATTTAGGCCAGCCAGGACATCTCAGACCAGGGTTGGGAGCAAAAAGATATTTAAAGATCAGTACTTTTTCCTTTTTTTTTTGGCCCTGGGTAGAATACTGTGGCTTCATCGTAACTTATTTTTTTTTTTTATTATTATTTTTTTCATCGTAACTTATTTATAAATAAGTAAAGGGATATTCACTGTTGTCTTTTTGTTTTTGTTTAGCAGACCTTGACCTGGTTCAAACCCGCCATCCCCGGTGCACCGGTCAGCGTTCTAACCACTAGCTACGGGCGCTCAGCCGGTTGTCTTTTTTTTTTTTTTTTTGAGACCGAGTCTCACTCTGTCGCCCCAGGGTGGAGTGCAGTGGCGTCACAGCTCACAGCAGCCTCAAACTCCTGAGCTCAAGTGATCTTGCTTCAGCCTCCGATATAGCTGGGACTACAAGTGCTCCCCAGAACCCCCAGCTTTTGTAGAGACTGGGGATCTCGCTCTTGCTCAGGCTGGTCTCGAACTCTCAAGCTCAAGCGATCCACCCATCTTATCCTCCCAGAGAGCTAGGATTACAGGCGTCAGCCATCGTGCCCAGCCCCTCAACTGGCTTTCTTTAAAGATGAAGAAACTAAGGCTCAGAGAAGTTGACTTAAGCAAGATCGTAATCACCGCGAGTATTACCTAAAACCTAGACACACTGGAACAGTCGTTTTTCTTTCCGTAACACAAGAACCGACAACCTAAGATGTACAGAAAAATAAGCACTGCCAATCAGGAGACTTACGAGTGGAACATGGAAGCTAGCATGAGCTTTTCATTAGAGGTGAGGCGGGGTCGGCCGAATCGGATAGACACCGGGTAGTTAGCAGGGTTACCCAGATACTCCAGCACCTCTTTCCCGTCGGCCGTATACTTGCCGTTCACGTCCATGCCATTGATAGCCAGCACTGCATGGCCCACTGCAGAGATGAGACTAACGGTCAGCGAAGCTCAAACCCCGGGGATTCCGCCAAGGCGACAAGCAACCCGCCCGACCCCCACACCTCCCCAGCCCTGCACCTACACACCAGCCCACTTGCCGCACTGGGGCCCGCCCCCAAGGCCCGAGCAAAGCCTACCCCGGATGCCGTCGCGCTGGCCAAAAGCAACCAGCACACGCTCATCGTGTAGCTTGAGCAGAAGATCCAGAGGGTAACTGAAAGTTTTCTCAGCCTCAGCCCGTGGAGCGTAGCTGTCCAACTGGTAAATCAGGCCGCCAGCTTTGTTCACCACATACACACTAAAAATCGCCATTACTGCCGCCCCGCCGCAGGGGTACTTGGATTCTGCCCGGCTCTAGTCACAGTCCCCGCCCTCGGCTCCACCCACTCTCCCCTCCCAGCCCCGCCCCAGTGGCGCCTGCGTATTGGGAGCTACACGCGGGCTCGTTCACGTCAGTTGTTGGGACCAGGTAACTAGCTTTTCCTTTCTCAGTGCAAGAAAACAGCACTATAGTAGTGCTCCACCACTATCGGCAAAGTCCAACAAGCTGGGTGCATGTTTACGATGTGCAGCATGAAGGTGTTATCCCCTCCTTCCCTCTTGCTTGAGGGCAAGCCCTTGGCCCGAGAACGTCCGCCAGTGCGTGGCTCCTCCCCTTGCCCCGGAAGTACTCACGGCGGTCGGAGGTTTCTGGGTTTGTTCGTCAACGGCGCTTCCTTTTTGTCCGACATCTTAGCCAGGTTGCGGTAGTGGCAGCTCCTCTCCTAGCTTCGCAATGGTGAGCCTCAGTGGCCTGAAGTCGGCGGGGTGTGAGGGCGGCATGACGCTAGCTCTCAGTGGAGGCAGCATGGACGGGAGGGCTCATTGGGCTGCCGGGCTGAGTCTCTAGGCGGGCGCAGCTGTTACTTGTCTTCACCCATGTGCTCTGGTTGTGGCGTTTGCGGAGCGGGGGGTAGGGGGGAGAGGGTGCTGCATTAGGGGAGCTCGGGGCTACTGTGTGACCAGACTGCGTTTCGCCTCAACTCCTACAGCCGCCCAAGGACGACAAGAAGAAGAAAGATGCCGGAAAGTCGGCCAAGAAAGACAAAGACCCAGTGAACAAATCTGGAGGCAAGGCCAAAAAGAAGGTAGGCGTGAATCCCGCCCTCAGAGTGAAAGGTACTGGGGGTGCCCTCCCCTGCTACTTTAGTGTTGTGACATCTTAGGTTGTGGGTTTTTTAAATTTGAGACAGTCTCACTCTGTTGCCCTGGGTAGAGAGCTGTGGCGTCGTTGCTCGCAGCAACCTCAAACTCCTGGGCTTAAGTGATTCTCTGGTCTCAGTCTCCTGAGTAGCTGGGACACTATGGGCGCCTGCCATACCGCCTGGCTGTTTTTAGAGACGGGGTCTCACTCTTACTCAGGCTGGTCTCGAACTCGTCAGCTGAAGCAATCCGCCCATCTCAGCCTTTCAAAGCGTTGGGATTACCGGCGTAAGCCACCGCACCTGGCCTAGTTTGTGTGTGTTAGAGTCAGGCGTTATTACAGTCTAACTTACCGTCGTCATTCTTCGTGTACTCGCTATAGGATCAGAATTCTTTTTTTTTTTTCCTCATTTGAAAGATTGCACAGTATATGTTTCTTAAGGTCATGGATGTGAAACAAATGTGTATAAAGTGTTAGTGTCAGTGCCTAGGACTTGTTATTTTTAACAGATCCTGTGGGGCTCAGCCCATATTCCAAAGCCCCAGAGATATGTCATTTATTTTTGTAATCTATAATTGACTTTTTTTTTTTTTTTTTTTTTTTGAGACAGTCTCATTCTGTTGCTCTGGATAGAGTGCTGTGTCCTCAGTCTCTGGAGTAAGTGGGAATATAGGTGCAGGTTGCCCAGCTAGGCTTTGTTTTTGTTTTTTGCAGTTTTTGGCCAGGGCTGGGTTTGAACCGGTCACCTCCGGCATATGGGGCCGGTGCCCTACTCCCTTGAGCCACAGGCGCCACCCAGCTAGGCTTTTTTTTTTTCCTTCCTAATTTTTGTAGAAACGAGGTCTCACTGTTGCTTAGCTAGTCTGGAACTCTTGAGTTTAAGCAATCCACCCACACCTGGCCTGTAATTTACATTTGATAATAATGGGAGAGATTTGACATAGATTGTACAGGAGGGAAAGAGTGCTTCTGCCAGCAATACTGACTTCTTGTTTTGTTTGGTGAGCAGAAGTGGTCCAAAGGCAAAGTTCGGGACAAGCTCAACAACCTAGTCTTGTTTGACAAAGCTACGTATGACAAACTCTGTAAGGAAGTTCCCAACTATAAGCTTATCACTCCAGCTGTGGTCTCTGAGAGACTGAAGATTCGAGGTTCCCTGGCCAGGGCAGCCCTTCAGGAGCTCCTTAGTAAAGGTAAGGATTATGTTGTGCTGATGTGTTTTTGCTGGTTTAATTGTCTTAAGTATGTTAGCAATCTTACTAAATACTTTCATTGGAAAAGCAGGGTTCCCCCAAAAAGATATAGCCTGTTATTCTGACCATGAGCTATTAGTAGTATAAAATTTTTTTTTTTTTTTTTTGTAGAGAGTTTCACTTTCTTGCCCTCGGTAGAGTGCCGTGGCCTCACACAGCTCACAGCAACCTCCAACTCCTGGGCTTAGGCAATTCTCCTGCCTCAGCCTCCCGAGTAGCTGGGACTACAGGCGCCTGCCACAACGCCCGGCTATTTTTTTGTTGCAGTTTGGCCGGGGCTGGGCTTGAACCCACCACCTTTGGTATATGGGGCCGGCACCCTGCTCACTGAGCCACAGGCGCCGCCCTAAATTATTTTTTTTTTAAGAGACAGAGTCTCACTTTACTGCCTTCAGTAGAGTGCCATGATGTCACAGGACTCACAGCAACCTCTAGCTCTTGGGCTTATGCGATTCTCCTGCCTCAGCCTCCCAAGCAGCTGGGACTACAGGTGCCCGCCACAACGCCCGGCTATGTTTTGGTTGCAGTTCAGCCAGGGCTGGGTTTGAACCTGCCACCCTCGGTATATGGGGCCAACGCCTTACTGAGCCACAGGTGCTGCCCAGTAGTATTAATTCTTAATGTTTTATTTCTGAAATAAGTTCTTAGTGGGGTTCTTAGCCACTTTTTTTTGTTGTTGTTGCAGTTCGGCCGGGGCTGGGTTTGAACCCATACCCTCGGTATATGGGGCCGGCGCCCTACTCACTGAGCCACAGGCGCCGCTACTCTTAGCCACTTTTTTGTCATGAATCCCCTGTAGTAGTTTGTTGAGGCTCAAGGATCCTTCATGTTTCGAGTGAAAAAGCATAGAATTGCAGAGGCAATAGTTAAAATTTTCAAGAAACTGTTTTGCAATATCAAAAATGTTCAAAACCTTGTGGTGAAGTAATTCTTATGTTGGGTCTGATTAGCATTTCATATTTTTGAAAAATAGTGGCAAGTATAATATATAAATAGTTGTTACCAAAATGCTAGAGTGTGGCTATTCCAAAAGCAGTGATGAGCTTTAATTTAAAGGATAAGTGAAGGTAGGGCGGCGCCTGTGGCTCAGTCGGTAGGGCGCCGGCCCCATATACCGAGGGTGGCGGGTTCAAACCCGGCCCTGGCCAAACTGCAACCAAAAAATAAAGAAAGGATAAGTGAAGGTAGATGATCATCAAAAGCCAAACTGTTTCAAATTAAGTAATTATGTTTCAGGTAGGGATAGAAAGCATATTGACAACCTATCTTTTCTCCCTAGGCCTTATCAAACTGGTTTCAAAGCACAGAGCTCAAGTAATTTACACCAGAAATACCAAGGGTGGAGATGCCCCAGCTGCTGGTGAAGATGCATGAACAGGGTGAGCAGGAACTGAGGGACTCAACTGTAAGAAGTACACATTCCCTTTGCAAGGCTATAGTTTTGACTCTTTTTAAAATTTTTTTACAGGTCCAACCAACCATATATTTGGAAAAATAAAACTTTATTGAACAAATGAAAGGGTCTGTCTGTTTCCTAAGAAAGGCAATAATAGTGGGTTTGGATGTATTGACTTGGCAGGAAGACTTAGTAGTTGGTAGAGCACAATTAGCTTTTTTCTTTGTGTGACTGTTTGTTCCTTGCTGCAGCTTCAGTTTTGAATTGGTGCCTGGAAGGAGATGAAGGGTTAACAGGTTAAAGAGATCTCCACAGGGGTGGAAGATTGGACACTTGGCATAGAACCCCTACCTGGACTGCCAGCGGCGTCCATTATTCCATACTCGACCAAAAGAGGGTAACCAGCCTGCACTGGTGCTGGAACTGTGATCAAAGTTGGCCCCAACTCGGTCAGGGGGAAGTTTCTTCAGTTTCTGTTTCTCTTCTGTGTAATAAGAAAATAGTTTTGAGTGAAGATTATTATTAGAGAACTTTCTGCCTGTATTGGATTAGCTTGCTTACTTTCTTTAAGAAATTCTTCATAGGATGGTCCTATTTGTTGATTCTCAGAGATGTATTCCTCATCTTGGACCAACCAGGGAGGTGTGGCACCTGGAAAAGGAAGGCTCATTAAGGAAACAGTAAGTTAGGCCACGTCTGTAATCTTGGCACTCTAGGAGGCTGAGGCAGGTGGACGGACTGCTTGAGCTCATTTGAGACCAGCCTGAGCAAAAAGTGAGACTCCCATCTCTGCTAAAAATGGAAAAGCTGAGGAAAGAGGATTGCTTGAGCCTGAGTTCGAAGTTGCTGTGAGCTATGACACCACCACACGCTACCCAGGGGACAGTCTTTTTTTGAGTTTCAGCTATCATGAAACATGCTCTAGTTGTTAACTCGCCTCCTAATAAAAACAGGTGTGGTGAATCATAACCTATATATAATTCTAGCACTCTGGGAGGTCAGTGTGGGGGGGTCACTTGAGCTCAGGAGTTTAAGACCAGCTTGAACAAGAGCGAGACCCCTAGGGCAGCGCCTGTGGCTCAAGGAGTAGGGTACCAGCCCCATATACCGGAGTTGGCAGTTCAAACCCAGCCCCAGGCCAAAAACTACAAAAAAAAGAGCGGGACCCCATTTCTACTAAAAACAGAAAAATGAAAACCCATCCAGGTGTGGTGGACACCTCTAGTCCCAGCTACTTGGGAGGCTGAGGGAGAAGGATCACTTGAATCCAGGAGTTTAAGCTTGCTGTGAGTCATGCTTGACACTATGGCACTCTAGCCTGGGCAATAGAATGAGACTGTCTCAAAAAAAGAATAAATGTTCAAAAGCAAAACTCAAGAATTCTAAGTTGGGGTAGCGCCTTGGCTCAGTTGGTAAGGCGCCGGCCCCATATACCGAGGGGAACCTGGCCCCGGCTGAACTGCAACCAAAAAATAGCTGGGCTTTGTGGTGGGCGCCTGTTGTAGTCCCAGCTACTCGGGAGGCTGAGGCAAGAGAATCGCTTAAGCCCAGGAGTTGGAGGTTGCTGTGAGCTATGTGATGCCATGGCACTCTACCTACCAAGGGCCATAAAGCGAGACTCTGTCTCTACAAAAAAAAAAAAGGAATTCTAAGTTGAAGACCATAGGCTCATTTAAAGCAACATACCTTGCTTACATGTGATATACTGTTTTTTTAAATAGCTTTAATCCTTTTATTTCCAGTGGTTTCTGTGAATAACACCTTTTTGAAGGTGGTTTCTTAGCCTTTCAGTGATTTCTCACTGTAACCAAACATTCTGGCAGCTGACCTCTAGCAAAAAATTATGCAAAAATATTTTATTAAGACAGCATGTAAAAAAAAAAAGATAGCATGTAATACTTTTACTTCTTAGTAATCAAGGATTAAAAATAACTGACATGTAACATACTGTACACATTGAAATTTGATAATTTTTTGTTGTTGTTGTTGCAGTTTGGCAGGGGCTGGGTTTGAACCCGCCATCCTTGGCATATGGGGCTGGCTTTTTTTGTTGTTGTTGCAGTTTGGCTGGGACTGGGTTTGAACCCGCCACCCTCGGCATATGGGGCCGGCGCCCTACTCACTGAGCCACAGGCGCCGCCAATAATTTTTTTTTTTTTTTTTTTTTGAGACAGAGTCTCACTTTGTTGCCCTTGGTAGAGTGCTATGGCATCATAGCTCACAGCATCTGCTAACTCTTGGGCTCAAGCAAGTCTCTTCCTTCAGTCTCCCAAGTAGCTACAGGTGCCCACCACAATGCCTGGCTATTTTTAGAGACTGGGTCTTGCTCTGGCTCAGGCTGATCTTGAACTCATAAACTCAGGTAAACCACCTGCCACGGCCTCCCAGAGTGCTAAGATTATAGGCATGAGCCACCGCGCCCAGCCTAAAATTTGATAATTTTTTGAGTGGAAACCATCACAATTAAGACCTCCAAGTTGTGCTCTGCCTCATTAAAATCCTTCCTATTCCTCCTTGTGCCTTTCCCTCTGTTCCATGGTATTTCTATAAATAATGTGTGCTTTGGGGAGGGGGGTAGCACATCTGGCCTTTAGTTTGAGATTAATCTGTGTCACAATAATTCCTTCACTTTTGAATGCTATTATTTATCCATTTACCTGTTAGTGGACATTTGCATTGTTTCCAGTAAAGCTTGGGTACCAGTACATAGGCTTTCTTTTCTCCTGAGTACTCAGAATGAAATGGCTGGATAATATGGTAGGTGCACATTGAACTGCTCTCTAAAGTAATTGTACCATTTTACATTCTCACCAGCAGTGCATGACAGTTTCAGTTATCCACATCAACACCTTACCCTTAGTCTGTATCAGTCTTTTAGTCATTCTGATAGGTACATAGTACTATCTTATCGTGATTTTCATTTGCGTTTCCTTAAGGACTAATGATGAAAACCTATTCATATGTGTTTATTGGGTGTTTTCTTACTTAGTTTTGAGAGCTCTTTGTATAGTCTGGGTATAAGTCCTTTATCAGATACATATGCTTTATCTCAGACAACTTTTTATTCTAAAAAGAATAACTGTCTCTCAGAGTTTTAGAAATATTGCCTATATCTTACCTGAGTGAATGTTACCAACTCCTGGTATATCCTGTAGTTAGAAATGGGGGGAAAGAAAACTTAGGTAAGAAAGCCAAGAGATGATAGGATACTCATAATTAGAGACAAAGCCACCTTTAAAGGAGACGGGCATAATGACTGCAGCCACAGTGCTAATTCTGCACCCTAGTTGATATTAAATCTTAAAAGCACAAATAAATCACTGAAAGTACTGTCCTTGAGAGGCTCACAGTCTCAGTTGTGGACATGTCCAAAAGTACAGTGCCTACTATATGCCAGGTGAACAAAACCTTGTCCTCGGAGAACATAGATAAGGTTAGGGAAGAGAACCTGGTGCTACATCCATATCTAATCAAGATAGATGAGCATTCTATGAAAAAGTAACATTTGAGCTAAGAGTTGAAAGAAAGTAACATTTTGAACTAGATCACAGGGAAAGAAAGCATATTTTAGGCAGTGGCAACTTAAAGGCTGGGAGTAATATAGTATAACGTGGAAAATAGGGTATGAAATTACAGCTGATAGAGTGATTTTTCTGTATGTTTTAGGCAGGATTGCAGGGGGAGCAGAAATTGTCCCCAGGTTGAAGAGAAGTGGACAGGAGGTAAAACTGACTTGACAAGATACAGAAGGAGAGGGCGGCGCGGGTGGCTCAAGGAGTAGGGCGCCGGTCCCATATGCCAGAGGTGGCGGGTTTAAACCTAGCCCCGGCCAAAAACCATAAAAGAAAAAAAAAGATATAGAAGGAGAAAAAGATTTGCGTTTATAGTGACTGAAAATAAGAGTGGTTGGGGTTAGTTTCGGGTGCCTCTGGGATATTTAAGTATAAATGTCCTGTATTTGCTAAAGATGGCAAAATTTAGGAGTTGCCACATGATAGTAACAGGTGTGGATAAGATCACCATGGAAGGTGAGGAAAGAGGTGTAGGAACACAATATTAGGGAACAGCACACTAAGAGGGAAAAGCCTCTTCTGGAGACGGAATGGCCAGGATAATATATAGGCAGAAAAATCAGAGGATGAGTCCTGAGACCTAAGGGGGCACTGGCCTTCTTCTAACTTGCTTATCCATTATACCTGATGGCCAATGAACGTTAGAGGTTGTCCTGTCTCCATCCAGTCAAGCTCTGGAGTTTGTGGTAGTTCCAAGTATGAGGACTGTTGTGAGCTGGAGGTAACATGGCTGAAAAAGACAAACATGAGTCAGGCTAGCAGATGAAGTCCTTGAGCAGTGAAGATGGTAAAGATCGGATCTGTTCCCATTTCCCAGCCGAAAGTATGCAGAACACTAAGATGTCAAACTCCCAGTAAAAGATTCCCTAACAATCTTACCTGTTTGTCCCTTTCCAGCTTCCAGGTGCTGAAGAGCCCTCTTCTGGGTCTGGCACTGCCTGAGGCTGAGTTTGATTCAGGAAAAACAAATGTGTCTGGGATGTTTAAGCACCTGCTTAGGCAATGACCCTACCATCATTTAGACCCCAGTATCACAGGAAGGCAACAAATTGGCATATGAAGGGTACTACCCATCTTGCAAATTCTTCCCTCCCAGGCCTATCTGCATCTTCACTGACTAGGCCTGACCCCTGGCGTACAGGTAAGGGAATTCAAGCCAAGCAGATGAACGATTCTTTCAGAAGAGCTGGTTCATGAAATGGCTAGACCTGGGAAAGCCAGGGATTAGTGAATTTGGATACTGCTCTGGATCCTCCGAGGGAAACCAACCTCTAAGACAGACCGAACCACTTCCTGCCGGCTCTGCTCCACCTCGCGGATCTGAGCTGCCATCTGTGGGGGAGAAGATGCTTAGACAGGCACAGGATCATGGGGGCTGGTTCCTTCAGAGGCCTTTCATGTAACTTACTTCTTTGATCACCTCATCCTCTTTTTCTTCATAGGAATCCAAACCTTTCACCATGGATTTCTTGAATCTAAAAAGAAAAGGGGCAAATCAGCATAGAACCCATCCACCCACCATTTGTGGAAAGCTTCTCAGGAGATTTTTCCAGACAGTCTTGCTCTGTCAAGTGACCTAGCCTACCTTATAGTGACCTTAAACTCCCTTGAGTAGCTGGGGAGGTACAGGTGGATACCACCGCACTTGCCTTATTTTCTTATTTTCGGTAGAGAACAGGGCCTTACTTTGCTCAGGCTGATCTCAAAGTCCTGACCTCAAATGATCTCCCACCCTGGCATGATTACAGGCCTCATTGCTAAGTCACTGCATCCAGCCTTTTTTTTTTTTTTTAATTTTGAGGAATTTCAAATTCAGAATCAGGAATAGTACAGTGAAGTATATACCTCTCACCTGGATTCACTGTGAACATTTTGCCATAATGGTTCCACTTTTCCCTTTTCTCCAGATACATATTTTTTTTTTTTTTTTATTGTTGGGGATTCATTGAGGGTACAATAAGCCAGTTACACTGTCTCCAGATACATATTAACCCTAAAGATTTATTTATTTATTTATTTATTTGAGATAGAGTCTTATTATGTCGCCCTCGGTAGAGTGCTGTGACGTCACAGCTCACAGCAACCTTCAAGTCTTGGGCTTAAGCAATTCTCTTGCCTTAGTCTCCCAAGTATCAGGGACTACAGGTGCCCGCCTATTTTTCTGTTGCACTTGTCATTGTTATTTAGCAGGCCTGGGCTGGATTTGAACTGCCTGCCTCAGTGTATGTGGCCGGTGCCCTGCCCATTTAACTATGTAAGCCCCAAATAAAAATTTAATCATGCCGGGCGCGGTGGCTCACGCCTGGGAGCCAGCACTGTGGGAGGCTGAGGAGGGAGAATCGCTTGAGCTCAGGAGTGTGAGACTCGCCTGAGCGACAGTGAGACCCTGACTTGTGAAAAAAATGGAAAAACCCAGCTGGGCGCCGCACGCCTGTAATCCCAGAGGCTTCCAGAGGCTGAGGCAGTGGGGTGCCAGCAGCCCAAGTCTGAGGTTGTGGTAGTGAACTACCACGCCCATTGCACTCTGCTCAGGGGCATAGGGTGGGACCCTGTCTCAAAAAAGAAAAAAAATTAATCATATGACTAAGCCTAAATACTTCAGCATATATCTCCTGTGAATTGGAACATTCTTACAATCACAATACCATAACCACAATCAGTTTTTTTTTGTTTTTTTTTTTTTTTGAGACAGAGCCTCAAGCTGTCACCCTGGGTAGCGTGCCATGGCATTACAGCTCACAGCAAACTTCAACTCCTGGGCTCAAGGGATTTTCCTGCCTTTGTCTGCCAAGTAGCTGGGATTACAGGCGCCTGCCACAACACCCAGCTATTTTTTGGTTGCATCCATTGTTGTTTGGCGGACCAGGGCTGGATTCGAACCCGCCAGCTCAGGTGTATGTGGCTGGCACCTTAGCCGCTTGAGCCACAGGCACCGGGCCTCATTTTTTTTAAAGACATAGTCTTACTCTTGCCCTGGGTAGAGTGCCATGCTGTCATAGCTCACAGAAACCTCAAACTCCTGGCCTCCTAAGTAGCTGAGACTACAGGTGCCCACCATGATGCCTGGCTAGTTTTACTTTATTTTTATTTTTTTTTTTGAGACAGAGCCTCAAGCTGTCGCCCTGGGTAGAGTGCCTTGGCATCACAGCTCACAGCAACTTCCAACTCCTGGGCTCAAGCGACTCTCATGCCTCCATCTCCCAAGTAGCTGGGACTACAGGCGCCCGCCACAAGGCCTGGCTATTTTTTGGTTGCAGCTGTCGTTTGGTGGGCCCGGGCTGGATTCTAACCAGCCAGCTCAGGTATATGTGGCTGGTGCCTTAGCTGCTTGAGCCTTTTTTTTTTTTTTGGAGACAGTCTTACTTTGTTGCCCACAGTAGAGTGCCACGGCTTTACAGCTCACAGCAACCTCAAACTTGGGCTCCAGTGATCCTCTTGCCTCAACCTCCCAAGTAGTTGGGACTACTGGTGCCTGTCACAATGCCTAGCTATTTATAGAGATTGGAGGTCTCACTTTTGCTCAGGCTAATCTCAAACTCCTGAGCTCAGATGATCCACCCACTCGGCCTTCCAGAGTGCTAGAATTACAGGCGTGAGCCACTGTGCCTGGTCCAGTTACTCTTTTTGACATTCGGATTGTCCCATATTTGGCTACTGAGTATAGATATACAGCTTATATGTCCATAGATTTGAGTGTATGTAGTCCGTACTCCAATTTCCCCTGTTGTCTCAAAAATGTGTATTATACCTTCTCTCCTTCACCCCCAATCCCAAGGTCCAACAAAAGGTCACATGTGGAATTTTGACTCTTAGGTCTCTCTAGTCCTCCTCCAGTTTAGAAGTAGTCCTACTTCTTTGAATCCTTTGAAGAATTCAGGCCAGATGTTTCACACAATCCAAAATTCTTAATTCTTCAGTTTCCTGGGTAGTAAGATTCAGGTTGATAAAGCTTTCTGGCAGAAATATCACATTAATGAAACTCCCACTGCCTCATATCAGGAGGCATATGAAGTGTCAAAACTGTTCACCCTTTGTTACCAATGCCTCGCATGACTACTTAACCATTATAACGGCACAGTTTAATCTGTGGTTTAAAACTTTGACACTGATGAATACTGTTTCTTTATGCATTCATTCATAATTTTTACATAAATCAGTATTTGGGGGGTGCAAAAATGGTGATTTTTAATTATATTATTTCTTTGTTCACTAGTTGGCATTTTTCAGTAAAAGATGATCTTATTTCTTTTTTTTAAAAGCAGTATTATGGATGTTGATTATTTTTTTCTATATTTGGTATGTTATGATCAGGGAGGCCACATAGTCTAGTTTGTCCATAGAGTCATGGTTTGTCTGCTGTCCTGGTATAATTATCATAAGGATCCCTGTGAAGTTTCAAAGTTATCGTTAGGTTTGGATAAAAACCTATATGATCACCCTAGTTATATGCTGTAATTTATTACTATCATTATTTGGCTAGTAAGAACCCTTTGCGGCGCCTGTGGCTCAAGGAGTAGGGCGCCAGTCCCATATGCCGGAGGTGGCGGTTCAAACTCAGCCCTGGCCAAAAACCACACACACAAAAAAAAACCCTTAAAACTAGCTCTTAGGGCAGCGCCCGTAGCTCCTTGGGTAGGGTGCCAATCACTACACCAAGGCTGGCGGGTTCAAACCCAGCCCAGGCCAGCTAAAAAAAAACAACTGCAACAACAGCAAAACAAAACAACAACTGGGCATTGTGGAGGGCACCTATAGTCCCAGCTACTTAGGAGGCTGAAGCAAGATAATAACGTGAGCCCAAGAGTTTGAGGTTGCTATGAGCTGTCACGCCACGGCACTCTACCCAGGGTGACAGCTTAAGACTCTGTCTCAAACAAATAACAACCCCCCCCCCAAAAAAAAATACAGCTCCTATGTCCTCTGCACCTGATTTCATTAATCCGCACACTTTTTTGCTTTTAGCACAAGACCTTCTAGGAACAGCACATACTTAAACTGCTCCAAACCTAAAATCAACCATCTCTCCAGTGAGACCTGGATCCTTTTGTTAGAAAACAGTATTTACAAGTCTAGAACTGAGTGCTAGCAAATATCTTTTTTTTTTTTTTTTTGAGACAGAGTCTCAAGCTGTCACCCCTGGTAGAGTGCCATGGTGTCATAGCTCACAGCAACCTCCAACTCTTGGATTCAAGCAATCCTCTTGCCTCAGTTCTTCTATTTTTAGTAGAGATGGGATCTCACTTTTGCTCAGCTGGTTTCAAACTGGTGAGCTCGGGCAACCCTACTGCCTTGGCCTCTCAGAGTGCTAGGATTACAGCATGAGCCACCATGTCCAGCAGCAAAGACTTTATTGCTACACAGTGTCATGCTTGTGGCTCTTTCGGAGTACAAAGCTTTTTTCCCTGAAATCACAAATTCATAACCTCCCTATTCAAATCCCTTCATTTCTTGTTTCTTCCTTCTGCTATAGTGAAAGCTCTGCTTCCTAACAATATATTTGCAGATGTTTTATCCAACAATACACATGAAAAGGTTTCAGAATAACCAATACCACTATCATGGTGCTGGTGTCCTGGAAAACTTGCACATGAGCGTGCAGACACACACATATATAGGCAATAGCTTGAACCATAATTAATCAAAGTCTTGGCTGAATGCCTTGTGTGACCCTCCTAGACACAAGAGGATGGGAGGCCTGTATTCAGTTGCTATAAGGCCACCTCCTGCTTGCCTCTATCTCACCTGGAAGGCTGTCATGAGGCAGTTTCTCATCAGCTCCCAGTTTCCGCTTTACCTCTCTCAGAGTAGAGCTGCAGAATATAAAACCACTTAGCTTTTTTTTTTTTTGTAGAGACAGAGTCTCACTTTATAGCCCTCGGTAGAGTACCGTGGCCTCACACAGCTCACAGCAACCTCCAACTCCTGGGCTTAAGCGATTCTCTTGCCTCAGCCTCCCGAGTAGCTGGGACTACAAGCGCCCGCCACAACGCCCGGCTATTTTTTGGTTGCAGTTTGGCCGGGGCCGGGTTTGAACCCGCCACCCTCGGTATATGGGGCCGGCGCCTTACTGACTGAGCCACAGGCGCCGCCCAAACCACTTAGCTTTTAAAAAAATTATCAGGATGGGTGGCACTTGTGGCTCAGTGAGTAGGGCACCGGCCCCATATACTGAGGGTGGCGGGTTCAAACCCGGCCCCGGCAAACTGCAACAAAAAAATACCCAGGCATTGTGGTGGGCGCCTGTAGTCCCAGCTACTTGGGAGGCTGAGGCAAAAGAATTGCCTAAGCCCAAGAGCTGAAGGTTGCTGTGAGCTGTGATGCCACGGCACTCTACCGAGGGCGATAAAGTAAGACTCTATCTCTTAAAAAAAAAAAAATTATCAAGAGGTGGTGCCCGTAGCTCAGTGGGTAAGGCAACGGCCACATACACCCAGGCTGGCAGGTTTGAACTTGGCCTGGGCAGCTAAAACAACAATGGCAACTGTGGCAAAAAAATAGCTGGGCGTTGTAGCAGGAGCCTGTAGTCCTAGCTACTTGGGAGGCTGAGGCCAGAGAATCACTTAAGCCCAAGAGTTGGGAGGTTGCTGTGAGCTATGACGCCATGGCACTCTACCCAGGGCGACAGCTTGAAACTCTCTCTCAAAAAAACAGAAAAAAAAAATTATCAAGTAAAAATAAATTTAAAAAACAAAAAACCCCACTTACTTGCAGACTCGATTTGGCTCCCCAGGGCTGCAGTTATCCATCCCTTTTTGTTTTAATGTGGTCTTTCTGGGTATGTGAAACAGGAAACAAGGACCCGGGAAACTGGCATGTTGGTCTCTCTTTACTGTTTGTGTCAGTACTAAAACATATAAATCTGCGGCACCTGTGGCTCAAAGGCCTAGGGCGCCGGCCCCATATGCCCAAGGTGGAGGGCTCAAACCCAGCCCCAGCCAAAAACTGCAAAAAAAAAAAAAAAAAAAGAGTGAGTGGGCCAAGTACAACACATTAGAGCATGCTGGACTTTCTGTAGACTGGCCTGGAAGGCAAATGACTGATCTCCAACCTCAAGAGAAGCTCCTGGAAATGGACTCTCCAGAAAACAGAGGAAATTAGCTTTTTTTTTTTTTTTTTTGTAGAGACAGAGTCTCACTTTATGGCCCTCGGTAGAGTGCCGTGGCCTCACACAGCTCACAGCAACCTCCAACTCCTGGGCTGAAGCGATTCTCTTGCCTCAGCCTCCCGAGTAGCTGGGACTACAGGCGCCCGCCACGACGCCCGGCTATTTTTTGGTTGCAGTTTGGCCGGGGCCGGGTTTGAACCCGCCACCCTCGGTATATGGGGCCGGCGCCCTACCGACTGAGCCACAGGCGCCGCCCGAAATTAGCTTTTTTAAAAAACTTAGTGTGAGATTAAAAAATACATGTATGTATTTGAAGGCACTGAGGACCAGAAGAAAGTTTTGGGCTTTTAGCAGACCCCTCCATATTTTGTTTCCATTACCCTGCATGTGCTTATGCCTATTCAGAGTCTCTAGACTTTTTTTTTTTTTTTGAGACAGAGTCTTATTACATCACCCTCAGTAGAGTGTGGTGGCATCATAGCCCACAGCAGCTTCAAACTCTTGGGCTTAAGTAATTCTCTTGCCTCAGCCTCCCAAGTAGCTGGGACTACAGGTGCCCACCACAACACTTGGCTTTTTTTTGTTGTTATAGTTGTCATTGTTTAGCTGGCCCGGGCCGAGTTTGAACCAGCCAACCTGGGTGTACATGTCTGGTGCCCTACCCACTGAACTATAGGTGCCACACTCTCTAGACAACTTTTTATAAAAAGTCTCCTGCCTGGGGTAGTGGTACATACTGTAATTGCAACTACTTGGGAGAGTCACTTCAGCCCATGAGTTCCAGACCAGTCTAGGCAACATAAAAAGACCGTTTCAAAAAAAATACATCTGAGGGCAGCGCCTGTGGCTCAGCGGGTAGGGCGCCGGCCCCATATGCCGAGGGTGGCGGGTTCAAACCCAGCCCCGGCCAAACTGCAACAACAACAACAAAAAATAGCCAGGCGTTGTGGTGGGTGCCTGTGGTCCCAGCTACTTGGGAGGCTGAGTCAAGAGAATCGCCTAAGCCCAAGGATTTGGAGGTTGCTGTGAACTGTGTGACACCACGGCACTCTACCGAGGGCAATAAGGTGAGACTGTCTCTACAAAAAAAAAAAAAAAAAAAAAAATCTGAAAATCATTATAGTTACATAATCTACCTTTTTTATTTTATTTTTTTGTAGAGACAGAGTCTCACTTTACCGTCCTCGGTAGAGTGCCATGACATCACAGGACTCAGGGCAACCTCCAGCTCTTGGGCTTCCGTGATTCTCCTGCCTCAGCCTCCTGAGCAGCTGGGACTACAGGCGCCTGCCACAACACCCAGCTATTTTTTTGTTGCAGTTCAGCCGGGGCCTGGGTTTGAACCCGCCACCCTCGGTATATGGGGCTGGCACCCTACTCACTGAGCCACAGGCGCCACCCATCTACCTTTTTTTATTGAGGCAGAGTCTTACTTTGTCACCCTCAGTAGAGTGCTGTCGCGTCAGAGCTCACAGCAACCTCAAACTCTTGGGCTCAAGTGATTTTCTTGCCTCAGCCTCCCTGGTAGCTGGGACTATAAGTACCTACACAATGCCTGGCTATTTTTTTTTTTTTTTTGTTATTGTTGTTACTTAGCAGGCCTGGGCCAGGTTGGAACCCCACTCCAGGAGCATGTGGCCAGCTCCCTAACCACTGAGCTATGGGCGCCACACCCTCTTTCTTGAGACAGAATGTTGACTTTGTCACCCTAGGTAGAGTGCTGCGGCATCATAGCTCACAGCAAACTCAAACTCTTGGGCTCAAGTGATTCTCTTGTCTCAGCCTTCCGAGTAGCTGAGACTACAGGCACTCGCCGTAGGCCTAGCTATTTTAGAGATGGGGTCTCACACTTGTTCAGGCTGGTCTCGAACCTATGAGCTCAGGCAATCCACATGCCTCACCTCCAAGAGTGCTATAGTATTACAGTCATGAGCCACCATGCCCCACCCATAATCTACCCCTACAGAGTTTTTCTTTTCTTTTCTTTTTTTTTTTTTTCAGTTTTTGGCTGGGGCTGGGCTTGAAGCCACCACCTCTGGCATATGGGGCCAGCGCCCTACTCCTTTGAGCCACAGGTGCTGCCCTGCCCTACAGAGTTTTTCAAAATTATAGTGCTAAAATGATTTCTGATAAAATGGTCCGTAACTCAACTAGAAAATAAAAATACAGAATGAGAGAATAAGCAGAGTATTCATGAAACCTTTGAGAAAGATGAAACCATTATGTAGAGTTTTCTACTTTCCAATAGGAAATTGCTTTTTACAGTTACAAAAACTTTTTCTTTTCTTTTTTTGAGACAGAGTCTCTATTGCTCCAGGATAGAGTGCTGTGGCATCATAGCTCACAGCAACCTCTTAACTCCTGGGCTCAAGCAATCCTCTTGCCTCATCCTCCCAAGTAGCTGGGACTATAGGTACCTCTATGGAGTGTGAAGTGGCAAGAGCCTCACAGCCCGGGAGGTGCGTTCAAGGAGCGACCCCCAAACTGCTTCTCCTTTCCTAAAAAACAATAGTCCTGGCTGGGCACCTGTAGCACAGTGGTTACGGTGCCAACCACATACACCAAGGCTGGTGGGTTTGAACCCAGCCAGGGCCTCCTAAACGACAACAACTGCAACAAAAAAATAGCCAGGTGTTGTGGCGGGCACCTGTAGTCCCAGCTACCTGAGGCTGAGGCAGGAGAATCACTTGAGCCCAAGAGTTTGAGGTTGCTATGACCTTTGATGCCATGGCACTCTACTCAGAGCAACATAGTGAGTCTCTGTCTCAAAAAAAAAAAAAAAGTGCCTGTGGCTCAGTGAGTAGGGCGCCGGCCCCATATGCCGAGGGTGGCAGGTTCAAACCCAGCCCCGGCCAAATTGCAACAAAAAAATAGTCAGGCGTTGTGGTGGGCACCTGTAGTCCCAGCTGCTCGGGAGGCTGAGGCAAGAGAATTGCTTCAGCCCAAGAGTTAGAGGTTGCTGTGAGCCGTGTGATGCCAGGGTGGTACAGTGAGACTCTGTCTCTACAAAAAAAAAGAAAAACAATAACAATACTCCTTTCTCCGCTTCCTCTGCCAGAAGTCAGGTAGCTTCTGTATACTTTTCTTTTGCCTAAAAGCACACAGCCTTCTTTCCCTAAAGTTATCTTTACCCCATGTACTATTACTGGCTTTCCTTGCTAATTTGCAACATTGTTAGTATAAACAACCTTGTTTAGGTACTATATATAAAGCCATTCATACGGTTCAGTTCTGTTGGGTTTTACGGTTCAGTTCTGTTGGGTTTGGTGCTGGCTGCAGTCATCAGCTTGCCAGACCTTCCGATCCCATCCTTATCTCTTGGTGATCTTTGTCTCCTGTGTGTTTTATTTCTTCATCCCCCCACCATTCCCACTTTGGTACATTTACTCTTTGCACTGGATCAAGAAAACCCACCACAACACCCGGCTTTTTTTTTTTTTTTTGCTCTTTTTGGCCAGGGCTGGGTTTGAACCCTCCACCTTGGGCATATGGGGCCGCTTCCCTACGCCTTTGAGCCATAGGCGCCACCCCCGGCTATTTTTTTTAAGAGATGGGGCCTCGCTCTTGCTCAGGGTGATCTCGAACTCCTGAGCTCAAGTAATCTACCCGCCTCAGCCTCCCAGACTGCTGGGATTACAGGTGGGAGTCACCTGCCCAGCCCAGCGTACTTCTGTAAAGTTATACTAAGTGTGCTTGCCGTTCCTGCCTCCTCTTCCTGTTCGTCCACCTCTTTCATCTCTGCCTCCCTTGAGGTACCAAGACCAACTCCTCTTCTTCCTCCTCCCCTTGATGATGATGACCTTTATGATAATTTACTTCTACTTCATGTAGAAAAAATACATTTTCCTTTCCTTATGATTTTTCTTTTTCTTCGTCCTTTTCTTTTTAGAGATGGGGTGTCACTCTGTCACCCAGGCTGAAGTGCAGTAGGGGCAACCATAGCTCACTGCAGTTTTTTTTTTTTTTTTTTTTGTAGAGACAGAGTCTCACTGTACCGCCCTCAGGTAGAGTGCCGTGGCGTCACACGGCTCACAGCAACCTCTAACTCTTGGGCTTACGTGATTCTCTCACCTCAGCCTCCCGAGCAGCTGGGACTACAGGCGCCCGCCACAACGCCCAGCTATTTTTTTTTTTGTTGTTGTTGTTGTTGTTGCAGTTTGGCCGGGGCTGGGTTTGAACCCGCCACCCTCGGCATATGGGGCCGGCGCCCTACTCACTGAGCCACAGGCGCCGCCCAGCTCACTGCAGTTTTTAATTCTTTGGATTAAGCAATCTTCCTGTTTGCCTCAGCCTCCTAAACAGCTGGGACTATAGGCATAGGCCACCATGCCCGCCTTCCTTAACATTTTCTTTTTTTAGAGACAGAGTCTAACTTTATTGCCCACAGTAGAGTGTTGTGAGGTCATAGCTCACAGCAACCTCCAGCTCTTGAACTTAGGTGATTCTCTTGCCTCAGCCTCCAGAGTAGCTGGGACTACAGGCGCCCACCACAATGCCCAGCTATTTTTTTGTTGCAGTTTGCCAGGGCTGGGTTTGAACCCACCACCTTCGGTATATGGGGCCAGCACCCTACTCACTGAGCCATAGGCGCCGCCCTATTAACATTTTCTTCATAACACTTTTTTTTTCCTCTAGCTTACTTTATTGTTTAGTATATAACACAAAAACAAAATATGGGTTAGTTGTTTAGGTTATTGGTAAGGCTTTCAGTCAACAGTAGGCTATCAGTAAGGTTTTGGGGGGTAACACACAGGTTTTCAACTGTGCAGGTCAGCTCCCCTAACACTCTTGTTCAAGAGTCAATTTTGTGTGATGAAAATTTGTCAAATGGTATATAAAACCAGTGTATGGTGGAAAAACAAAAAACAAAACGAAAAAAAACTTCACAGTGGATCCCCCAATAAAACATTGAAGGCCTTAAAAAAAAGAGTCAATTGTGGGCTCAGTGCCTGTAGCTCAGTGAGTAGGACGCTGGCCACATACACTGAGGCTGGTGGGTTAGAGCCAGGCCCAGGCCTGCTAAACAACAAAGACAACTGCAAAAACAACAACGAAAAAATAGCTGGTAGGCGGCGCCTGTGGCTCAAGGAGTAGGGCGCCAGCCCCATATACCAGAGGTGGCGGGTTCAAACCAGGCCCTGGCCCAAAACTGCAGAAAATAAAAAAGAAAATAATGTTGGAAAAAAATAGCTGGGCGTTATGGTGGGTGCCTGTAGTCCCAGCTTCTTGGGAGGCTGAGGCAAGACAATCACTTAAGCCCTAGAGCTTGAGGTTGCTATGAGTTGTAATCCCACCCATTCTATGGAGGGCCACATAATGAGACTGTCTCAGGAAAAAAAAAAAAAAGGGTCAATTGTGGCTGTTCACAGTGCCTCAGGCCTGTAATCCCAGTACTCTGGGATGCTGAAGCAGGTGGATTTCTTGAGCTCAGGAATTGGAGACAAGCCTGAGCAAGAGCGAGACCCCATCTCCTAAATAGCTGGCATTGTGGTGGGTGCCTATAGTCCCAGCTACTCAGTAGGTTGGGGCAAGAGGATCATTTGAGCCCAAAATTTTGAGGTTGCTGTGAGCTATGATGCCACAGCACTCTATTCATGGTGGCAGAATAATACTGTGTCAGGCAGCACCCGTAGCTCAGTGGGTAGGGCGCCGGCCACATACACCAAGGCTGGCGGGTTCAAACCTGGCCCAGGCCAGCTAAAGCAACAATGACAACTGCAACAACAACAACAAAAATAGCCAGGCGTTGTGGCAGGCACCTGTAGTCCCACTACTGGGGAGGCTGAGGCTAGAGAATCGCTTAAGCCCAAGAGTTTGAGGTTGCTGTGAGCTATGACGCTACAGAACTCTACCGAGGGTGATGTAGTGTGACTCTGTCTAAAAAAAAAGACTGTCTCAGAAAAAGTCAATTGTGTATATATGAATTTTTTTTGTATTTTCTTTCTTATGCAAAAGGAAACATGTTCTTTCATACCTTGCTTTTCACTTCAGTCACTCCATTAAGTTCAGAGAGTCAATTATCATTCATTTATCTACCAGAAACTACATGGATATGGGTCAGGGTGTGAGGAGTAAATACTTTTTGTCCTCAGTTTCCTGTCTCCTCCCAGTCTGAACCACAGATTTGAAAGGAGTACAATGTAGGCATTTCTTTTCTTTTTTTTTTTTTTGTTTAGCAGACCTAAACAAAACCCACCAGCCCCAGTGCATGTGGCCAGCGCCCTAACCACTGAGCTACGAGCCCTGAGCCAGGCATTTCTTACTGTCCCCTCACTATTCCCCACACTAAGTAGGTAGGAATAAAATAGATACCATGAGTTTTTCTGTAACTCTGAGATCACTTGGGTTCCACAACACATAATTGTAGTATGATCCCAATTAAAGTGGCACAGTGACACTGCCTGTTCTCTCTTCAGGAAGCAGTTTAGGGCTCACACTCCCTTGATACAGACCAGCTTTCTTTATTTTCTTTTTTTTTTTTTTTCTGAGACAGAGTCTCATACTGTCACCCTGGGTAGAGTGCCCTGGCGTCACAGCTCACAGCAACCTCAAACTCTTGGGCTTAAGCAGTTCTCTTGCCCAGTCTCCCAAGTAGCTGGGACTACAGGTGCCTGCCACAATGCCCAGCTACTTTTCAGTTGTAGTTGTCATTGTTGTTTGGCAGGCCTGGGCTAGATTCAAACCCGCCAGCTACGGTGTATGAGGCTGATGCCCTAGCCACCGAGCTACAGGTGCAGAGCCACTGACCAGCTTTCTAAGTCTTCAGTTTCTCGGGGCCCTGTAAAGTCCAGTGAGAATAAAGTCCAAAACTATAAAAAGTGGGTATTGGTTGAGCACCAGTTTCTTGAGCACTATAAACAGCCTCTTTTGTTCCTAATGGAGTTTAATGTTTTCTTTTCTTTTTTGAGACAGAGTCTCACTGTGTCACCCTCAGTAGAGTGCTATAGAGTCACAGCTCACAGCAAACTCAAACTCTTGGCTGAATGATTCTCTTGCCTCAGCCTGCCAAGTAGCTGGGACTATAGGCGCCCACCACAAAGCCCAACTATTTTGAGAGATGGGGTCTCACTCTTGCTCAGGCTGGTGTGGAACTTCTGAGCTTAGGCAATCCACATCAATCGGCCTCCCAGAGTGCTGGAATTACAAGTGTGAGCCACCCTGCCTGGCCAGTATTTTCTATGCTTCACTTTTATTTAGTCGATTATAGTCAACTTTTTTTCTTTCTTTTTTTTTTTTTGTAGAGACAGAGTCTCACTTTATTGCCCTGGGTAGAGTGCTGTGGTGTCACACAGCAACCTCCAACTCCTGGGCTTAGGTGATTCTCTTGCCTCAGCCTCCCAAGTAGGTGGGACTACAGGTGCCCGCCACTACGCCCAGCTATTTTTTTGTTGCAATTTGTCCGTGGCCAGGTTTGAACCAGCTACCCTCGGTATATGGGTCCGATGCCCTACCCACTTGGCCACAGGCGCTGCCCTCAACTTTTACTATATTGCTAAATTTACTATTTGCTAAATTCCATCCCCAACTACATTATAAATCCCAAGAACACTGTTACCCTTCTTTTGTGTCCAATATAGTGCCTAGAATAGTTAAGTGCTAAGAAAAGAGTAGATACTTATGAAATCCGTACTGAACTTTCCAAAATAGAGTAAGCTCCCATAAGCTGACAAAGAGCCAGAGAATTCACTCTGCTACTTCATCTTTCATAAGCAGTGACTTACCGCGCATACTCCTGGGGGGAGATCAGAAACTTCTCTTTCATCTGGACCTCAGCTTTGTTCTCCCACCAGAATTTGTTAGTTGCTTTCTTGTGTTCTGGGCTGAGAATATAGAGGATGAATAATTTCACTTATAGATTATAAAGTAAAACTCAGATATCTAAGCATTAGGTAAGTAATGCAGACCGATCTA
Organism: Nycticebus coucang; assembly: GCF_027406575.1. Classification (NCBI taxonomy): domain Eukaryota; kingdom Metazoa; phylum Chordata; class Mammalia; order Primates; family Lorisidae; genus Nycticebus; species Nycticebus coucang. The sequence goes on along the minus strand of NC_069785.1, from coordinate 123,538,794 downwards.
GGTTTCTGCCTGAGGCAAGGCTTAGAGAGGAATACTGTTATCAGTTTCTTCAAGATCTCCGGTCTCTTCCCTTCAATAAAACTGTGAGAATCTGAGAGTAGGAGATAGGCGGTAACCAAGCTGGCTTTCCCAGCTAGACCACCAGCACCCCTGAGACCGTGGGCAGCATAAGACCCCTACTCAAGGTTGGCAAGCTTGTAACTCAACCCATCCATCCCGATCCAATCACACAAAAGCGTCCTTTCTTTCACCCGCCCCAAACCCTTCCCCCACACGTGTGCGTCTGTGCTGGAGAAGGCTCCCAGCTTGGCTATCACCTGGCCAGATGCTCCAGCAGCCCTCCGTGGAGCACCGTCAGGTTTCCGTGGCTCAGGTGTTTCCGGACGTCACAGCCGCAGCACAGGCACCAGCAGCATCGCTCGTGCTCGGGCACATAGCGCTCCACCTGGGCGGCGCGGATGGCCTTGCGGGCGGCCTCCACCTGCGGGGGAAGAGGACAAGTAGGATCCCCAGGCCAAGAAGGGCACCCTCAGACCCACGCTGCACTGTCCCGCATCTCGGCCGCCTCCAGCCTCGCGTCCTCACCTGGGGCAGGAGCCTTTCCAAAGCTGCCTTCAGCTGCCGTTGGTGCTTGCGGCTGTAGACGTGTCCGCGACCACAGAAAAAAGTCTGGCGGCACAGAGGACAGCGATGCGCCGGCGTCATAGGCCCAAGACCTGGTATCTCCGCCACTAGCAGCCGATCCTTCCCCAGCCGGTGACCCCTGACCCCTCCGGGCGGGGCGAACCCAGCGGCTCCCACGGCCCCCAGCGGCCGGCAGGCGGCACTACAAACACTTTTGCGGCTGCGCAGACCTTCCCCTACCCCACCCCCTCCGCCCCGGGCCCACGGAATCAGACGTTCCCAAATCAGCGGGAGGTTGCGCGAAAAGGCACCCACGCCGCAAAGTGAGGGCTGCAGGCTATGCACGTCGCTGGACATTGGCCATGGTTGACATAACCAATCATAACTGGTATTTCTAGGCGAGCACTGTGTGTCCAGAGCTTTGCATTGATGACCTCACTAAATCCTCGCTGTAACGCTGTGTGGTGTTTTACTGGCATTTTCCAAGTGAAAAACTTGAGGGGTGAAGGAGGTGGTTGCACAGGTGTTGAGTAGTGAAGTCAGCACTTCCAGCTCTGGTGCTCTTCAGTACCGTCAGGCTGTTCGATAACACTTGCTGTACGTGACCGCGTTCTAATATCTAATCACCGTCACCCCGGAGAGATGTTCTGACCTCTGCTCCTGTGAAGCCGTAAAGAGTATGCTATAAATCGTGCACCATCATTACTGAGCAGACATTTTTTTTTTTTTTACAGACGGAGTCTCACTTTGTCGCCCTTGGTAGAGTGCCATAGCGTCACAGCTCACAGCAACCTCAAACTCCTGGGCTTGGGCGATCTCTTGTTTCAGCCTCCCAAGTAGCTGGGACTACAGGCGCCTGCCACAACGCCTGGCTATTTTTTTGTTGCAGTTTGGCCGGGCCGAGTTCAAACCCGCCACCCCTACCCTCTGAGCCACAGGCGCCGCCCGCTGAGCAGACATTTTTAATCTGTAAAAGTGCAATTGTAGTGGAAATTTTATTACTATTATTTATTTTATTTATTATTTTTGAGACAGGGTCTCAAGCTGTCGTCCCGGGTAGAGTGCCGTGGAGTCACACCTCACAGCAACTTCCAACTCTTGGGCTTAAGCAATTCTCTTGCCCCAGCTTCCCAAGTAGCTGGGACTACAGGTGCCTGCCACAACGCCCAGCTGTTTTTTGGTTTTGGTTGTCATTGTTGTTTGGCAGGCCTGGGCTGGTCCAGTGTATATGACTGGCACCCTATTCGCTGAGCTACAGGCGCCAAGCCCACTCTTTGTGATCTTAAAAACAATTGAGTCATTCACCTGTTGGCTAGTCCGGGATGGCTGAAAGCAGTTTGCCTGGGTAGCCTGCTTCTATGCACCAGCCTACCCCCATTCCTCTCTGCCTGCCATCTTGTTTTCACCTGTAGACGTCCAGTTTTCCATTCACATACTTCCTTCCTGTCTAGCCTGTAAGACAAGTCCAAAGCTACTTCTTCACTGTTAGGGAGCCAATTCATTTTTTATTTCAGGAAACCAGGTCTTGCTCTGTCATCTAGGCTGAAGTATGGTGGCATCTCCATAGCTCATACAACCTCCAACTTCTGGGCTCAGGTGATCCTCCTGGGTCAGCCTCCTTAGTAGCTGAAACTATAGGCACCTGCCTCCATGCTGGCTAATTTTTCTGTTTCATTATGTTGCCCAGGCTGTCTCCTGCCCTTAAGTGATCCTCCCCTCTTGGCCTCCCAAAGTGCTTGGATTACAGGCATGAGCCACTACACCTGGCCAACTACTTGGCTTTTTTCCTTTTTCATAGGAGACAGTGTTACATAGGAGGGAGACAGTGTTACTTTGTGGCCCTTGGTAGAGTGCTGTGGCATAATAGCTCACACCCACCTCAAACATTTGGGTTCAGCGAAGGGCGTTGAGGTGGGTGCCTGTAGTCCCAGCTACCTGGGAGGCGGAAGCAGGAGAATCACTTGAGCCCAGGAGTTGGAGGTTGCTGTGAGCTGTGATGCCATGGCACTCTACCCAGGGCGACAGCTTGAGGCTCTGTCTCAAAAAAAAAACAACTCTTGGGCTCAAGCAATCCTCTTGCCCCAGCCTCCGAAATAGCTGGGACTATGGGCACCCACCACAATGCCTGGCTATTTTTTTTTTAGACACAGGGTCTTGCTCTTGTACAGGCTGGTCTTGAACTCCTGAGCTCTGGCAATCTACCCACTTCAGCCTCCCCAGAGTGCTAGGATTACAGGCAGGAGCCACGGTACCGGCCTAACTACTTTTTTTTTCTGAGACACGTTCTCACTTGGTTGCCCTGGGTAGAGTGCCATGGCATCACAGCTCACATCAACCTCAAACTCTTGCCTCAGCCTCCCAGGTAGCTGGGAGTACAGGTGCCTGCCACAACCCCACCTGGCTTTTTAGTGATGGGGTCTCGCTCTTGCTCAGGCTGGTCTCCAACTTGGGAGCTCAGGCAATCCACCTGTCTCGGCCTTCCAGAGTGCTGTGATTACAGGCATGAGCCACCGGCACCTGTAGCTCAAGTGGCTAGGGTGCCAGCCACATACACTGGAGCTGGCGGGTTCGAATCTGGCCCAGCCTGCCAAACAATGACAACTACAACCAAAAAATAGGTGGGTGTTGTAGTGGGCGCCTGTAGTCGCAGCTACTTGGGAGGCTGAGGCAAGAGAATCGCTCAAGCCCAAGCTGGAGGTGGTGCGCCTCCCAATGCTGCGATGCCACAGCACTCTACACAGGCACTCTACTCAGGGTGACAGCTTGAGACTCTGTCTCAAAAAAACAACAAAACAAAACCAATACATCAGCCAGTTGCAGTGGTTCACGCCTGTAATCCTGGCACTCTGGGGAGGCTGAGGTGGGTGGATTGCCTGGGGCCAGGTATTAAGAGACTGGCCTGAGTAAGAGCATGAGATCCCCATCTCTAAAAATATAGCCGGGTGTTATGGCAGGTGGGCACCTGTAGTCCCAGCTACTCTGGAGGCTGAGGAGAAAGGCTCTCTTGAGCCCAGAGTTTGAGGTTGCTGTGAACTATGACGTGACACCGAGGCACTCTATGGAGGTTACAAAGTGAGACTCTATCTCAAACAAACAAAAAAATTAGTACATCAAGGAAAGAAATTGATTGCTCTGACCTTAATTATATAAACTGTACCTCAGGATAACTAAGGATGAGAGGAAGACTTTGTTTTTTTTTTTTTTTGGTGGTTTTTGGCCAGGGTTGGGCTTGAACCCACCCCTACCCTGTTGAGCTACAGGCACCACCGAGGGGAAGACTTTTCTATATAAGTATTTCAGCTAACAAAAAATAGGGAAAATTTGACCGGTAATCTTTAGATGTGATGATAATACGTTTAAAGAGTCCTTTTTAGAGAAAAAAAATGATGTCTAGAAATTGCTTCAAATGATCCAGAGAAGGGAAAATTACCCATGAGGGGATGAAGCTGGATGACGCATTATGTAGGGGTCACTATATTCTACTCTGGATGCATTGGAAATTCTCAATAAAGTGAAATAAAGGGGTGGTGCCTGTGGCTCAAGGAGTAGGGCGCTGGCTCCATATACGGGAGGTGGTGGGTTCAAGCCAAGCCTGCCCTGGCCAAAAACTGCAATAAATAGATAAATTAAAAAAAATAAAAATAAAAGAAGTCTATGGTTTAAAAAATATATAAAGTGAAATAAAAATTACCAACTGTAAGCTTAAAAAAGAAAAATAGGGCTCGGCGCCTGTGGCTCAAGCGGCTAAGGCACCAGCCACATACACCTGAGCTGGTGGGTCCAGATCCAGCCTGGGCCCACCAAACAACAATGATGGCTGCAACCAAACTATTACCAACTATTGCCAGGCATTGTGGCGGGCGCCTGTAGTCCCAGCTACTTGGGAGGCAGAGGCAGGAGACTCACTTGAGCCCAGGAGTTGGAGGTTGCCGTGAGCTATGATGCCACAGCACTCTATCCAGGGTGACAGCTTGAGGCTCTGTCTCAAAAAAAAAAAACTGCCATCCCCTCTCTGCTCCCTTAGCACACACCCTCACTACCACAGTGGAGGGAGGAAACTGCCCTGGTCCCTAGGCAGGACCTGCATTGTGTAGCCACTTAAGGAATGTCAGTTAAATAAGTAGATAGGTGGTGCTTGCAAGGCTGGCTGCTATAGCTGACATCTCCCTAGATCATCTTCATAACCCAGAAAAAAGGAAATATGTCCAGAATCTTGAAGAGGGCTAGATATTTCTCTCCTTTGAGGAAAGGAAATAATGGACTCCCTTTGCTGCATACCAAGGAAAACTGCCCCACTGCCTCCAGAGCACCTATCAGCTCTGAGGGCATCCCACTTTCACCCTTGAACTCCACCTCCACCTTTAACCTCATCCTCAGAGACTCCCCCATCCCCCACACATATACACACACAAGGCTGCTGAGAGTAACTTTAATAAGGCATGGGCTAACTGTTGCTTCTTGGAGTTAAAGGTCAAAGAGGAAGGGCATCACATCTGTAAGAAAGGGAGAGAGTCAAAAGGAGTGTGCTTCACACCTGTTGTTCCCTAAGCCTGAATGCCCTCTCATAGCAGGTGAACTATTTCTCAATCAAGGCTCAAATGCCACCACTTCTCTGAAGCCTCCCTGAACCGCTCCAGAGAAAGACAAAGTCCCCTTTGCACACAACCTCTGCTATTGTGCTTTTCACACTGTTGGTCACCAGTCCCTAGGCTTCTGGGCTGTGAGGAGGACCAGTTGCACCTCAGTTGTTTCCCCATCAATTCCTTGTACATCAAAGTCCTGTGCTTGTGGGGGAGGTCTCACCTCAGGCCGGCATCACCCAAGGGTCTCAGACCACTGCTGTTCTCCCTGCTTCCTACACAAGATGCCCCCCATGGTGTGAAATCCGCTTGTACATTCAGCCTTGGGTGAGAATCCTCAGGTCCCCTCCCCTCAGGCCCACACACAGCAAGGCCTCACACCTGGCTGGCTCATGCATTGCTGGATACTTTCCAGCCGAGTGGAGGCCAAGGCTCGGGCCTCCTCCTCGAAGCGGCGATGTCCCTCCTCAGTCAACTTCCAGAGACAGGAGCGAGGCCGTGTTTTGGCCCCACCTTGCAAATTGACTGGCACTTTCTCAAAACTGTCTCGGAAGCAGAGATTGTGACGGATGGTGTTCTTCCAGCCTTCTGGAGCCGTCCGGAAAAAGGGGAAGTGTTGTCTGTGGATAGCAGGGAAGAAAGATAAGGAAAGCATGGTTTCCTTGGGGGATGCCCTAACCTTAGGCATGTTCTGTTCTTCTCCAGGGGCCAGGAGCCTCCGCCCTTCTCTCAAGGTGGATAATGACAAGTAGGCCTGGGATCTTTGCTGACTGAACAGGTGGCAAAACCACCTGGGGCGCTGTTCATGTGTGACTCCTCTCCTTTTAAGCCCAGTTCTTTGCCCCCAGCCCCATTTCTCTCCCTCCCTCTGAGGATTTGGGACTTGGGTCACAGGATGAGCGAAGCAGAATCAGGCCAACCAGGTGCTGTAAGAGGAATCCTAGTGAAGACGGGACATCACTTGGCAACTGACATTGTGAGACAGTGGGTTCTTCTCATCACTGGGGAAGGGTCTGAGCATTCCATTACACTTGTGTGTAGAGGACTATCAGAGCTAAGGATAAATTTCTTCTCAATTGGGCTCTGCTGGCCCCTGGGGATACAGGGAGCCGTGCCAGGGAGTCTAGCCCTAGCAGAAGCAGGTGGGAAACCAGATTTTATACTGGTTAATCTTGAGAGGAATGTTGGAAGAAACTGTTAACCTGACAAAGAAAACTAAGCCATACAACAGGATGGAGTTTTTAGATGTGAACAGGGGTGGGAGTGGGTATATCCCTGTACATAGGTCGGCACATGTGCACCCGGGAAACACAGAACTGGGAATGCACTCATCCTTCCAGAGGGGGAAACTGAGTTAGCAGCCCAGGGCCTGGGACAGATTGGAAGGCATCAGACCCAGGGCCCTGGCCCCCTCCCTTCTCCCTCCTCACAGGGCCCCCGGCACATACCGAGTGAAACTGTAGATCTGCTGTACGTTGAGGCCACAGGGGGAACTGTTTCTTAATGCCAGGGCAATTAGGTGGAAGTAATTGAGAGGGGGCCGGGACCAGAGCATCCCCGCCTGGCTGTTGGTTTGCCGAAGCCTCCGACTCTGGAGGGGGGCCCTTTTGTGAGGGGACGGGAGAGCCACAGAGGAGCCGTCATCCTGGTCCTCAGCCTCCTCTTCTGTGAGCTAGAGGAGCACAGAGTAGGAACTGGTCCTGACTCCTCGGCCTCTACTCCAGGGTACCATGGCAGGAAGGGGTAATGGTCTAGGGCCATCATCTGGGCTTTTCCCCAACCCAAGGATGTAGGTGATTTCTAAACTCATTAACCTTTTGCTACCCCTAAGAAAACAGAACTCCTATGTAGCTTCCCCATGCCCACCCCATCTGCTGTCCAAATACAGCTTACAACCCCACAAATTCATACCTCCAGGTTGTTGCGGGGAGAGGCAAACTGCTTCTGAGGGGGAGACTGCTCGCTGGAAGAAAGCGGTAGCAATTCCACCCCTGTGGCCTCTAAGCCATCGGCATCTTCCTTCTTGTTAGGCAGCTGAAGGGAGGGGGAGGCACTTGCTAGATCCTCCCTCTTACTAGATTCTGGGACCTCCAGCTTTCCAGGGGGAAACACGATGTTAGGGTTTACCCACATCCACATATTGGGCTCAATTTCTGGACCTGTGCAGAACAAAAGTAGATTGTGTGCCGTAGCACACCGGCTTTGAGTGTCCCTGGTATTCAGCCCAGGGCACAGAGCCATGTGGGAGAACTCACTACTCACCATCTTTATCAGCGTTGGCTTTTTTTTCTAGGGGTAATTTTGGTGGATCAACTATTCGGAGTTTATATCTTGCAACTGGCAAAAAGATAGAAGACAGTCAAAACATCCTAGGATTTTCATTGTGACCCTCGGGTCCTGGGCCTTGAGGCTTCTCTGGAAAAAGATTGTGGGCCCTGGCTAGGGGTTATGATATCACATTCTCCTGGTTTTCCCCTCCTACGCCCTCATCCTCTGCATTCTTTTCCTCTCACACCATATGTATCGTCCCTGAACAATCTCATGCATACCTGTGGCTTCACTGACTATAATTCAAGGCTCAAATCTTTACTTCTAAGCCTAGATGTCTTTGCTTCCCCTTAAGTAGAACTAGTCATCTTTACTTGAGTAACGCACAGGCACTTCAAACTCAACATTTCTAAAACCAGATCCATTTTCTTGCTCTTCCTACTGGCTTAGCAGATGACACCACCTTCCCCTTGGCTATTTTGAGGCAGAAACCATTTTTTCCTCTCACTGTCCCCGTCGAGTGTCATCAGATTACAGATAGATGAATCTATAATTTTTTGTTTGGGAAATAGTATACGTTTTTTTCTTTTTATTTCCTTGCTTTTTTCTTTTTGAAGAGCTTAGTAATTAGAAAGGACGCCGCATTATGTTGCTAATGTTTTTTTTTGTTTTTGTTTTGTTTTGTAGAGACAGAGTCTCACTTTACCACCCTTGGTAGAGTGCCATGATGTCACAGGACTCACAGCAACCTCCAGCTCTTGGGCTTTCGTGATTCTCCTGCCTCCGCCTCCCGAGCAGCTGGGATTACAGGAGCCCGCCACAACGCCCGGCTATTTTTTGGTTGCAGTTCAGCAGGGGCTGGGTTTGAACCCGCCACCCTCGGTATATGGGGCCGGCACCCTACTCACTGAGCCACAGGCGCCACCTATATGTTGCTAATGTTTAACAGAGAACTAGATAAAGGAAAAAGTAGAAAAGATGAGAAAGGCAAAACTATCATTACTTGTAAGGAAAAAAAAAAATGATTAACATAGAATCATGCTAAATCATTACAAAGATTATCAGAACCAGTAAGAATATATCAAGTTTGTTGGATATAAGAACATACTAATCAGCCAGGCACAACGCCTGTAATCCTAGCACTCTGGGAGGCCAAGGCCGGTGGATTGCCTGAGCTCAGGAGTTTGAGACCAGCCTGAGTAAGAGCTAAGACTGTGTCACTACTGAAAAAAACAAACAAACCCAGGTGTTGTGGCGAGTGCCTGTAGTCCCAGCTACTCGGAAGGCTGAGGCAAGAGGAATGCTCAAGCCCAAGAGTTTGAGGTTGCTGTGAGCTAGGATGCCATGCACTCTACTAAGTGTGACAAAGTGAGACTCTATCTCAAAAAAATAAAATAAAATAAAATAAACCGGGCGGCGCCTGTTGCTCAGTGAGTAGGGCGCTGGCCCCATATGCCGAGGGTGGCGGGTTCAAACCCAGCCCCGGCCAAACTGCAACAAAAAAATAGTCGGGCGTTGTGGTGGGTGCCTGTGGTCCCAGCTGCTCGGGAGGCTGAGGCAAGAGAATCGCTTAAGCCCAGAAGTTGGAGGTTGCTGTGAGCTGTGTGACGTCATGGCACTCTACCCAAGGGCAGTACAGTGAGACTGTCTCTAAAAAAAAAAACAAAAAAAAAACCCCAAAACTAATCAACACTGCTATTTTATACCAGCATTAAAAATGAAGAATGTTGGGCGGCGCCTGTGGCTCAAGGGGTAGGGCGCCGGTCCCATATGCTGGAGGTGCTGGGTTCAAACCCAGCCCCAGCCAAAAACCAAAAAAAAAAAAATAAAATAAAAAAAATAAATAATGTTTATTTTTTATTTATTTTTTTTTAATTTCTCTCTCTTTTTTTATTATTTATTTTTTCATTGTTAAATCATAGCTGTGTACATTTGTGCAGTCAAGGGGTACAATGTGCTGGTTTCATATACAATCTGAAATATTCTCATCAAACTGTTCAACTTTACCTTCATGGCATTTTCTTAGTTATTGTATGTAGACATTTTTATTCTGCATTTAGTAAGTTTTGCCTGTACCCATTCTAAGATGCACTGTAGGTGTGGCCCCACACATTACCCTCCCTCCACCCCGACTTCCCCCCTCCCTTCCCCTCCCTTGGCCCTTTCCCCATATTCTTGTGCTATAATTGGGTTATAGCCTTCATATGAAAGCTATAAATTAGCTTCATAGTAGGGCTGAGTACATTGGATACGTTTTCTTCCATTCTTGAGATACTTTGCTAAGAAGAATATGTTCCAGCTCCATCCATGTAAGCATGAAAGAGGTAAAGTCTCCATATTTCTTTCAGGCTGCATAATATTCCATGGTATTAAAAATATACTCTTGACAGTTAGCGCCTGTCGCTCAGTGGGTAGGGTGCTGGCCCCATATACCAAGGGTGGCAGGTTCAAACCCAGCCCTAGCAAGACTGCAAGAAAAAATAGCCGGGTGTTGTGGTGGGCGCCTATAGTCCCAGCTACTCAGGAGGCTGAGGCAAGAGAATCCCCTAAGCCCAAGAGTTGGAGGTTGCTGTGAGCTGTGATGCCATGGCACTCTACCAATGGTGACAAAGTCCCCCTTCAAAAAGAAAAAATATACTCCACCCATAGCTCAGTGGTTAGGGTGCCAGCCAAATACACTGAGGCAGGTGGGTTCGAATCCAACCCAGGCCTGCTAAGCAACAATGGCACCTGCAACAAAAAAACAGCCAGGGCCTGGCATGGTGGCTCACGTCTATAGTCCCAGTGCTGTGGGAGGCCGAGGCGGGTGGATTGCCTGAGCTCAGAGGTTCGAGACCAGTATGAGCAGCAGTGAGCCAGAGTAAGACCCGTCTCTACTAACATCAAGAACAGCTGGATGTTGTGGTGGGCGTCTGTAATCCCAGCTACTGGGGAGGCAAGGGGACAGAGCATCACCAGAGGAAGAAGAAAATGAAGAACAAAAAAAGAGTACTTCAAACGAAGAAGAATGAACAAGCAAGCTGAAATTAAAAAAAAAAAAAACAAAAAAACAGCTGGGTGTTGTGGCAGGTGTCTGTAGTCCCAGCTACTTGGGAGGCTGAGGCAAGAGAATTGCTTAAGCCCAAGAGTTTGAGGTTGCTGTCAGCTGTGATGCCATGGCACTCCATGAGGGTGACATAGTGAGACTCTGTCTCAAATATACACATATATATATTTTATACTATTTACAATAGTAATCAAAATTATGAAGTATCTAGGATTTAACTGATGAAAGAATGAACTAGACCTTTATAGGGAAAAAAAGGTAACCACCACTTAAGAACATAATTCCTGGTTATACTCGTTAGGAAGACAAAAAAAGAAAGAAAAAAATCACAGAGGATTTGAACAAAGACATAATACATATTTGAAAGATGCCAATCACCCTTAAATTAATCCCTAAATGTTATGCACATGTTATAATATATAGAAATGAAAGGTTCTACACAGTAAAAAATCACCATAAGCAAAAAATAAAAATAAGCCAGAAAAAATAATTATCTCAAGGTTCTCCATTCTAATATACAGAAAGTCCACAAATCAGTAAATAAAAGGTCAACACAAACTTACAAATGCACAAAACATACGAATCAGCTTTCAGAAGGAAGGAACATGTGAAAGTCTAATAAGATGCTACACTTGATCTTGGCCAAAAGGCCAAGAAGGGATAAAGATGCTTAGCCTTAATAGGAAAAGCACATAAAATAAGGAGATAACACTTCGCATCAATCAAATAGACAAGAATTACAAAGACAGATGATACCAAGTGTTGAGAAAGATGAGCGAGGAAATAGAATCTAATTCCTTTCTTTTTTTTTTTTTTTAGACAAAGTCCCACTTTGTCACCCTGGGTAGAGTGATGTGACATCATAACTCACAGCAACCTCAAACTCTTGGGCTCAAGTGATTTCCTTGCCTTAGCATCCTGAATAGCTGGGAATACAGGCACCTGCCACAAAGCCCAGTTATTTTTAGAGACCCAGATATTCTTGCTCAGGCTGGTCTCAATCTCCTGAACTCAGGCAATTCACCTGCCTCGGGCTCCCGAGAGTGCTGCAATTACAGGTGTGAGCCAGAATCCCCTCTTATCCTGTAGTTATGTCTGAGTATCACAGAGTATACAGCCACTGTGAAAAGCCATCAGGCAAGACAAAAATTCACCACATCTTACCAGCTACTCCTAGGTGTGCCTATCTAAATTAATTTAGGAGCTCATATACTAATCAGTCTTCATTATTACTGTCATTTACTGATAGTAATATTCACTCCCCCTCATTTAGCTTACTGTGTCACTCTCTTCAGCACTTCTCCTGCCTTATATCTTGGTTATTTCTTGAACTCTTCTCCAAAGATTTTGCCTTCCACCCTGCTTTAGACAATTCCTCAGTCATAACCTAAACCAATAAACTCAACCTCTCAGGTGGCGCCTGTGGCTCAGCGGGTAGGGCGCCGGCCCCATATGCTGAGGGTGGCGGGTTCAAACCCAGCCCCGGCCAAACTGCAACAAAAAAATAGCCGGGCGTTGTGGCGGGTGCCTGTAGTCCCAGCTACTCGGGAGGCTGAGGCAGGAGAATCGCCTAAGCCCAAGGATTTGGAGGTTGCTGTGAGCTGTGTGACGCCACGGCACTCTACTGAGGGCGATAAGGTGAGACTCTGTCTCTACAAAAAAATAAAAAAAAAAATAAACTCAACCTCTCCATAACCTCATTTATGCACCACATAAAAATGCACCACCACCTGTCTGTTCTACAATCTTCCCCTCTCCTGTGTCATCAATTTTTGTCATTATGGGATCATTCCCATCAGCATTCAGACACACTGTTAACTTGCTCATCACAGAAACTTATTTGCCGCCACGTTCTGCATCAGACCACTCCTATTACTGCTACTCTTGAGGAAAATCTCCTTGAGAAAGGATCACCAGCAGCCCCCATGTTACAAACATCCAATTGGCATATGACTCACACTTACAAACCAAGACAACTGGAGGTAATTAGTAAATGTACCTGTGTATGTACAAATTCAACTTAAGAACAAACCTACAGAACCTATCTCACTATAACCTTGGACCTGCCTGTACATCGTCTCTACTTCCCTTTCTTCCATTCTTAACCCCCCTATCAGGCTTCTAATTCTACCACTGCAACAAAACCACTCACCATCTCTGCTTTGCTAAAAATCCAATCACATGCTGCTCACCTGACCACTCCATCCATGAAACACTTTCTTTTTTCTTTTTTGTTTTGTAGAGACAGAGTCTCAATTTATCGCCCTGGGTAGAGTGCTGTGGTGTCACACAGCTCACAGCAACCTCCAACTCCTGGGCTTGGGCGATTCCCTTGCCTCAGCCTCCCAAGTAGCTGGGACTACAGGTGCCCACCACAATGCCTGGCTATTTTTTGTTGCAGTGGCCAGGGCGGGGTTTGAACCCACCACCCTCGGTATATGGGGCTGGCACCCTGCCCACTGAGCCACAGGCGCCGCCCTAGTCTATTGTCTCTTATCTGGTCTAAATCTCCTCATCTCTCTACATCTACAGTGTACCTTCAACACAACAGCCACATAATTTGTAGGGCCTAGGGCAGAAAACATGGGGGTTCCATGTTCAAAAATTGTTTAAAATTTCATTGTTAAGGGCGGTGCCTGTGGCTCAAGGAGTAGGGCGCTGGTCCCATATGCCAGAGGTGGTGGGTTCAAACCTAGCCCTGGCCAAAAACCACAAAAAAAAAAAAGATTGGAAAAATTTCATTGTTAAGACAGCCATAGCAGAGCATTAACTCAAACACAGGCACCTATGGAACTTTGTAGATCATACACTCAGGACGTAGGCCCTGAGATGATGTCACTCCTCTGCTCGAAACTTTACAACCATGCCTCATTTTATTTAAAGTCAACCCAAAAGTCCTTAAAGTAGAAGACAAGGAATTCCTGCTCTTGTCCACACCTTTCCTAGCTCTCTTATTTATTTACTGTAATCCACCCTTGATGATAGCTGCTTTACTATTACTCAGATACCCCAGACACGTTCTCTCTTTTTTAAATTTAATTTCTTTTTCTTTTTATTAAATCATAGCTGTGTACATTAATGCAAGCATGGTGTACAATGTGCTGGTTTTATATACAATTTGAAATTTTTTTTTTGTTGTTGCAGCTTTTGGCCAGGGCTGGGTTTGAACCCGCTATCTCTGGCATGTGGGGTGAGTGCCCTACTTCTATGAGCCACAGGTGTTACCCCAATTTGAAATATTTTCATCAAACAGGTTAACATAGCCTTCAAGGCATTTTCTTAGTTATTGTGTTTAGAGATTTATATTCTACACCTAGTAAATTTCACATGTATCCTTGTAAGGTGTACCGTAGGTGTGGTCCCACCAATTACCCTCTCTCCACCCATCCTCCCCCCCCCTTTTTTTTTAGACAGTCTCACTTTGTCGCCCCTGATAGACTGCCATGGCATCATAGCTCACAGCAACCTCCAACTCTTGGGCTCAAGTGATCCTCTTGCCTCAGCCTCCCAAGTAGCTGCGACTACAGGCATCCACCACAACGCCCAGCTATTTATAGAGATGGGGTCTCACTTTGCTCAGGCTGATCTTCAACTCCTGAGTTCAGGCAATCCACTGGCCCTGGCCTCCTAGAGTGCTAGGATTACAGGCGTGAGCCACCCCTTTGGCCTAACACCTTCTTTCTTGAGGACTGTTCCTTCTGCCTGGAGAACTTTCCCTCCAAATATCTTCTAGGCTCACTCCCTCCCCTCATTCAACTTTTTGCTTAAATACTATGTTCCCTACCAAGTTCAACATGAACAGCCTATTTAAAACTATAGCTGCCACCACCTCCTTCCCCTATTCCTGATCCAGTTCTTTTCCACCATCATGTGTTATCACCTTACAACACACTATACAATCTACTCATTTATCATGTAGATTATCTGACTTCCTCTGGTAGACCATAAACTCCATGAAGCCATGTCTGTTCAGTTCACTGCAGATGGTGTCTAGAACAACGCTGGGCCAACTGGAGGTGCTCATACCTATTTCTTGAATGAATGAGTATGTTCATTACCATTAATAATGGTGGCAAAGAGCTGGAGGCAATCTAGATATAAGAAAAGGTAAAGGTAAAAGACAATATATGTAGATGATGGAAGACTACACAAGTCAGAAATAATGAACCAGATGGCCTTTAGCAACACCAAAACAATAGCTCTCAAAAACAATGACTGCCGCCCACCCCGGCAGCCGAGGTAACGGAGTAATGGGGTGGAGGTTGAAGGGGGAAAATGACTAGAGTTAATATTACCAAGGACCTTGCCAGAGCAGATGGCAAAACTACCATGAATGGAGGGGTAATTACTACCTCAGCTCTCGACACCTTAAGTCTGAAAGAAAAAACAAAATTTAAAAGACCCTCGCGATGGTCAGTTTCCCATTCAGCAAACCTCCAGCACGTCTGTGTCTGTGTCGGGCAGCGGAGAAGAGGTGAGGATACGGCCAGGAACAAATCCGAGAAACATTTTTTTAAAGAGACAAAAATAACTAAAATACGTAGTATGGCAAATGGCGATAAGCACGGAAGAGAAAAGGCCTGGAAGAGGCCTAGAACATTCTTGGAGCGAGCAACTGTGGCTCCGGTTGGTTAGATTGAAAGGCTCGGATTTGGGGGTGAGACCTTTGCCCTCGGGGGGCTTCCAGTCGAGGCAGGAACCAACCACTCCTCCCGCCAGGAGTCCGCGAGTGGGTGGGGGGAGGGGAGCTCCGGGAAATCAGCACAAGGAGGGTCTGGGGGGGAGGCCCCGAAGCCGCCCACCCCAGCAGCCGGGGTGAAGGCCGGGGGTGGGGGGCACCCTGGCCCAGGCTCCCGCGAGCCCCGCCCCGGCCGCCGACACGCCCCTCCCCCACCCACCGCGCCCACCCGGGGCACTCACGGTTCTGCTCCGCTAAGGGAAGGTGCGCGGTGGTGAAGGCCAGAAAGGACTCGTTCCCCATGTCCCAGTCCAGCAATCCCGGGACCTGGCCATGAAGGCTGTCCCAGAAGTCGAGACGTTCGAGTTTGAGGTCCACCTTCAGCGAAAGGAGAGAGAGACCCGCGCGGGGTGGGAGAGGCGGGAGACTAAGGTTAGGCCTGGACGTACTTCCTCAAATGAGCCGGCTCTGATTGAATTAGGTCGGGCGCAGCGCAGGTGTGGAGGGTCCCATTTGACGCCTTGAATCGTGTCTAGACTCTGCCGGACACGTCTTTCCTCGACCCCTGCCCTTGTATTTCGGGATTTGAGGACCTTGGGGGCTCAGAAGGGAGGTATCCCAGACTGTCTGCTCTCTCTACATTTGCACAAAACTCTTATTTGGAACAAACTATGATCCCATGAGAATATTAAGAGCTGTTTTCTGTAAGTTCTAAAAGGTTTTATTGGTTATCCGAGATCACATCGGCCGTAGATGGTGGAGATGCATTAGATTGAATGGTGACTTAATTTTTTAAATTCTGCTTTTAATAATTTCTAATTTACAGATAAATACCTAGAAAGCTATAAAAAAATTCCTGTAATACCTTTTCACCCAGAGTCACCATTACACCAATTAAGAAAATTTTAAAATATTTATATTTTTCTCTCCATATATAATACATAGTATAATACACGTATTATTTTTTTCCCAAACTATCTGAGAGTAATTCGCAGACATCCTGTGCCTCGATCCAGAAGTAATTTGGTATTTCCTAAAAACAAGGATACTGGCTTACATGACCAGAAAATCAGAAATCAGAAACTTATAAAAATCAGAAAATGTAACATTGATTCAACATACATCAATATTCACTATAAAGATCTTATTTGAATTTCATCAGTTGTCCCAATAATATCATTTATTTAATTTTTTTCTCATCTATGATTCCCTTAAGGATCGTGTAGTACAGTTACTATCCATGTCTCTTTAATATCCATTAATCTGGAGAAGTCTCTCTGCTTTTATAATCTTTTATAACATGGACATCGACTTTTTCTTTTAATCTTCTTTCCTTTTCTTTTGATGACATTGACTTTTTTTTTTGAGACAGAGTCTGACTTTGTCACCCTTGGTAGAGTGCCAGTGGTGTCAGGGCACAGCAACCGCAAACTCCTGGGCTCAAGTGATCCTCTTGCCTCAGTCCCAAGTAGCTGGGACTACAGCGCCCACCACAACGCCTGACTATTTATAGAGACTGGCCTCAGCCACCAGAATGCAATATTGGCATTTTTGAAGAATAGGAGCCACTTATTTTGTAGAAAGGCACTCAGTTTGGGTTCGGCTTGTGTCTCCTCATACAGTTAGTTTATGCATTTTTGGCAAGAATACCATAGAAGTGATGTTTTTCTTTTCTTTTTTTTTTTTTTGAGATAAGAGTCTCACTTTGTAGCCCTCAGTGGAGTGCTGTGGCGTCACAACCTCAAACTCCTGGGCTTAAGCTATTCTCTTGCCTCAGCCTCCGAGGTAGCTGGGACTATGGGCATCTGCCACAACACCCAGCTATTTTTTTTTTTTTTTTCAGTTTTTGGCCGGGGCTGGGTTTGAACCCACCACCTCCGGCATATGGGGTCAGCACCCTACCCCTTTGAGCCACAGGTGCCGCCCAACACCCAGCTATTTTTGTTGTTGTTGTTGTAGTTGTCATTGTTGTTTGGCAGGCCTCTGCCGGTTTTGAACCCACCAGCCCCGGTGTAAATGGCCGGCGCCCTAGCTGCTGAGCTACAGACACCAAGCCAGTCTTCCTTTCCTTTCCTTTTCTTTTTCCTTTCCTTTCCTTTCCTTCTTCCCTTTCTTTCTTTCTTTTCTTCCCTTTCCTTTTTTCCCTTGCTTTCCTTCCTTTCCTTCTTTTCTTTCTTTTTTTGCAGTTGGGCTGGGTTTGAACCTGCCACCTCTGGCTTATGGAGCTGGCGCTCTACCCCTTTGAGCCACAGGCGCTGCCTCAGTTTTTCTTTTCTTTTCTTTTTTTTTTTTTTTTTGTAGAGACAGAGTCTCAGTTTATCGCCCCTGGGTAGAGTGCCATGGCGTCACACAGCTCATAGCAACCTCCAACTCCTAGGCTTAGGTGATTCTCTTGCCTCAGCCTCCCGAGTAGCTGGGACTACAGGCGCCCGCCACAACGCCCGGCTATTTTTTTGCTGCAGTTTGGACAGGGCCGGGTTTGAACCCGCCACCCTTGGTATCTGGGGCCAGCACCCCTACCCACTGAGCCATAGGCACTGGCCCAGTTTTTCTTTTCTTAATACATGTCAAGAGGCACATGATGTTGCTTTTTCTCTGTATTATTAGTGATGATAATGTCAATCACTTGCTTAGTGGTGTCCACCAGGTTTTTCTGCTATAAAGATAATCCCCCCTACCCCTCCCACCCTCCCCCACCCCGACTCTGTGAGACAGAGTCTGACTCCTAGGCTGAACCAATCTTCTTGCCTCAGCCTCCCAAGTAGCTGGGACTACAGGAACCTGCCACAATCCCCAGATAATTTTTTCTATTTTTTGTAGAGATAGGAATCTGCTCTTGCTCAGAGTGGGTCTTTAACTCCTGAACTCAAGGGATCCTCTCTTTAGCCTCCCAGAGTGCTAGGATTATGGGTGTGAGCCACCACACCTGCCCATCTTTTTTCCCTTTTGTAATTAGTAAATAATTTGTGAGGAGATACTCTGAGATTATCTAAAATCCTGTTCCTTATCAAACTTGACTCACTAGCATTCATTTATGATTACTGCCTGAATCAATCATTATTATGATTGGTTGAAAATGATAATATTTCTAAATTCATCATTATTTCTAATTTATTTAGGTAGCATTCTATTATAAGGAGGAGCTTTTGCTTCTCCCTTATTTCTTTGTTGTTAAGTATGGACTCAATGTATTCTTATTTAATGGAATGGATTATAATTCATTACTATTATTATTTGGGCTTTTCTTTTTTTTTTTTGTAGAGACAGAGTCTCACTGTACCGCCCTCGGGTAGAGTGCCGTGGCATCACACGGCTCACAGCAACCTCTTAACTCTTGGGCTTACGCGATTCTCTTGCCTCAGCCTCCCGAGCAGCTGGGACTACAGGCGCCCGCCACAACGCCCGGCTTATTTTTTGGTTGCAGTTTGGCCGGGGCTGGGTTTGAACCCGCCACCCTCGGCATATGGGGCTGGCGCCCTACTCACTGAGCCACAGGCGCCGCCCTAGCTTTTCTTTTTTTTTAGATAGAGCCTCACTTTGTCACCCTCAGTGGAGTGCCATGGCATTATAGCTCACAGCAACCTCAAACTCCTGGGCTCAAGTGATTCTCTTCCCTTAGCCTCCAGAATACCTGGGACTACAGGCACTCACCACAATGCCTGGCTATTTTTTTAGACAGGGTCTTGCTCTAGCTCAGGCTAGTCTTAAACTTCTAAGCTCAAGCAATTCTCCTACCCTCAGCCTTCTAAAGTGCTAGGATTACAGATGTGAGCCAGTGTGCATGGGCTGTTGTTATTATTTAATAATAATCCTCCAGTTGCCCCATATGTGCCCTGTGGAAGAGGTAATGCTCTCTGGTTCCTTTGTGTGACATCCTCAGATTACTTATCAGAGCCACCCTATACAGAATCCACCCTGTATTCTTTTGCCTTTTGCTTGTTTACTACATCAGAAACTCTAAAAGTAGTACTTAGTACATAGAGGACCCTCAAATAAATGTTGTAGTTTTCAATTTTTTTTTTGTAGGAACAGGGTCTTGCTATGTTGCCCAGGCTGGCCTCAAACTCCTGGCCTCCAGTGATCCTTCTGCCTTGGCTTCCTGAAGTTACAGGTATGAGCCACCATATCCAGCATAACAGCTTCCTTTTTAAAATTTGCTAAAGTTTAGCCGGGCGTTGTGGCGGGCGCCTGTAGTCCCAGCTACTCGGGAGGCTGAGGCAAGAGAATCGCTTAAGCCCAGGAGTTGGAGGTTGCTGTGAGCTGTGTGAGGCCACGGCACTCTACCGAGGGCCATAAAGTGAGACTCTGTCTCTACAAAAAAAATTGTTTAAATAAATAAATATGATTTTTTCCTGGAGTGGTGGCTCACGCCTGTAATTCCAGCACTTGGGTGGCTGAGGCAGGTGGATTGCCTGAGCTCATGGGTTCCAGACCAGCCTGGAACCTTGTCTCAAAAAATAGCTGATGTTGTGGCAGGCACCTGTAGTCCCAGCTACTTGGGAGGTTGAGGCAAGAAAATTGCTTGAGCCCAAGAATTTGAGGTTGCTGTAAGCTATAATACCATGGCACTCTACCAAGGGTGACAAAGTGAGACTCTATCTCAAAAATAAATAAATTAAGGTTTTATCAGAACACAATAAATAGTTTGCTTATAATAAATAAATACATTTTTTAATTTTTCTAGAAATAAATAAAAGTTTGCTAAGACTTTACCTTTAATATCAATAATAATAATTTTAATGATAATTTAAATTATAAATATAATACATATTTGATGCAGAAAACTTGGAAATACAGAAAGCCTAAAGGGAAAAGCAAGAAAACATTAATTATTCTTTGTATTGTTCAGAGATACTAATTGATTGAATTTTTTTTTTTTTTTGTAACAGAGTTTCAAGCTATCATCCTGGGTAGAGTGCTGTGGCGTCACAGCTCACAGCAACCTCCAACTCTCTTGGGTTTGCAAGATTCTCTTGCCTCAACCTCCCAAATAGCTGGGACTACAGGTGCCTGCCCACCACAACACCTGGCTATTATTTGGTTGTAGTTGTCATTGTTGTTTGGTGGGCCTGGGCTGGATTCAAACCCGCCAGCTCCGCTGTATGTGGCTGGCACCTTAGCTGCTTGAGCTACAGGTGCTGAGCCATTTTTTTATTTTTTGAGACAGGGTCTCACTATGTCACTCTCATACAGTGCCATGGCGTCACAGTTCACAGCAATCTCAAACTCTTGGGCTTAAGTGATTGTCTTGCCTCAGCCTCCCAGGTAGGGAGTGCCTGCCATAATGCCTAACTATTTTGTTGTTGTTGTTGTTATTGTTTTTTTTTTTTTTTTGTAGAGACAGAGTCTCATTGTACCACCCTCAGTAGAGTGCCGTGGCGTCACACGGCTCACAGCAACCTCCAGCTCTTGGGCTTACGTGATTCTCTTGCCTCAGCCTCCCGAGCAGCTGAGACTACAGGCGCCCGCCACAACGCCCGGCTATTTTTTTTGTTGTTGCAGTTTGACCGGGGCTGGGTTTGAACCCGCCACCCTCGGTATATGGGGCCGGCGCCCTACTCACTGAGCCACAGGTGCCGCCCTATTGTTGTCATTGTTGTTTGGCAGGCCCAGGCCGTGTTCCAACCCGCCAGCCACAGTGTATGTAGCCCACACCCTAACCACTGAACTATGGGCACCAAGCCAATTGCTTTTTTTAGCTTAAGTATTTTATTTGTTTGCAACTAAGCTTGTTAACACTATATAATGAAAATGTACAAAGAATAATGTTGCAGTTTTTGGTTAGATTTAAGTCAAAGACATTCATTAATAAGGAATCTTCGAATGTGAATATTCCAGAAATTTCTCTAAGCCATCTCATCAGAACAACTGTCTCTGAATATAACCTTACTTTAGAAGGTGCTGGCATATATTTGAATTAAACTCAGAATTTTTCAAAATAAGCCCTAATTAAAATAACTATTCTATATTCAAACTAAACAATATTAACAGAACTTTCCTTTCCAGAAACAGTAATAAAGGAAACAAGCATTTTTTTTTTTTTTTTTGAGACAGGGTCTTACTTTCTTGCCCCTGGTAGAGTGCCATGGCATCATAGCTCAAAGCAACCTCAAACTCTTGGGCTCAAGGGATTCTCTTGCTTCAGCCTCCCAAGTAGCTGGGACTACAGGCACCCACACAACGCCTGGCTATTTTTAGAGATAGGGTCTTGCTTTTGCTCAGGCTGGTCTCGAACTTGTGAGCTCAGGCAATCTGCCTGCCTCAGCCTCCCAGAGTGCTGGGATTATGGGCGTGAGCTATTGCGCTTGGCCTTGAGTGGAGTTCTTTTTTTTTTTTGTAGAGACAGAGTCTCACTTTACCGCCTTCAGTAGAGTGCCATGATGTCACAGGACTCACAGTAACCTCTAGCTCTTGGGCTTCCGCGATTCTCCTGCCTCAGCCTCCCGAGCAGCTGGGATTACAGGCGCCCGCCACAACGCCCGGCTATTTTTTGGTTGCAGTTCAGCCGGGGCTGGGTTTGAACCCGCCACCCTCGGTATATGGGGCCAGTGCCCTACTCACTGAGCCACAGGCGCCGCCCTGAGTGGAGTTCTTGTTATGCTTCCCAGTCTGGTCTGGAACTTGTGGGCTAAAGGAAGGAAGCCTCCAATCCCAGCCTTCCAAGTAGCTGAGACTACAGGCATACACTGCTACTATAATCTGTATTTTGATATATGTTCTTTCAATTTTTTTGTCATGGGTATTTTATTTTTGTTCTATTAGAAAATGTCGCTGGGGGCAGGGTGAGGAGGCTCATGCCTGTAATCCTAGCACTCTGGGAGACCAAAGCAGGAGGATTGGTTAAGCTTAGGAGTTCAAGACCAGGCTGAGCAAGAGTGAGATCCCATCTCAACTAAAAATTGAAAAATTAGGTTGGTGTTGTGGTGGGCACTTTTAGTCCCACCTGCTTGAGAGGCTGAGGCAGGAGGATCCCTTGAACCCAGGAGTTTGAGGTTGCTGTGAGCTAGGACTCTGCCTCAAAATAAATAAATAAATAAAGTAAAGTAACAAAGAAAACAGCATGGCAGTTCAAAAAAAATTACACATAGACCAGCCTGAGCCAGACGAGACACCGTCTCTAACAATACCCGTGCATTGTGGTGTGCTCCTGTAGTCCCAGCTACTTGGGAGGGTGAGGCAAGAGAACAGCTGGAGCCCAAGAATTTGAGGTTGCTATGAGCTATGACGCCACGGCACTGTATGGAGGGCAACAAAGTGAGACTCTATCTCAAAAAAAAAAAAAAAAATTACACATAGAATTACCATATAATCTAGCAATTCTACTTTCTGGGTATATACCCAAAAGAACTGAATGTTCAATAGCAACGTTATTCACAGTAGCCAATAATCAAAGGGTAAAAACAACCCAAGGGTTCATCAGCAGATGAATAGATAAACAAAATGTTGTAAATACATACATCAGAGCTCTCTTCCTTGGCAATACCTATGGAGGTGGCAGCTATCTCCTATTCAGACCCATTGTGAAGCTGAAGATCATCAAAAAGAGGACCAAGTTTATCTGGCACCAGTCAGACCGATAGGTCAAAATGAAGCATAACTGGCAAAAACAGGTTCTGAGGGTAAGAAGATTTACCAGTGGTTATGGAGGCAAAAAGAAAACCAAGTATATGCTGCCTGGTGGTTTCAGAACTTCCTCATCCACAAAGTTAAGGAGCTGAAAGTTTTGCTGAAATACACCAAAACTGCAGAGATTTTGTTCACACTTTCTCCAAGAACCATAAAACCACTATGGAAAGAGCAGTCCAGGCTCGGCACCTGAAGCACAGTGGTCACGGCACCAGGCACATACACCAAGGCTGGCAGGTTGGATAGAACCCAGCCCAGGCCAGCTAAGCAACAATGACAACTGCCAACAACAAAAATAGCTGGGCATCATGGCAGGTGCCTGTAGAAATAAAAAAATAAATAAACAAGGAAAAAAAAAGAGCAGTGCAGGTCTTTCCCAGCTCATCAAAGTCATTATCATTCCCAATGCCAGCCTGCACAGTGAAGGAAATGAATAAACAGCTCATGTGCACATTCTATGTGTGTTTAAATAAAACCATAAAAAATACATCAGAATATTATTTAACCTTAAAAAGGAATGAAGTTCTGATACACAGTACAACATAGATGAACCTTGAAGACATTATGCTAAGTAAAATAAGCCAGACTTAGAGAGATAACTATTGTATGATTTCACTTATGTGAAGTACCTACGATAGCCCAATGCATAGACGGAAAGTAAAGTGGTGACTGACGGAGGATTAGGGTGGGGAGAGTAATGGAGAGTTGCTATTTAATCAGTACAGAGTTTCTGTTTGGAATGATGAAAAAATTCTGGAATTGGATAGAAGTGATGGTTGCACAAAAGCGTGAATGTACTTAATGCTTCTAATAGGTTGCTTAAAAAATGGCTGAAATAGTACATTTTAAGTTACTTATTTATTTATTTATTTTAGAGCTGTGATCTCACTGTATTGCCCCGGCTGCTCTTGAACTCTTGGGCTCAAGTGATCGTCTCATCTCAGCCTCCTAAGTACCTGAGACTACAAAGTGTGCTACCATGCCTGGCTATCTTATGACTATTTTACTATAATAAAAATGTGTTTAGCCAGGCTCAGTGGCTCACACCTGTAATCCCAGCACTCTAAGAGGCCAAGGTGGGTGGATCACCTGAGCTCATGAGTTCGAGACCAACCTAAGTCAGAGTGAGATCTTGTCTAAAAATAGCCAGGCATTGTGGCGGGCTCCTGTAGTTTCAGCTACTTGGGAGGCTGAGGCAAGAGAATCACTTAAGCCCAAGAGTTTGAGGTTGCTGTGAGCTGTGATGCCATAGCACTCTACTGAGGGTGACATAGTTAGACTATCTCAAAAAAAA
Organism: Nycticebus coucang; assembly: GCF_027406575.1. Taxonomy (NCBI): domain Eukaryota; kingdom Metazoa; phylum Chordata; class Mammalia; order Primates; family Lorisidae; genus Nycticebus; species Nycticebus coucang. The sequence goes on along the minus strand of NC_069785.1, from coordinate 123,514,678 downwards.
AAAAAAACTGAGGCAAGAGGATCTCTGGAGCCAAGAGTTGGAAGTTGTCATGGCACTCTACCGAAGAAAAACAAACAAACAGAAGAAGAAAAATACTAATGTCTGACTCCTATCATTCATTCTTTTTTTTGAGACAGAGCTTAAGCTATAGCCCTGGGTAGAGTGCTGTGGCATCATAGCTCACAGCAACCTCCAACTCTTGGGCTCAAGAGATCTTCTCTCACTTTTTCTATATTTATTTATTTTTTATTTTATTTTATTATTATTTTTTGAGACAGAGTCTCACTATGTCACCCTTGGTAGAGTGCCATGGCATCATAGCTCACAGCAACCTCAAACTCCTGGGCTCAAGTGATTCTCTTGCCTCAGCCTCCTGAGTAGCTGGGACTACAGGCACCCACCACAACACCTGGCTATTTTTAGAAACAGGGTCTCCCTCTTGCTCAGGTTGGTCTCGAAACTGTGAGCTCAGGTGATATGGGTTGTGACATCAGGATTTTCCTGTGTCATCAGGATTTTCAAAGAGGTTTAGACAGGAACCAAATTTGGTTGCTGTCTAATGCTTTTTGTACAATATGAGAAGGTTGGGTTCCAAACCTCTCTAGGCTGGTGCAGTTAGGGTGAGACAAACCATTGCCCAAACACTTCTCTCTGAGGGCCGGGCATGGTGGCTTACGTCTGTAATCGTAGCATTCTGGGAGGCCAAGGTGGGTGGATTGCTTGAACTCAGGAGTTTGAGACTAGTCTGAACAAGATTGAGACCTTGTCTCTTAAAAAAAAAAAAAATGGCTCTTCCTGTTTCCTATCATGGCAGATCAAGGTGAAAAGGAGAACCCCATGCGGGAACTTCATATCTGCAAGCTCTGCCTCAACATCTGTGTAGGGGAGAGTGGAGACAGACTGACCCGGGCAGCCAAGGTGTTGAAACAGCTCACAGGCCAGACCCCTGTGTTTTCCAAAGCTAGATACACTGTCAGATCCTTTGGCATCAGGAGAAATGAGAAGATTGCAGTCCACTGCACAGTCAGAGGGGCTAAGGCAGAAGAAATCCTGGAGAAAGGTCTGAAAGTGCGAGAGTATGAATTAAGAAAAAATAACTTCTCAGATACTGGAAACTTTGGCTTTGGGATCCAGGAGCACATCGATCTGGGTATCAAATATGACCCAAGCATTGGTATCTATGGCCTGGACTTCTATGTGGTGCTGGGTAGGCCAGGTTTCAGCATTGCAGACAAGAAGCGCAGGACAGGCTGCATTGGGGCCAAACACAGAATCAGCAAAGAGGAGGCCATGCGCTGGTTCCATGCGCTGGAAGTATGATGGGATCATCCTTCCTGGCAAATAAATTCCCGTTTCTATCCAAAAGGCCAATAAAAATGTTTTCTGTGAAAAAAAAAAAAAATTGGGCATTGTGGTGAGCGCCTGTAGTCTTAGCAACTCGCGGGGGGGCTGAGGCAAGAGGATCACTTGAGCCCAAGAGTTTGAGGTTGCTGTGAGCTATGACATGATGGCACTCTACCCAGGGTTGACAATGTGAGACTCTATCTCAAAAAAAGAAAGAAAGAAAAAGAGGCTTCCCTGGAGAAGGGATAATAAGCTAACTTTGCAAATGGGGAGGGGAGGCCACACAAGTACAGTCAAGGCATGAGGCATGGTCTGGGGAAAGGCTCTGACGCTAAAGGATATTGAACTGGTGGCAAGAGCTGTGGGACAGTTAGGGGTTAGATCATGCCTGGCCTTGAAAGTCACCTTAAAGATTTTGGTCTTTACCCTAATAACAATGCAAAGTTCACTGATCATTACAAGGAATATATATTGGAGAGGACAAAGGTAAATGACAGTGACCACTCTTGCCCTTTCTTTCCTCTCTGCACGAGGCTATACATTCTTTTTTATTTTGGCCGGGGCTGGGCTCAAACCTGCTATATGGGGCCAGAGCCCTACTCCTTTGAGCCACAGGCATCGCCCCAAGGCTATTCTTGAACCCCTCCAGCCAAGTTCTTCTACTTCTGTTCTCACCTCCTGGAGCCCCATAGGCAATCTTTTCCCTTCTCCCTTGTATCTTGTCATTGGGCCTCACTCAGGTAGCCCTGTCTTTGTCTTTTCCCAGACAGAGCCTCTCTTCTTTTTCCCAGTACTTCCCCCCTCACTCTGCCAAGCACCCACACCCAGGCCCTCAGGCCTCGTGGCTGCCACAAGGGCCATTGGCCCCAGCTTCTGCCCCTACCCCCAGCCTCCTGGTTGGGTGGCCTGCCATGTGGCCCAACCCTAACCTATGTGTTGTGGAGGGTGCAAAACCCACAGCCCAGGTGCAAGGCTGAGAACCCTTGTGCCTGGGTTCTTATCTCATCTGGCCCCTGTCTGTCTCATGGGAAAAGCACCTCTGAGCTATGGGGCAGAGAGGGGACCAGGAGCACCTGCATCCTGGACATAGATTCTTTAGGTGCTAGCCATGGTGAAGGTCACTGAGGAGAAACACACGGCAGATCTGGCCTCAGCCTTTATTGTAGGGACTTAACTTTGCTGAAGGAAGGGTGGATTGTTATGGGGAGGGTATTAGGTGGTAAAATGGGAAGAGAGCCAACTCCGATAGCAGTGGGGTGAGGGGAATAATAGGGAGTGTTGGAAGGTGAGTCATTGGGGGCAGAGAGAAGGACAGAGGGAGGAAGGGGCTGGGGGGCTGGGAAGGAGATGTAAGGGCACCAAAGAAGCCAGTAACTGAGGCCTGGGAGGAGGAAGGTTGGGGAAATAAATGGACAGTGCTCTGGACTTCCTGGAGGAGGCCACTGCCCCAGGTGCGCCTCCTCACTTTCGGGCACCCAGTGCCAGGCTGATGATGAGGCCCAGAACCAGCAGGAACATGGAAACGGAGAGCAGTACTGTGATGACCACCATGCCCCCTGTTCGGGCCATTCCCAGCCCAATGGACTCCATATTTCTTCCTATAAGAAGAGACAGAGGGGAGGCCTTTGTAGGCAGGAGGGGCTCCAAGCCTGCCTGAAGCTCACATCCTATCCCTAACGAACCATTAAGCAACCATCAATCCAACCAACCAACCATCCAAATATCCATTAAGTAAACTTTTATGAAGCATTTCCTGTGTCCATTACTGAGGGTACAGACCTAATAGTGCACAATCCCTACCCATGAGGAGCCTTTAGTTTAATAGTATAGCATATGAATAACAGGCAGTTCCCATGCTCAAGGGCTCAGTGCTAGCATAGAGGTAAGCAAAGGTTCCAAGAGGGCACAGGAAAGTGCACCTAACCCAGACTGGGGGATGAGATGGGAGGGGTCAGGGAAGGTTTTATGGACCCTGGATATGAAAGGGAGTAGGACTGTTACTTACGAGGAAGAGTTGACATTGGGATCTCTCTACTGGACTCAGTGGATGATCCCTTCTTCACTAGGTAGGAAATGCTTTTGTGGTGGGGTTTGGGAAAGAGGAGAGAACACTCAGTATCTGGGACTTAGGGGAAAAGGTGCTCCAGCCTCCCATATGTACACTCCTCCAAGACAGGCCCAGTTCTTACACCCTTTAGCTCTACCCACACTCTCTCCCCGTGCTGACCAGATCCCCACCACCCCGATCCCACAAGTGCCCCCAGCCTGGACCAGGTACCTACTAGTATTTGGTTTCTGGCACGAGGTTTGTCACCTGGTATGCACTGAGCCGAGTGACTGTGAAGCCAGCCCCACTGTCCACCACACTCACCAGCTCCCTGCGCCCTCGGCATGGAGGCACCAGGAAGCTGGACGTCACCACTGGTTAGGAAATTAGGGGTGGAAGGGAAGGTCAAATTTCTGGAAGCCCCGAGGAGAAGGGGTGGTTTTTAATAATGTGGAGGTCCCAGGAGAGGGGTTGACAGGAAGGCATGAGTGGGTGAAGGGTTGCTGGGGGTGTCCCGGGAAGAGGTTTTAAGAGGATGAGGACTAGGGGGATGCTTTGGGAAAGGTAGCCGACCTTTGCTGTCATTGGCCCGCCGGACCATCAGTGTGGCATTGCCTCCTGTAAGGTGACAGGGTGGCAAGGCAACCAGCAGGCTCTCCGTCAGCGCAGGGGACAGCAGACCAGAGAGGGTTGAGATGTTGAAGTCTGCAGGGAGGCCAAAAGGAAGCTCAGGTGGGGATCAACCTGACTCCTGGCCAATGACAGGAGTCAGGATCTGGCCCTGCTCCCCTGGGGCCATTTCTAAGGCTGTCCTTTGCAATCTGGGGGTGGTACAGCCAGGCCTGTGCTAGTGTGACCACCAGGTGGCAGGCTTGGGCTGAGAAAGTGCACACTTTACCAAGTGGCCCACCTGCCAGACCCTGGATGCCTGGAGCCTGACAGCACCCAGCCTTATCCCTACCCACAGCCTCAGATCCTTGCCCACACTTCTCTGCTTTGTAGGTCTGGAGTAGGACCAGCAATATGCCTTGAGCCCAGTGTCTGAAGCCTGGCCCATGCCATCACCAGCCCCTAACCACAACTATCCAGACTGGCTCCTCTTTGAGAACTCTGGAAGGCTCAGTGCCCCATGCGCAGGCCCCAACCTCCTCCTCACTCCTGCCAGAGATGGCAGAGACCTGCAGTTCCTGGGGCCAGAACAGCCAGTAGAATCAGGATCAAGGGCATGGTGTGGATGGGCAGCAGGGATGCCATGCTGAGCTGAGAGCTGGAGCAGGTGCCGGCAGGCTGGGGCTTCTGGAGGCAGGTGAGGCCCTGCCCCTGGGCTGACTGATTTTGTCCTGAGGGTGGGAGGGGCTGGAGGGGAATCCAGTCAAACCTGCCTCTTGGGCCCTATAGCCTTGAAGGAGTGGGGCAGACAGGTTTTTCAGGATGGGGAGCTGACCCCCAGGCCAGGAAGGGGATGCCCTGGCTGGATCTTGGTGGCTTAGCCAGCTGCAGGGGGCAGGGTAACTAAGATGGGGATAGAAATCATCACTTCTGTGACTGCCACGTGTAAGACAAAGTGTTCCTGTGTGCACATGCATCTGGACCCTGGCCTGTGCGCCGCTGCTCCCCCAGGTGGTGCGGGTCTCCCCAGGAAGATGGTGAGGGGCTCCTGAGAGGGCTTTGGCTGAGTAAGACTGGGAGAGAAAGAGACTGGCGTAGAAGTAGGGACAGCAGAGTAAGGGGTTCAGTGCTTGGTGTGGACTGACGGTAGGTCCTACCACTCTGGGAAAGGAAGGGGTGCCAGGGAGCACAGAGGGCTTCAGATTCCTCTGGAGGGTGGGGACAAGGAAGGACAGGGAAGACTTCAGGAGAAACCAGAGAGGTGGACACTGACCCAGTCCAGCAGGGATGGGGGTGGGCACAGTCAGCCTTGGACAGTAATCATTTGTGGGACTGACTAAGAAGGAAGAAGAGGGCTCAGTGCCTGTAGCTCAGCAGTAAAGGCATCAGCCACGTACTCTGGAGCTGGTGGGTTCGAATCCAGCCTGGGCCCGACAAACAACAATGAAAACTACAACCAAAAAATAGCTGGGCATTGTGGCGGGTGCCTGTAATCCCAGCAACTTGGGAGGCTGAGGCAAGAGAATCACTTAAGCCCAAGAGTTTGAGGTTGCTGTGAGCTGTGATGGCACCGCACTCTACCCAGGGTGACAGCTTGAGGTTCTGTCTCAAAAAAAAAAAAAAAAAGCTAAGCGTTGTGGCGGGCACCTGTAGTCCCAGCTACTTGGGAGGCTGAGGCAAGAGAATCACTTAAGCCCAAGACCTTGAGGTTGCTGTGAGCTGTGACGCCATAGCACTCTTCTGAAGGTGACATAGTGAGACTCTGTCTCAAAAAAAAAAAAGAAGGAAGAAGAGAAAGAGACCTGGTAAGAGAATATGAAAAAGAGACATGATTTCTCTAACTGCATTCCCACCCCTAACTGCATCCCCCATCCCTAACTGCATTCCCCACCCCTAACTGCATCCCCCATCCCTAACTGCATCCCCCACCCCCAACTGCATTTCCCATCCCTAACTGCACCCCTCATCCCTAACTGCATCCCCCATCCCTAACTGTATCCCCCATCCCTAACTGCATCCCCCATCCCTAACTGCATCCCCCATCCCTAACTGCATCCCCCATCCCTAACTGCATCCCCCATCCCTAACTGCATCCCCCATCCCTAGGCTCCATTAGATAGAAGTAGAGTTCTGAGCAGAGTGGGAGGGGAGATTACGAGTCAGCTCCTACTCTGGGCACCGGGCAGAGCCCTGCATGCTCCAACATGCTTAGTTCTACAGCCATCCTGGCTGGTAGATGTCATTGGCTCCCATTAGTAGAAGTGGAAACTGAGACTTGGATAGTGCCATTCTAGAAAGCAGAGTGCTTGTCAGGAGAGATTGTAAAACTCTGCTGAGGCTGAGTTTGCTGCGTGAATCATTCCATCTCATCCAGTCCCAGAGAAAATCAGGGAGCTTGTGTCCTTTCCCCCAGGATGGGAAAGGTCGGCTCAAAATCTGGGTGTGAGTGGGGAATGACAGTAAGGACAGAATTCATGGGCCCAAACAGAGGCTAGGCAGGCCTTAGGCCAGTGTTTCTCCAAACTGAATGTGCAAACTTAGTCACCAGAGATCTTGTAAGATACAGTTTCTGATGCAGTGGATCTGAGGCTAAGCCTGAAATTCTGCATTTCTAACGAACTGCCAGATGATGCTGGTCTGAGAGCCTCCACTTGGACCTTCCAGCTGCTGTGCGTTGGTGCCTTGCCCCCACCACTGGATCCTCTTCAATGGAGAGGGGGCAGATGTGTTCCCCAGCCTGCCAAGACAGGCTGCCTTTGGGTGAAGAATTAGATTCTGTTTTTCCTGCACCTTGGCTTTGTCCCCCTTTGGGTGAGATCCTATAAACTCAAAGAGGATCTTTTGCACATTAAGGAGAACTTGGAAGAAAGGGAACAGAATTAATGGTGGAATGCCAGGGCGAGGGCATCTTCCTGGAATTCCCCAAATCCCATCACCCACCCACCAGGATATTTACACTTGACTTGAAAGGTCTCTCTCCCCATTTCAGTGACAGCCAGGAAGAGAAAGGAGAGGGAAGGATGGGTTGCACTCGGTCCACTCGTAAGCCCCCATACTTGTCTGAAATTATGAGTGGGACAGAGTGGGGAAGGGGAGGGCAGATCTCTGATCAGATTTTGAAGGGATAAGAGGGCCCTGTGCCTTTAAGCCCTCCTTTCTCTCTCCAATCCCCCCCATCTTCCCACCCCAACCCTCCCCAGGTTTCTGGAGGAGCAGAGAGTTGCGTCTTCTCCCTGCCCTGCCGAGCTGCTCACTGGCTGCTCTGGAGGCTGTGCTTTGCGGTCTCCATGGAAACCATTAGTTGCTAAGCAACTGGAGCATCATCTGTGCTGAGCTCTCGCATCTAATTATCCCATCACAGTGCCTGAGAAGGGTTTGGGGAACTGAGAGGAGGGGGAGGCCAAGTGCAGGAGCAAGAGGATAACTCTTTTAGCAGAGCAGATTCATTGACAATGCTGAAGTCATTTAAAGCCATAGCACCCTGTTCCTCTGGAGGGTTTCCCAGTGGCTTGGAGTAAGGGAACCAGGGCTACATATGTCTAGAGTTTCTCTGTTGGACCCACTCTTTCTAGGCTGTCTCCTTGGATTCTTAATTCTAAATTTTCTCAAGTTCCCTTCCCTGTGTCTTTTCTTCCAAATCTCCTATTCAAGTCAACAGACCTTTATTGAGTAGCAAGTATATCCTTAGAATTATATAAGGCACCAAGGATATAAAGGTAAGATAAGTTTCTGTTCTCAAGAAGCACCTAATAGCTCTATCCTGCCCATCCTAGAGGACTGTTTTTTAAAACAAACCTCCTATTTCTTAACTATGGTACTTTTTTTTTTTTTTTTTTTGCAGTTTTTGGCTGGGGCTGGGTTTGAACCCACTACCTCCGGCCTATGGGGTCAGCACCCTACTCCTTTGAGCCACAGGTGCCACTCAACTATGGTACTTTGAACTTGGGCGGTGCCTGTGGCTCAGTCGGTAAGGCGCCGGCCCCATATACTGAGGGTGACGGGTTCAAACCCGGCCCCAGCCAAACTGCAACCAAAAAATAGCCGGGCGTTGTGGCGGGCGCCTGTAGTCCCAGCTACTCGGGAGGCTGAGGCAAGAGAATCGCTTAAGCCCTGGAGTTGGAGGTTGCTGTGAGCTGTGTGAGGCCACGGCACTCTACCGAGGGCCATAAAATGAGACTCTGTCTCTACAAAAAAAAAAAAAAAAATTTCCCCTGAACTATAATAGACTTCTGCAACCGGAAGACCTGAGATCAGAACCCAGGTCTGTCTGATATGCCCAGGATTCTGTTTCTATAATGCCACTCATCGGCCTCACAGTCAATTAGAAAAATATGTCCAGTTGGCTCCATGGGCACATCAACCTCTGATTGGCAACTATTGTCCTCCTGTTGATGAGATGCCATGTGATTTTAGGTAGGTCATTTTAAACCTCAATTTTCTCACCTATAAAATGGAAGGATTCAATCCTTCCTTACTCAGAAGATCTAGCAAGACATGATGTGTAAAAGTGCTTTAAAATTAAAATGCAGAAGAAATTCTGGCGATTATTGTTGCAATCTGTTGGTGAGGGTAACTCTGGGTCTTGGACCTCAGGGTAAGATGAGGTGTTCAGCAAATGATCTAATGGGAAGTGATGGAGCCTCTATCCTTGAGAGCTGAGACCAGAAAAGCCTGTAAGAATAATAAATCCCTCTGAAACAAGAAGGAAGAGGAAGAGGAGGAGAAGGAGAAGGAATTAGAAAATCCCAGTCATTCAGGACTAGAAAGGACATAGATGCTCCTTCTTAAATAAATGCAGCCTGGCTCAGCACCTGTAGCACAGTGGTTATGGAGCCAGCCACATACACCAAGGCTGGCAGGTTCAAAACCAGCCCAGGCCAGCTAAACCACAATGACAACTGCAACAACAACAAAATAGCTGGGCCTTGTGGCAGGCGCCTGTAGTCCCAGCTACTTGGGAGGCTGAAGCAAGAGAATTGCTTAAGCCCAAGAGTTTGAGGTTGCTGTGAGCTGTGACGCCACAGCACTCTACCCCGGGTGACCTAGTGAGGCTCTGTCTCAAAAATAAATAAATAAATTAAAATACAGCCTATAATATAACCACTCCCCCCCACCAAGTCTTCTTCCAGCTTTGTGACCTTGGCCAAGTTACTAACCTAACTGCTGTGAGCTGCAGCTTCCTCTTCTGGTAGAAAGGGTATAAAAATCTGTCTCGATGGGATATCATGACTATCACTGAAGCTTATTTATTTACAAGTGCCTAGCACAGAATCTTGTTTGATAAATATTAATTTAAGTAATTCATCTAATCCTCTCCTTTTTATTAACCCTTATTGCAGATGAATACTAGAGGATCAGAGGCAGTAAATGACTTTCCCAAGGTCACAGAGAAGATAGGGAATGAGGTGGGATATACTTCAGAATTTGTTGTTCCAGCTGTGTCACTCACGGAAAGGGGGGTGTTTGGGCAGGAAAAAGTAGTCCAAGGGGAAATTGAGATATGGGTCTGCTGTTCCTGTATGCTAAGCATGCCGCTGGGATCCCAGACACACAGGAATTGCCCAGTCATTCCTTCACTCATTAAATATTTGTTGAACAACTCCTCTGTGGTGGGTACCATGATAGGTGCTAAGATATAGAGAGATCACAACACAATTCATGCTTTGAATTGAAGAATGAATCACTATTATCCTGATTCAAATAAGTGAAAGGGAATATTCAAGAAAGAGAGAACAGCATATAAAAAGGCTCAGGGATGTGAATTATATCAATATCTTCTGGGAACTGAAAATGATACATGCATCTTGGCTAGAGAGAAATATTCAAAGATGGGCATGGTAAAAATTATAGCCACTGGCTGGGTGATCAGTGGCTTTGTATCCTATGCTAAGCTTGGTTTTACCCTGAAGAAAACAGAAGGCCTTGGAGGAGTTTAGATTGTGTAAAGATCATTCTGGCGGCTTGGCAACTGTAGCTCAAGCGGCTAGGGCACCAGCCACATACACCAGAGCTGGTGGGTTCGAATCCAGCCTGGGCCCGCCAAACAACAATGACAACTACAACCAAAAAATAGCTGGGCATTGTGGTGGACACCTGTAGTCCCAGCTACTTGGGAGGCTGAGGCAAGGGAATCGCTTAAACCCAGGAGTTTGAGGTTGCTGTGAGCTGTGACGCCACAGCACTCTACCCAGGGCAACAGCTTGAGACTCGGTCTCCAAAAAAAAAAAAAAAGATCATTTTATGTAGAGAATAGGTTGGCAGTCAGTAAGACATAAAGCAGGGGGACTAGGTGAGCAGCAAAATGATTCAGGTGGAAAAGATGTGGCCATGCGTTAAGCATGGGAACAGGAAGAAGCAGAAAGACTGCAGTGATTTTTAAGGAAAGATCCACTGGAATCAGCGACTGATTGCAGAATAAGTTTAAAGAAGAAAGAAAAGAATGATTCCCAGATTTATGGCTTGGAGCAGATTTGAAGGGAGGGGTGGAAAGAAGAAAGTTCACTCGGGGATCTATTGAGTGTGAGGTATTATGACTGCCAGAATGATCCCTGCTTCCTAACATTCACGACCTTATGTAGCCTCCTCCCACATCATATCAGGGTTTGTCTGTGTGGCCAATAGATGACAGCAGAAATGATGATACATTACTTCTGAGGCTAGGTCATAAAAGGCAGATAGAACAGGCACATTCCTCCCTGTTCTATCCTGGGTTGCTTGCTCTCTTCCTCTGTGGGAGCTGAGGATCTAAGACTTCTTGCTGATTACCAGCAAGGAACTAAGACTTCCGGGCAATAGTTATGTGAATGGAGCAGCCTGGAAACAGATCCTCCAGTCCCAGGCAAGCCTTTGGATGACAGTAGCCCAAATCGACATCTTTACTACAGCTTCATGAGACAGTCTGAGCAGAACCACCCAGCTAAGTCTCTCTCCCAGATTCCTGACTCTCTGTCGCTCTCTCTCTTTTTTTTTTTTTGAGGCAGAGTTTCACTCTATTGCCCTGGGTTGAGTGCTATGGTGTCAGCATAGCTCACAGCAACCTCAAATTCTTAGGCTCAAGAGATCCTCTTTCTGGGCGGCGCCTGTGGCTCAGTCGGTAAGGCACCGGCCCCATATACCGACAGTGGCGGGTTCAAACCCGGCCGCAGCCAAACTGCAACCAAAAAATAGCTGGGCGTTGTGGCAGGCGCCTGTAGTCCCAGCTACTCGGGAGGCTGAGGCAAGAGAATCGCTTAAGCCCAGGAGTTGGAGGTTGCTGTGAGCTGTGTGAGGCCACGGCACTCTACTGAGGGCCATAAAGTGAGACTCTGTCTCTACAAAAAAAAAAAAGAGATCCTCTTTCCTCTGAGTAGCTGGGACTACAGGCACCCGCCACAACCCCCTGCTATTTTTTTTTTCTATTTATTTTTCTTTAAGTTGAGACTTTCTTTTTTTTTTTTTGCAGTTTTCGGCCAGGGATGGGTTTGAACCCGTCATCTCTGGCATATGGGGCCAGTGCCCCACTCCATTGAGCCACAAGTGCCGCCCAAGAGACGGGGTCTTACTCTTGCTCAGGCTGGTCTCAAACTTCTGACCTCAAGTGATTTGCCCATCTTGGCCTCATAGAGTGCTAAGATTACAGACGTGAGCCACCACGCCCAGCTTAGATTCCTGACTCTCAGAACAAATGTTCATTTTTATAAACCACTAAGTTTGGGGTACTTTAGTATGCAGTAGTAAAATAACTAATACAAATGTCTTGGAGAAGTTTCTAAAAAAGGAAGAAATTTGGGTTCAGATCAGAGGTGGAGGTATTAGCCTTTGGCCATAGGCGTGACAAAGCCCAATAGAGAGAAAAACCAGGACAATGATACAAAAAAACATTGTTTCTTAGGGGTTGGGAAAGGCAGGGAGATGGAAGAAATTAGTTAAAGGAGCTTCCTCTCAGAGCCTTCTGTGGGGAGATGTGCAACACAAGAGCCCTGAGGAAGGTCATGTTTGGGGGTGATGGCCTAGCTGAGTTTGGGGACCACTGGTCTTTAGGGGCGTCAACTGTGTGATGTCAGGGTTCTCCAGAGAAATAGAACCAACAAATGCATACATATTTTAAGAGAGGAAAAAACTGTATTAAAATTGTAATATTCAAGGCAGGTTTGACTTCTGTAATTACAAGAGGTACTCAAACTTCTGTCCAAATAACTATTTCACAGAACAATGGAGAAGTGAAAATAGTGCCATTGAGCCAGTGCTTGCTTGCATGGACAGTTGTTGAATTAAGTGTTTGTGCAGAGGGATGATCTCTGGAGGTTTCAATTCAGCCACCTTGCTCCACCCCCTTCTCTTATCTGATCTCCTTAATGTCTGGTTTATAGAAGACAGTTAGATCCTGCATTTAATCTATTGTAACACATTGTTTCAATTGAAGACTTCCACTTGCTGTGTATGAAGAAAATCCAGCCTTCCAGAAGTATGCATTTGGAAAAGGAAAGAGTATTTTAATAGGCTTTTCAGATAATTGTGGATGGTAGATATTCTTCTTTGACACAATACCCAAATTTGACAGGTGGCAATTTCTTAAAAGGTTGTTTGTAATGTGGAATCAGAAACTGTATCAATGAACTTTTCACAATCCATTACATTAAAATTCATTGTTCAGGACCGCGCCTGTGGCTCAGTGAGTAGGGCGCCGGCCCCATATGCCGAGGGTGGCGGGTTCAAACCCAGCCCCAGCCAAACTGCAACAAAAAAATAGCCGGGGCGGGCGCCTGTAGTCCCAGCTGCTCGGGAGGCTGAGGCAAGAGAATCGCGTAAGCCCAAGAGTTAGAGGTCGCTGTGAGCCGTGTGATGCCACGGCACTGTACCCGAGGGCGGTACAGTGAGACTCTGTCTCTACAAAAAAAAAAAATAATAATAAAATAAAATTCATTATTCAGTCTTTTTTTTTTTTTTGGTAGAGACAGAGTCTCACTTTACCACCTTCAGTAGAGTGCCATGACCTCACATGACTCACAGCAACCTCCAGCTCTTGAGCTTACGCGATTCTCTTGCCTCAGCCTCCCAAGTAGCAGGGACAACAGGCATCCGCCACAATGCCTGGTTATTTTTCTGTTGCAGTTATCATTGTTGTTTAGCTGGCCCGAGCTAGGCTGGAACCCGCCAGCCTCGGTGTATGTGGCTGGCACCATAACCACTGTGTTACGGGTGCTAAGCTAGCATGGCTATTTTTGTTGTTGTTATTGTTGTTTAGCAGGCCCGGGCCTGGTTCAAACCCACTAGCCCCAGCATGTGGCCAGCACCCTAACCTCTAAGCTACAGGTGCCAAAGCCCAGTTTTTTCCTTTCTTAAAATGTGTATACATTTTTTTTTTTTTGAGACAGAGTCTCACTTTGTTGCTCTTGGTAGAGTGCCATGGCATCATAGTTCACAACAACCTCAAACTCTTGGACTCAAGAGATCCTCTTGCCTTAGTTTTTCTTTTCTTTTTTTTTTTTTTTAAGTAATGAGAGCTTTGTTAGCACCCAGCAGACAGGCCAATGGTCGGGTGTTCAGGTGGGCAGCAGGGGACAAGTGGGCAGGTAGTTTTTTTCTTTGTTTTTTTTTTTTTTATTTTTATTTATTTATTTGTGTGTTTTGGCCAGGGCTGGGTTTGAACCCGCATATGGGACTGGCGCCCTATCCCTTTGAGCCACAGGCACCGCCCAGTTTTTCATTTTTAATAGAGATGGGGGTCTTGCTCTTGCTCAGGCTGGTCTCGAAGTTGTGAACTCAAGCAATCTACCTGCCTCAGCTTCCCAGAGTGCTAGGATTACATGCATGAGCCATTGTGCTTAGCCAAAATGTGTATACATTTTTTTGGCATCTTTTCTACACAGATTTATTTTAAGGAATTGGCTTATGCAATTGTGGAAACTTGGAGAGTCCAAAATCTAATGGCTAGAGACTCAAGAAAGAGTTGTAGTTCAAGTTCAAGGCGTTTGCTGGCATAATTCCTTTTTTCTCTGAGGAGTTAAGTCTTCTTCTGTTAGAGCTTTCAACTGATTGAATGAGGCTCACCCATGTTATGGAGGGTAATCTGCTTTATTCAAGACCCATGAATTTTTTTTTGCAGTTTTTTGACCGGGGCTGGGGTTGAACCCACCACCTCCGGCATATGGGGTTTGCACCCTACCCCTTTGAGCCACAGGCGCCACCCAAGACCCATGAATTTAAATAAATGTTAATCTCATCCAAAAAATCATCTTCACAGAAAGATCCAGTATGTTTGAACAAATACTTTGGCACTGTAGTCCAGCTATGTTGACACATAAAACTAGTTAATGTTAATTAGCTAATGATAGTTACCACACCTACCTTGACATATTGGGAGTTTATTTTTTTTTTTTTGAGACAGAGTCTCAAGCTGTCACCCTGGGTAGAGTGCTGTGGCATCACAGCTCACAGCAACCTCCAACTCCTAGCCTTAAGTGATTCTCTTGCCTCAGCCTCCCAAGTAGCTGGGACTACAGGTGCCCGCCACAACGCCTGGCTATTTTTTGGTTGTAGTTGTCACTGTTGGCGGGCCTGGTTGGATTCGAACCCACCAGGTCTGGTGGATGTGGCTGGCGCCTTAGCCGCTTGAACTACAGGCGCTGAGCCTGAGAGTTTTTTTAATTACGCAATAGCTTGAGTGAAGAAATGGTAAAACTGTCAGTTTGTATTGAGTTCAAACCCGGCCCCGGCCAAAAAAAACTGCAAAGAAAAAAAAAAAAGGAGTGACAGATGTGAGGAGAGGGGCACTGAGGGGGTTTGCAGTGAGGCCGGGGCAGAAGGAAGGGAGGAGAGATGTGGAAGAGCGACACTGTGTGGAAGGGGACAAGACACAGAGTGGCAGTCGACTAGGTGGCGGCTGAAGCAGCCAAGGTCCTCATTGCAGATGGGTGTATCAAAATATTGTAAGGTCAAGATGGGGGCTGCAGACCCAAATTGCCTCCAGGGGCCAGGCAGAGACCAAAAGTAGCAGAAAGAGCGGCTAACTGGAGAGAGCTCAGCAGCACGATGAGCTCTGTCTAAAGGGCCACCCCCTGCAGCTCTAGACGTGTTGCCTTGCAGGAAGGGGGACCCAGTGTGGCCACTCCGCTTTGGTTTTCTAAGACACAGAAATCTGGATTTTTAGACAATATGCCCTTATTTTCAAGTTTGCAACTAATACACTTCATAAAAATGCGTTTTTGAGGCCAGCTTCGCCATCAGGGCCCCAGATCGTGCCATTTGGGACAGGGCATTAGAAGGGAAGTAGATATTTTTTGCTAGGTGAGCAAGGAGGGACATTTGGGGCTGAGAGGAGAATGGCTGGAGGGTTCTAGAAGCACCAAGAGTCCCATTTACTGTAGCCAGCTTGCAGAGCACCAAGGAGGGATTGCAATGCAATGGGTAGGGGTGAAAAAAGTAAACGAGCAAGGCTTGGTTCATATGTTTTCAGCAGACATGAAAAGCCTCTGATATGGTTTAAGCAGGGAAGTGACAAATTTGGTTACAGAAAGATTACTCGAAGAGTAGGTAAAGACTTGATTTTTGGGGTATTCAAGTCTGTCCTCAGGCCTAAAGGAGAGCGCATCCATGCAAGAAATAACAATGGGGCAAATTGATATGAATTAATTTATTTAATCAATGTTTATTAAATGCTTTTTTTTTTGGAAACAGAGCCTCAAGCTATCACCCTGGGTAGAGTACTATGACATCACAGCTCACAGCAACATCAAACTCCTGGGCTCAAGCAATTCTCCTGCCTCTGCCTCCCAAGTAAGCTGTGACCACAGGCACCCGCCACAATGCCTGGCTATTTTTTTTTTTAGATGCAGCCGTCATTGTTGTTTGGTGGCCCCGGCTGGATTCGAACCCACCAGCTCAGGTGTATGTGGCTGGCGCCTTAGCCGCTTGAGCCACAGACACTGAGCCTAAATGCTTTTTTTTTTTTTGCCAGTCATTGCACTATGCATGGGACATTCAGAGGTGATTAAGACACTACTTTCACTGGCATCACGGTCTAATGGGAGACAAAGAGTATACTACTATATCAGGATTTTTTTTTTTTGAGACAGGGTTCGCTTTGTCACCCTTGGTAGAGTGCCCTGGCGTCGTCAAGTGATTCTCTTCCTCAGCCTCCCAAGTAGCTGGGAATACAGGCACCCACCAGAACACCCAGCTATTTTTTTTAGAGACAGAGTCTCACTTTTTCATCCTCGGTAGAGTGCTGTGGCATCACAGCTCACAGCAACCTCCAACTCCGGGGCTTAGGCAATTCTCTTGCCTCAGCCTCCCAAGTAGCTGGGACTACAGGCGCTCACCACAACACCTGGCTATTTTTTCTTGCAGTTTGGTGGGGGCTGGGTTCGAACCTGCCACCCTCAGTATATAGGACCAGTGCCCTACTCACTGAGCTACAGGCACTGCCAACACCCGGCTATTTTTAGAGATGGAGGTCTCGCTTTTGCTCAGGCTGTTCTCGAACCCATGAGCTCAGGCAATCCACCCGCATCAGCCTCCCAGACTGCTAGGATTACCGGCACAAGCCACCTCACCCAGCCTTATTACATCAGGATTTTAATAGAACTAATAATAACAGCTATTACTTATACACCAGGCATCATGCTAAGTCCTTTACAGATATTTTTTTGCTTAATCCCTATAACAAGCTCTGTGGGCGGCGCCTGTGGCTCAGTTGGTGGGGCGCCGGCCCCATATACCGAGGGTGGCGGGTTCAGACCGAGCCCCGGCCAAACTGCAACCAAAGGATGGCCGGGCGTTGTGGCGGGCGCCTGTCGTCCCAGCTACTTGGGAGGCTGAGGAAAGAGAATTGCTTGAGCCCAGGAGTTGGAGGTTGCTGTGAGCTGTGTGAGGCCACGGCACTCTATGCAGGGCCATAAAATGAGACTCTGTCTCTACAAAAAAAATAAAAAATAAAAAAACAAGCTCTGTGAGGTGCATACTGTTATTATCCCCATTTTATTAATAAGGGAACTAAGGCACAGAGAAGTTAAATAACTTGTCAAAGAGGTTCCTCAGCTCGGCGCCTGTAGCTCAGAGGCTAGGGCGCCAGCCACACACACCAGAACTGGTGGGTTCAAACCCAGCCCAGGCCTGCCAAACAATAATGACAGTTACAACAAAAAAATAGCCAGGCGCCTGTAGTCCCAGCTACTTGGGAGGCTGAGGCAAGAGAATCACTTAAGCCCAAAGTTTGAGGTTGCTGTGAGCTGTGACACCACCACACTCTACCTAGGGTGACATAGTGAGACTATCTCAAAAACAACAAAATAGCCGGGCACTGTGGCGGGCGCCTGTAGTCCCAGCTACTTGGGAGGCTGAGGCAAGAGAATCGCCTAAGCCCAGGAGTTGGAGGTTACTGTGAGCTGTGATGCGGTGGCACTCTCCCCAGGGTGACAGCTTGAGACTCTGTCTCAAAAAAAAGAGGTTCATCACCAAAGGGGAGGTTAGCTTGGGTAGTCTGGTAGGGCTTCCTGGAGGAAGTGACGAATTAGTAGAGAGCTGAAAGTTGAGTGGAAGTTAGCAGGGTGAAAGCAGAGGGAAGGGGTGGAGAGGAGGAAAAGATTGTTCTAGGCTGAGAGAATGGCAAACACTCAGGGTCAGAGAATGGACCCACTGGAGGATTAGAGTGGAACTTGGGAGCCGTTGGAGAAGAAGCTGGGACCAGGTGAAGGCCTTTTATTTACTTATTTATTATTTTTTTGAGTCTCACTTTGTCACCCTCAGTAGAGTGCTGTGCCATTATAGCTCACAGCAATCTCAGACTCCTGGGTTCAAGTGATCCTCTTGCCTCAGCCTCCCAAGTAGCTGGGATTACAGGTGCCTGCCACAATGCCCGGCTATTTTTTAGAGGTGGGGTCTCGCTCTAGCTCAAGCTGGTCTTGAACTTGTGAACTCAGGTGATCCACCCACCTCCCAGAGTGCTAGGATTACAGGCGTGAACCATTATTTTTTTAGAGACAAGGTCTCACCCTATTGCCTAGGCTGTAGTGCAATAACACAATCATAGCTCACTGCAGCCTCAATGTCCTGGGTTCAATTGATTCTCCTGCCTCAGCCTCCCAAGGAGCTACCATACCTGGCTTCTTTTTCTATTTTTTTGTAGAGATGAGGTTTCACTATGTTGCCCAGGCTGCTCTGGAACTCTTGGCCTAAGTGGACCTCCTTCCTCAGCTTCCCAAAGTGCTGGGATTACAGGTGTGAGCCACCATGCCCAGCCTAAAGGGCTTTTCAAGTCCCTTTAAGCAGGCCAGGTGCGGTGGCTTGATCCTGTAAACCTAGCACTCTAGGAGGTCAAGGCAGGAGGATCCTTTGAGCAAAGGAGCTCGAAACAAGCCTGAGCAAAGTGAGATCCCGTCTCTACTAAAAGTAGAAAACTAGCCCAGCATTGTGGCACATGCCTGTAGACCCATCTATTCAGGAGACTGAGGCAGAAGGACAGAAGGATAGCTTGAGCCCAGGAGTTTGCTGTGAGCTAGGCTGATGCCATGGCACTCTGGCCTGGTTAACAGAGCAAGACTCTCTCTCTCTCAAAAAAAAACGCTGGCCCCATATGCCGAAGGTGCGGGTTCAAACCTAGCCCCGGCCAAACTGCAACAAAAAAATAGCCGGGCGTGGTGGCAGGCGCCTGTAGTCCCAGCTGCTTGGGAGGCTGAGGCAAGAGAATCGCGTAAGCCCAAGAGTTAGAGGTTGCTGTGAGCTGTGTGACATCATGGCACTCTACCCGAGGGTGGTACAGTGAGACTCTGTCTCTACAAAAAAAAAATTAAAAAAAAAAATAATAATGATGGCCAGGCCCAGTGGCTCACACCTGTAATCCTAGTACTCTGGGAGGCCATGGTGAGAGTACTGTTTAAGCTCAGGAGATCCAGACCAGCCTGAGCAGGAGCAAGACCCCGTCTCTAAAAATAGCTGGGCATGGGCAGCGCCTATGGCTCAAGGAGTAGGGCGCCGGTCCCATATGCCAGAGGTGGTGGGTTCAAACCTAGCCCCGGCCAAAAATCAAAAAAAAAAAAAAAAATAGCTGGGTATTAGTCAGTGCCTGTGGCTCAGTGAGTAGGGCACCAGCCCCATATACTGAGGGTGGTGGGTTCAAACCCAGCCCCGGCCAAACTACAACAACAACAAAATAAATAAATAAAAATAGTTGGACATTGTGGTGGACACCTATAGTCCCAGCTTCTCAGGAAGCTAAGGTAGAAGGATCACTTGAGCCCAAGAGTTTGAGGTTGCTGTGAGCTATGATGCAAGGGCCCTCTACCAAGGGTGACAAAGTGAAACTCTGTCTATAAATAAACAAACAAATAAATAAAAGCCAGGAGGGACTGGTATCTCGGATGCCCCAAGGTACTTTCAGCAGCATCAGGACCATATCGTAACCCAAGAGATTTGAAATGTGCCCCTTGGATTTGGCAAGGAGGAATCATAAGAGAGCTATTCAAATTGGAGGGTGTGCGAACGAGTGGGACTGGGCTGGGCAAGAGGATGCTAAAGGACCAAATGGTTGTGCAGGGTTGGTGGCCAGGACTTAGTGAAAGGCAGAAATAGGACATCCCCAGGATGACAAGAGAGGGAGAAAGAAAGGGAAGGGTCTTCCTCTCACCTCCCACCCCACAGTTCCTTAGACCCCTTTGGCTCCTGGGCCAGACCCCTCCCAAGCTGTTTGTGTAAGAATCTCTGCTGGCTGCGGCGCCTGTGGCTCAGTCGGTAGGGCGCCAGCCCCATATACCGAGGGTGGCGGGTTCAAACCCGGCCCCGGCCAAACTGCAACCAAAAAATAGCCGGGCGTTGTGGCGGGCGCCTGTAGTCCCAGCTGCTCGGGAGGCTGAGGCAAGAGAATCGCTTAAGCCCAGGAGTTGGAGGTTGCTGTGAGCTGTGTGAGGCCACGGCACTCTACGGAGGGCCATAAAGTGAGACTCTGTCTCTACAAAGAAAAAAAAAAAAAAGAATCTCTGCTGGGAGGAGGGGAGGAGGAGGAGGGCCTTCCTGGGACACAGGTGCAGTGTGGAGGAGTGGAGGCCATGGCAGTGAGTTGATCCTGGTGCATACTTCCCTCCAGGCCTGAGGAGGAAGGAGCCCTATCTCCCTATAGAGGGGTGTGGGGCAGAGACCTGGGATCTCCAGTCCAGTGGCCAAGGGACCCAGCAGCACTGTGATCTTTAACCCTTCTTTGAGTCCAGGCATTTGTGACTCCTCCCCCCGACTCAACAACGGGGACTTTTGGGTTAGGGTGTGGCTCAAGCCAGTCCCCTGAGAGAACAGGGAGATTTCAAGGTGGCCACCAGGAGCAGCAGCAAAGTGTGATGGGGAGGGGCCGATGCTTCAGAATCCCACCCCAGAACTCGGCGGCCCGTGCCCACCTCCCCACTCCCTGTTTTATATGCACATCAGAAATGGTGCCCTTTGCAAAACTGTTATTTGTACAGAAGCCTAAGGGAGGGTGGAGGAGGGAAGCTGCGCCCTCCTCTTTCCTCCCTCCAGCCACTTCCACTTGCAGGGACCTGCAGGCGAATACCAACCCCCATCACCCTCCCTCATCAGCCCCCAGATTTGCAGATTCCGAGTGCTGCCATTTCCCCAGCTCCCCACGTGGCCCGCTTGGGAGTTTCTCCTGAGCTCTGCCGGAAATGGCCCAGCCTGGCCTCCAACCTTCCCCCACCCCCAGAGGGCCTCTGACCTCAGCCTTTCCTCCCTGCTCCCCCAGCTCTAAGCTCTATGCCTCCTGTGCCTTCTGCCTCACCCAGAGTCTCCCTGGCTGTGACGTATTTGCCTCCAGTCACCCCAATTCTTTTCATCTCCAGGAATGAAGTTAGGAGCCTCATACTTGTCCCTCCCTGATGAGGCCCACACAATCCCTAAGGTTATAGGAAAAGCCAGGGGGGGAGGTGGGTGGGGGGCTCAGAGGAGAATGAATGGGTTTGGGAGCAGCTGGGTGGGCCAGGGCTACACCCTCTCTGTCTGCTACCTTCCAGCTTGCGACCTTGATCTGCTTCCTGTTTATAATGGAGGTAGTAGGTAACAGGACCTCACAGGGCCCTGGTGAGGAATAAATGAAACAAGGTGTGATGTGCCAGTGCAGTGTTTAACACATAGAAGGTACTTAAAACAACTTCCCTTCCTCTCTCCTTTGGGGATCTGGTAAAGAGGTACAATGAGAGACACCAGGTTCCATGGAGAGAGCTCTCCAAGAGGCAACAGGGTGCCTTGGGGGTGGGGGCTCTGATCTACTCTGTTGCACCCCAGAAGAGAGAGAGGATTGAGGGAGCACTGGACCTCTCCAATGCCTCTGCAACCACATTACTTGGTCTGGCCTGTCGAAAGACCTCTGGGGAAGGCACTCCTCATAGGTAGATGGCCTAGTAGGGAGCCCGGTGTGGGGACTGCCTCTGGGTCTTGAGCCTCCCCACCCACACACACACACACACACACACACACACAGACTCCCCCAACTCATAATCGGATTTTTATTCCTATGCCCTCCTCTGGACCCGTCACCATGGCAACAGTTTTCTCAGTTGCACTTCATCAGCTTCTCAGCAAATCTTTTTTCCTGCCTCCTCCTTAAATCTCTCTTTTCTCCCCCACTATCATCCTGCCTTTCTATGAACTCGCCCAGCACACCTTTCTCTTAATCCCTCAGCTTCTGCTTCTCTCTTGCTCTTCATTAACAGGCCCTACCTGCCTCCCTCCAAATCTCTCTCTACAGCCTCCTTCCTAGCTCTCCCTTTTCAAGTTCACAATTGTAGCAACAAGCTGGGGTCTGTCGGTGAGACCAAAACTTGTATGTCTTCTGATACCAGGACAGAGAAGCAGAGGGACAGGGTTTGGGGCCCACTGGGCTCTGATTGGGGGTCTAATGCAGTGGGTGGGTAGGTGGGTATGCGGGTATCAGCTTGGGTCGATCTGTTCAACTCTGACCAGTGGGCAGGGAATGGTGCGGAGGGAAAGCACTATAGGGCAATTTCTTCTCCAGTCCTAAATCTGAATTGGTATGCTGCTATAGTGTCCAGCAGGGCACCCTCCTTAGTTCACTTTCCGACTCACCTTCAGAGACCTCACCCAATGTCTACAGCCACCACCAGTATGAGGTGCTTCCCTCAAATCTAACATTGGCTCTGATTTCTCTCTCTCCAAAGTTGTAATCAAATCTACCTCACTGGTGATACCCACAGGGTGTCCACTATCAATGCCTCATTCAGCCACTCTAAGAATGAACCATCTACTCCAATCATCACCCCTCTTTGTACTTCCTCCTCAGTGTAAAAACCTTAGTATGACCTGTGACTCTTCCGTTGTCCAAGGTGTTGAATCAGTCCTCCTTTGGAAATGTCATTTATGGCCAGATGTTATGGCTCACACCTGTAATCTTAGCACTCTAGGAGGCTGAGGTGGGTGGATCACCTGAGCTTACACGTTTGAGACCAGCCTGAGCAAAAGCAACACCCTGTCTCTATTAAAAATAGAAAAAGTAGCCGGCATTGTTGATGTGTACCTGTACTCCCAGCTACTAAGGAGACTGAGGCAAGAGGATCTCTTGAGCCCAAGAGTTTGAGGTTGCTGTGAGCTATGATGCCACAGCACTCTACTCAGGATGACAGAGTAAGACTCTGTCTCAAAAAAAAAAAAAAAAAGAAAGAAAAAAGAAATGTCATTGATATCTGCTTCTGTCCCTTTGCTAGTCCATATGTATCACCATAGACTAAGCATCCAGCAAGTCCTTCCAGGCCCTCACAGTAGCCTCAGAAGCAAACTCCCCATTTGAGCCTCCCACAATGCAGTTCCTCTTGAGAAAGAAGCCTTGTTTTACGCCTGGCTTTCTTCTCCTCTGCCTCTCCTTCACTTACTGAGCACGTTATGTATCAGGCTCTTTGTGTCTCATTTCATCTTCACAATAATCTTTAAAGCAGGTATTATCCCATTTTACAGAAGAAGAAATTGATGCTCCAAGTGGTTAATTTGCCCACAGTTTTTTTTTTTTGTGGTTTTTTGGCGGGGGCTGGGTTTGAACCTGCCACCTCCGGCCTTTGGGACCGGCGCCCTACTCCTTGAGCCACAGGCGCCACCCAATTTGCCCACAGTTTTACAGCTAGTAACAATGGAGTTGGAATTCAAATCCAGATCTGTAGAATTTCAAAGTTAATGTTTTGTTTTCTGTTCTACCAGCTAGTTCCCCACATGACCATGACTTTTATTTTTTTTTTAGACAGAGTCTCACTTTGTCGCCCTTGGTAGAGAGCCATGACGTCACAGCTCATAGCAACCTCCAACTCTTGGGCTTTAGCGATTCTCTTGCCTCAGCCTCCCAAGTAGCTGGGACTACAGGTGCCCGCCACAACGCCTGACTATTTTTTGGTTGTAGTTGTCGTTGTTTGGCAGGCCCAGTCTGGATTTGAACCCATCAGCTCTGGTGTATGTGGCTGGCGCCCTAGCCACTGAGCTACAGGCACCGAGCCAGCAACCTCAAACTCTTGGGCCGGCCCAAGCAATTCTCTTGTCTCAGCCTCCTGAGTAGCTGGGACTACAGGCACCTGCCACAATGCCTGGCTATTTTTTAGAGATGGGGTCTTGCTCTTGCTCAGGCTGGTCGAGAACCTGTGTGCTCAGGCGATCCACTTGACTTGGCCTCCCAGAGTGCTGGGACCCACATGACTTTTATACCAAAAAAGCTTCTGAGCCTTCCTATTTGCTGATTCTTTCATAAGGCTTTTGAGGCTCATTACCATCTGATTCCATCCCATTTAAAAAAACCATGTACTCTGCTACTTCTCTATGTGATACGGGTTGGTGTCAACCAGAACATTTGTGTATGTTAGGATTTTGAATTCATCTCTGTCTTGTTAAATATTTTTATTAACAGCTTATATGAAAATCTAGTATTACATTTCACAAATAGAAGCCTGAAGGGATAGTAAACATTGAAAGACAGACTAAGGATTCAAAAATCAGTCCATGTGTAGAGTGGTAGGTAAACCTAATGGGATAAAATGATCAGAGGTTGGGCGGTGCCTGTGGCTCAAGGAGTAGGGCGCTGGTCCCATATGCCGGAGGTGGCGGGTTCAAACCCAGCCCTGGCCAAAAACCACAAAAAAAAAAAAAATTATCAGAGGTCTATGTAAGACTTCAGCAACATAGTAGGCCAGATATGGCTTAGAAGCAGTCCAGGTAAAAAGAGTCAGGTGGGTTATTTTGTTTATTTTTTATTTTATTTATTTATTTATTATATATTTTTTGAGACAGAGCCTCAAGCTATCACCCTGGGTAGAGTGCCCTGGTGTCACAGCTCACAGCAACTTCCAACTCCTGGGCTTAAGCAATTCTCTTGCCTCAGCCTCCCAAGTAGCTGGGACTACAGGCACCCACCACAATACCTGGCTATTTTTTGGTTGCAGCCATCGTTGTTTGGTGGGCTGGGCTGGATTCAAACCCGCCAGCTTAGATGTATGTGGCTGGTGTCTTAGCTGCTTAAGCCACAGGCGCAAAGCCATGTTTTTTTTTTTGAGACAGTCTCACTCTGTCATCCTGGGTAGAGGAGTGCCATGGCATCAAAGCTCAGAGCAACTTCCAACTCTTGGGCTCAAGCGATTCTCTTGTCTCAGCCTCCCCAGTAGCTGGGACTACAGGCACACCCCACCCCCAACTCCCAACTATTTTTAGAGATGGGGGTCTCACTCTGGCTCAGGTTGGTCTCTAACTCATGAGCTCAGGTGATCCGCCCACCTCGGCTTCCCAGAGTGCTGGGATTACAGGCATGACAGCCACCAGGCCTGGCAAGTCAGAGGTTTTAGTACATTTGGTCTGAGTCATTAGTATAACGCGATTGCCAAGAGGGAATTCAATTTAAATTGTATTATTGGAGAGACAGTATTTCGAATAAAAGAGAGTATAGATAGTCCTGCTTTAGTCTAAGTTGGCTTAGGTGTCATCATGGCAGTAGTTGTTTAGGGATATGGGAGAGTTTAATCTGGAACTTTTTTTTTTTTTTGTGGGTTTTGGCCAGGGCTGGGTTTGAACCTGCCACCTCTGGCATATGGGACCGGCGCCCTACCACTTTGAGCCACAGGCACCGCCTGACATGGGAGAGTTTAAGCTAAAGAAGAGTCAGGAGTCACTAAAATTCAAATATGTAAAAGGCTTATCATGGGGAGGAATAATTAGCCTTACATTGACTCCACAAGGTAATAGTGCATGGACCACCAGAAGGTAAGAGTTCAGCTCAAAATAAAGTTTAGTGCAGCAGAGGCTACTGGAAGATAGAGTTCAGCTCAGAGGAAGGAATAATAGATGTTCATAAATGAAATGAGCTGCCTTGAGAAGCAATTGGCTCCCCATTACTGGAAGTGCTGATATGCTCCCTGTCAGAGATGTTGGCAAAAAGGCGAGCATTAGAAAGAATTTGAACAAGGTGATTGATCTTTAAGATCAATTCCCATCAAGAACTGTGATTCTCGGGCAGCACCTGTGGCTCAAAGGAGTGGGGCGCTGGCCCCATATACCAGAGGTGGCAGGTTCAAACCTGGCCCCAGCCAAAAACTGCAAGAAAAAAAAAAAAAAAAAGAACTGTGATTCTGGCTGGGCGAGGTGGCTCACACCTATAATCCTGGCACTCTGGGAGGCCAAGGCAGGTGGATTGCTTGAGCTCTTGAGTTTGAGACCAGCCTGAGCAAAAGTGAGACCCATCTCTACTAAAAATGAAAACCTGAGCCAAGAGAATCACTTGAGCCCAAGTTGGAGGTTGCTGTGAGCTATGACACTATCGCACTCTACCCAGGGTGACAGCTTGAGACTCTGTCTCAAAAAAAAAAAGAAAGAAAGAAAGAAATTTTGTGGTTTTTCCTGCTTTTGCTCTTTCTGTGATCCTCACCAAGCCCTCTCTGTGCACCCCTGTACCTGACCTGTCCTTCAAGGCCCAAGTTAGGGTCCTCGTTCTCCACCAGGTCTATCTGAGTATGCAACTTGCACTGACTGCATAAACTTCATGTCTTTTAATTATTTAGCATCTTTTTTTTTCTTTTTTTTAGAGACAGAGTCTCACTTTATCACCCTTGGTAAAGTGCTATGACATCATAGCTCACAGCAACCTCCAACTCCTGGGTTTAGGTGATTCTCTTGCCTCAGCCTCCCCAGTAGCTGGGACTACAGGCGCCTGCCACGATGCCCGGCTATTTTTTTTGTTGAAGTTTGGCCGGGGCTGGGTTTGAACCCACCACCATCAGTATATGGGGCCGGCACCCTGCTCACTGAACCACAGGCGCCGCCCTATTTAGCATCTTTTATTTTTCTTTCTTTGTCCCCATCTTATAAGCCCCTTGAGGGTAAGTACCTTTATTATCTGTTACAGGATAAAAACTTAATTATTGCCTGTTTTCCACTCCTAAGATAATTTTATCCCCTACCTGCTGTTGAAAGCCTGGTCTGGCCTGCTCTGATCCAGAGCTTTGGTGATGCAGAACTGGGAGGGAAGAAGGTGAGAAATAAGGCTAGGGAGGCAGAGGGGCAACTTTTTTGTGTGTTAGGGAGAATATGAGTAATGGGTAAAGAAAAAGAAAGATAAGGCGGGGTGCGGTGGCTCTTGCCTGTAATCCTAGTACTCTGGGAGGCCGAGGCAGGTGGATTGCCTGAGCTCAGGAGTTTGAGACCAGCCTGAGTAAGAGTGAAACCCCTGTCTCTAAAAACAAAAATAGCTGGGTGTTGTGGTGGGCACCTGTAGTCTCAGCTATTTGGGAGTCTGAGGCAGGAGGTTTGAGATTGTTGTGAGCTATGATGCCACTGCACTCTAACGAGGGTGACGAAGTGAGACTCTGTCTCGAAAAAAAATAAAAAAATAAAACCTGAGCAGCTACTCCAACCCAGATAATAAAGAGATGGCAGTAGACAAAGAGAGGCAGAAAAGCGCTGCTGACCACAGGGAACAGAGAGGGACTGATTTGGGGTTTACATCTTAGCTGCTGCAAGATGTAGCAGAATAGCAGAAGAAAGGGAATTTTAAGAAGTGTTGCTATAGGTTATGAAGGTTGGGGCACCTTCAAGAGATACAAGTAAAAACTGAAATTTCTTTCTGAAATTATTGTTATTTTGATTGTAGGGCCCCAGAACATATTCAGCTTACATGTCCTGTCACTTTGACAGGCCCCAGCATGGTACACGGGTATGGGGGGGTGGGTGCTCCAATAAATAGCACCCTAGTCCCAGCGGCCAGAGCAGATATGGTCCTGTGGGATCTTACAGCAAGACAGAAACATTAGCCTTATTCCCTGGCCTCAGATCTCTATCTTTTTTTTTTTTTGCAGTTTTTGGCTGGGGTCAGGTTTGAACCCGCCACCTCTGGTACATGGGGCCCGCATCCTACTCCTTGAGCCACAGGCACCGCCCCCAGATCTCTAGCTTTTAAAGACACTTCCTGGCCAGGAAGTGCAGTACTTCATGCCTGTAATCCTAGCACTTTGGAAGGCTGAGATAGGAGGATCATTTGAGCTCAGGAGTTCAAGACCAGCCTACGAGTGAAATTCTGTCTCTACCAAAAATAGAGAAAATTATCTTGGCGTGGTGGTGCATGCCTGTAGTCCCAGCTGAGGCAGGAGGATCAATTGAGCCCAGGAGATAGAGGCTGCAGTGAGCTATGATGACACCATTGTACTTTAGCCAGGATCACAGAGTGAGCTCTGTTTCAAAAAACAAAAAACACTTCCTAATTTGGGATTTCAGATCTGGGATTACAAATGCCCTAGAGGAGTTAGGTTATGGGTCTAGACAGATGGAGAACATGAGGCCCAGGGAAGTTAATCAGTTTACTTGAAGTCACAGAGCATACTGTAGGTCTGCCTAGGATGGGACTATGCCTGGTCCAGGGCTTTGTCCACAATCCAGGGATGCCTTTTTAGAATGAGTAAGAGAACTACATAAATAGAAATAAGATCATGATGAGAGAGAAAAGGGGGGCCTCGGAGAGGGCGTGTTCTGAGCACTCCTCCAGGCTCTGGGGCATGTCCAGATAAGGAGGCCAAGCCTGCCTTCCCAGATCTTCTGGCCTCACAGGGAAAGGAGCCAGATACAGGAAAAAGTCCAATGGAAAGTTGGAAACAAGTGCTGCAGTTGTGTTGTGGAGAGAGTCCTGGATGGGGAATTAGGAGGCCCCCGTACTTCTTCCAGCTACTGCTCACCAACCATGTGATTTTAGGCAAAGTTCTTTCACCATTTGGGGCCTTCACCACTCAGTTTTCTCATCTGTAAAATTCTGTCTCTTACAAATAATAGTCCTACAGTCCTACATATAAGAGCAAATTAATGCAGAGCCTTTCAGTAGGCTCTTGTTTTCAGTTAGGGGCAAGAATTAAACATTCCCAGGACTCCGAATTGCCAACCAATTGGGCAGCAAGCAAGAACCAGGAGGTGACTGGCTGCGGCTTTCTTTGGGGCTCTGCCTTTGATAGCTGCTCCTGGGTTTATGAACTCTACTCTCCCCATGCAGCTCAGAGGTAAGTGAGTGTTTTTCACTCAACAAGGCTGCTCTTTAATCTTCAAAATAAAGAAGAGCATGGAGATAAGTTCACCCAAGCCTCTTGTTTTAAATTTGAAGAAACTGAGGCCCAGAGATGGGGAGTACCTGGGCCAGATCACATACATTGGACTCTCAGGCCAGTCTTCTTTCCTTTGAGACTTGAACCCCTTAAATCTCTCATACATGGAGATCTTTTGCTGGGATCCTACTCTAGCTTTAGACTTCTAGGGAGATGCACTGTTTGCCTGGACAGAACCACACCTAAAGCTGGAAGTCTCTGCTCAGGTGTTGGTCCCTGCAGGAAACTTTCCCACACTCTCAAGTTCATCATAGTTAGCCCAAGCCCTTATCACATTGAATTGAAACCACCTGTTCATTTGACCCTGCCTAAGCTGTGGGCTGTATAAGGGGAAGGGCTACATCTATCTTGTCACCAACATATACCTGGTAGCTAGGCCAGTGCCCAGCACATAGTAGGTCCTTAATAAATAGCTGTTGAATGAATAAGTAGGTGGGACTGGTCAGAGGATTCATGTAGGGAAAAGGCAATTTATTTTTTTAAGAGATAATGTTTCACTATACTGCCTAGGCTGGGGTATGCAGCCCAGGTGTCATCCTATATTGGTCAGCATAAGAGTTTTGACCTCTCTGCTCCATATATATATATATATTTTTAGACAGAGTCTCACTCTGTTGCCCTAGTAGAGTGTCATAGTGTCATCGAAGCTCATAGCAACCTCAAACTCTTGGGTTCAAGCGATTCTTTTTTTTTTTTGAGACAGAGTCTTACTTTGTCGCCTTTGATAGAGTGTTGTGGCTTCATAGCTCACAGCAATCTCAAACTCTTGGGCTCAAGTGATTCTCTTGCCTTAGCCTCCTGGGTAGCTAGGACTACAGGCACCTGCCACAATGTCTGGGTTCTTTTTTTTTTTTAAGAGATGGGGGTCTTGTTCTTGCTCAGGTTGGTCTCCAACTCCTGAGCTCAAGCAATCCACCTGCCTTGGTCTCTGAGCCACCGCACAAGGCCATAGCTCCATTTCTGACATGGGCTAGTTCATCTTTCCTTAGGCAACTTGGTGGTCCCTCACTCCTGGGAAGTCACAACATATTGATACCAAACTTAGTGTAGACACCCAGTTGGCATAGCACATGAGGGCCCAGAACTCCTGGGCTCAAGTGATCCTGCTGCTTCAGCCTCCAGAGTAGCTGGGACTACAGGCAGGTGTCAGTCACCATACCCAGCAAAAAAGGCAAATAGGCTGTCAAGTATCACTGCCTACAAAGAGGACAGAATTGTCTGGAGTTGGGTGAACTTGGATAGGAAGTAGTGGGACATGAGGAGAAGGTGAAAAGTAAGGCAATTGAAAGCACAGGAAATGGCGGCCGGGAAGGAGCCCTTCAAGCTTATTTGGCTTGGCTAACCTGGGAGGGCTTTTGGTAGTGGCAGGAAAGTTCTGTGAGATGCTGAGGATAAGAGGAAGTGGCTGTGAGAACCTAGACTCCCTCAACTGGGGTCTTTTTATGAGGAGAAACTCAGAAGGCCGCTTGGCCGGGAGGGAGAGAAGGTAAAGATGGGTAGCTGGCAGAAACTTTGAAGCCTGGCTAGATATCTACGTTTGACACTGGGATCTGGAGGGAATGGGAGCTCTCCCGTGGGAGGGCCTGGGACACGGAAAGGTGAGAAGGTGAGGGCAGCTTCCTCCTACTGACCCGTTCCATTAGATGAAGAATTTGGAAGGACAGGGCCCAGGTGCCTGGGACTTGGGACCCACAAGTAGAGTCCTTAGAGCAAGGATCTGGAAGTGGCTGAGACAGCCTGCTGAGTGGGGTTGGTGTAGCGGGGACTGTGAAGGCTCTCTCCTTCCACCAACCTTCCCGAAGGATTTCTTTCCCTCGAAGGTGTTGTTCCCGAAAGAGGAGCACTCTACTGTCACCAACGTACTTCTTCGGCGAATCCCCACGTGAGCACGTTTTTGGCAGCCACTGCTAAGCCAGATCTAGCCACCAGGGGGCAAAAAAAACCAACAACCCGACCCTTAAGGTCAGTGTCCCTCCCCTTCCCCACCCACACACACCTGAAGGCCAAGATGGGCGGTGCCTCACCTGGCTCCCACGTAGAGCCGGGTAGCTCCGTTAACCCCTTCCTGCCTGGCTTGCAGTACCTTCCCCAGGCAGAGTTCCTTACAGCAGACGGGGGTGGCGCAAATCTGACAAGTGAAGTGCTGGCTTGGGGAGAGGCGAAGTCAGGGTTTCCAGTTATTCAGATCTTTCTGTCCTAGCTGGAGCTAAGAGAAGCTAGTATTCCCTGCCTTCGTTGGGTAGCTAGCCGCTCGATGGGTGAAGGAGCCCCTCTGGAGACATGGGCTGTGGTCACCTGCGTTGGGCCTCAGAAGGAGGCATATAGAGAATGCTCAGGTAGCTATAGAACCCATACTTCCGGGCTCCCCATTGCTTTATATCTGGCAAGGGCCTTGGCTGCAACACGAGAGTGGTGATGAGGGTGTGGTGGGGGGGAGGGCCAAAATGTAAAGGGAGAAACACAGAGGGTGGGGGTGGGGAGGGTAGACAGGGACTATTGGGCGAGAGACCAGACTGGATTCTGCAGCTCTCAGATGCCCTGTTTTGCTTGTTGCTCCTCCAGAACCAGGCAGCCTTTCAGAGGTCTGATCAGCCTGAGTTCCGGGATTGCGTTCCGGGCCATCAGGCGTTAAACCGTGGGTGGGAGTGGGGTCCGGAGTCCCTCCCTCCTTCCTTCCCTCACCGAGTCACCACTCAGAGTCCACCCGGCTGGTAAGCAAGGAGTTAAGTCTGCCCGCAATCTGCAAGACTGGAGTCGGGGAGGAGGAGGAGGGGGAAGCGGAGGGGGCAGAGTAGGAGAAGGGGGAAGCAGACAGCAGGGAGACAGCGCCAGGAACCCCTTCCCTAGGGACCTGGCCCCGGGGCCCCCAGCCCCAAAAGAGGCCCTGCCGTCCCCGGGGTCGTGCTCTCTTCCCTCACCCTGCCCCCTCCCTCCAGCTTTGTGTCCCCAGGAGGGTGGGCTGCAGGATTTCCAGCCAAGCCTTGGCTGCCTGCTCAGTTTTTCCAAACCCTCCAGTCGGGGAAGGCGGGAGCCCTGTCAGGATAAGAGTCTCTCCCCTCTGCCCCTGCCTGGCCCCTCTCCCAGCCTCCCATTTCCTGTCCCCCGCACCTTTTCCGAACTATTTCCCCTTTCCGACCCTGGCCCCTGAGCCCCCTAGCCCCACCTCTACTGGAAGCCAAGTTCCAGGTTCATGTTGGAGGGGACCAGGTGGGTCCAACAACCCTGGAGAGGCGCTAGTAAAGCCACACTCCTCAGGCGGACCCTGAGACCGGCAAGGGGCCGGCCGCATCCCAGGACATAGCCCCAGGGCAACCGGGAAGGTGGCCTCCCGCCCCTGGATGGACGCAGTGCTCGGGGCGCCGGCAGAACTGGGAGCAGGCTCTGTGCCGCAGGTGCCAGGCCCTTGGGCAGGCTCCGAAGGGGGGCAAAGTGTTCCGAGCGCTGGCACGGTTCTGTCCGGCAAGTCTATTATGTAATAATCACCATCTATCAGGAAGCCAGGCAGCTGGAGTGAGTGGGGAAGCCAGGATGCCCGGATCCGCTCCTCCTCCAGGGCCCAGGAAGGTGTCTCCATCAAGATGGGGGTGTGGGCGCAGCCAAGCAATGAAATGATGTGAGGGTCGAGGGGCAAGTGAGGGGCGCTGGGCAGTCCGACTGCAGCCCCGAAAGCCCCGCCCCCAGACCTCTGACTGACAGTGCCCTGAGCCAATGATTAAAGTCACTGTGGGGCTCAAAGTTAACCCTTTCTTGGACCCCGAGTTACTTTAGGGGATAGAGTACCTTATTCCAAACCGTTCTCCTGCCTGAACCCCTCCCACCTTCTTCGTCTAGTACTCTGGCGGTGAGTAGTACCAGCTGGAGGATGCTTTGTTCTAGTAAACCTAGGCACAGGATGCCTAATCTCAGAGATTCAGCAGCCCTAGCACCGCCCCCCCACCCTCAATTAAATTGTATTACAAGATGTGATGTGTGTACGCAGTGTTTCCAGAAACAGCCCCACCTGGCGCTGTGACACCCACGCTGCGTCACAAACAGGCTTATATCCATGCCAATACTTCCACAGACAAACTCAGACACTGACTCTAACACACCTGTGACATCCCTCGTGACACAGTGACACATAGATACGCGGAAACACAGTGGTTCCCTGAGTTCGCCAGTAGAGGGAGACACTCGATTCTAGCAATCCGCCGCCCGCCTCTCTACTCCTGGGTTGCTCCAAGGTTCCACCCAGAACTCGTGGCTGCCCGGAGCTCTCAGCTCCGCATCCCAACCTGGAACCTACGCTAGGGGAATGAGTCACAGCCCCACCCAGGGGAGCACTGCACATGGCTGCTCCACAGGACATGCCAAACACTCTTGAACTTTGTTGTACCATATTTAAGAGACCCCTTCAAACACAGCCATCATTCGTCTCTATAAACATTATTTTCTGGACCTATTATGAACCTGACATTGTGCCAAAGGGATCATAACAAGCCCATGTAGCTTGTCATACAGGTAACGGGGCAGTGACCCCTATAAATGGAATGGAAATGGACCCTTCTAACAAGCATCCTCTTTGAGACCTGGGGCTCATATTATAAGTCCTCTTGGAGAAAAGAGAAGAAATTAAACCCTATCCCTGTTAGTCAGATACGGCCCTATGTGCTAGGATCTTTCACACCAGAAGCCTCATTGGGCTTCAGGGTTTCTTTAAAAGAGGATAAAACCCACTTCACAGGCTGTGATGATTCAACCCCTAACCTAGCACAATGGTTGGCACAGAAGTTAGTAAGCACTTGGGGAAATTTTGCTGTTTGCATCAAAGCATGGTCATGAGATAATATGCATGAAAGTTGCTTCATAAACTGTGGTGGTTCACGCAAGGGGTCATGATGTTACTTTCAGGGTTTGTGCCACCTTTTATCTGTGCCTCTCCAGACCAGGCCCAGTGCCCTGCTGCTGGCAAAATTAACTTATCAAGTCAATATTTACTGAAGTCCTACAATGAACCCATCCAGTACTGGAGTGTTGTGGGGAAATATAAAGGCTGGAAGGCATGGTCTGGGCCCTCAGGCATCTTTTGGGGTTACCGATTTACTTATAGGAGAAACACGATAAAACATATAAGGAAGTACTCGGTTGAATGGTGTAGATGTGACAGGTGGTCAGAAGAGAGAGAGATAGTGAGGGCTAGCGCTATCTGGGGATCCTCTTTGAGGAGGGCTAAGGGAGAAGGCAGAGGAAACATATCCCAGGAGCAAGCAGCCTTGCTAGCACCCTTCCTTTCTGAAGCAGTCAATGCTTGTCACTTTTTGGTATTCTATGCAGGTGGGAGCAATGGATACTAGTGCCTTGGGATAAGGAGACTCCCAGTTCTAGTCTGGGTGAAGCTCTGAGTAAGTCCTTAGGTAATGTAAACCTCAGTTTCCTCACCTGTGTAATGGGGCCATAACATCTTTATCGAAGGTTTGTGGTGAACATTAAAATAACACATGAAATGCTTTTTTTTCTTAGCAGTTTTTGGCTGGGGCTGCCCTCATATGGGACCAGCACCCTACCCCTTTGAGCCACAGGCACTGCCCCATGAAATGCTTTTTTTTTTTTGCTGTATTTGGCTGGGGCAGGGTTTGAAACCGTCACCTCTGGCATATGGGATATGGGCCTGACGCCCTACCCCTTTGAGCCACAGGAGCCGCCCATGAAATGCTTTTAAGAAGTGCTTTAGCGGAGTGTGGTGGCTCACACCTGTAATCCTAGCACTCTGGAAGGCTGAGGCTGGTGGATTGCCTGAGCTCGGATTTGAGACCAGCCTGAGCAAGAGTGAGACCTCGTCTCTAAAAATAGCTGGACGTTGTGGCAGGTGCCGGTAGTCCCAGCTACTTAAGAGGCTGAGGCAAAAGAATCACTTGAGCCCAAGAGTTTGAGTTTGCCGTGAGCTGTGATGTCACAGCACTCTACTGAGGGTGACAAAGTGAGACTCTGTCTCCAAAAAAAAAGTGCTTTACTATTTCTTTTCCCTTCTCTTAAAAAGTGCATCTACCGTCCTATGGAGTACATAGGGTTGTGTGTGTATAAAGCACTTTAAGGTTAGGAGACAGTTCTTTTGAGAAGACAAAGGTTTCACTTCCACAAACATTTTCTCAGCACCACTTTGTGCTGCTGAAGATTCAGATGACAAAATTCAGTCTGTGTCCTCAAAGACTTCATGATCTACTAGGAGAAAGAAATGAATAAAGAGATGCTAAGTACATAATGGATGTGGGTGGGTACAGTGAAGACAGGACTCAGCGGTGTGTGTGTGTGTGTGTGTGTGTGTGTGTGTCCAGGCAACTCTCACTCCTTCCAATCAGTGCAGATAGGAAGGTAGGTTTGTCAAACCTCTCCCTAGCCTGGGATGTTGTTGACATGTCTCCTCCCCAATCCTCAAGAATGGGGAGGAGAGAAGGGTAGAAGCTTCCCTCCCGGCCCCCAGGCTAACCTGCCTCCCGCTAGCCGGCCAGGCGCCTTACCGAGTCAGACCACTGGGAGGCTAGGGGAGCCGGGTTGGGCAAGGAGGCGAGCGAGATGGGGGAGCTCTTATTTTGACAGGGGCCTCTCCGGGCTCTGGTATGAAGGCAGAAGGAGGCAGCCAGAGAGCCCCGATGCTTATTCAGGCTGGGGAGAGGAGCCGAGTGGAGGGGCAAGCGAGGCTCCAGCTGCGCAGGAGAGCCCGGGGAGGCGGCGGCGCGCGGCGGAGCCAGTGGCCGGACATGCCCCGGAGTCGGGGCCGCTGCACCACCGCCGCCGCCCGGAGCCAGCCGGCCGGACGCCCGCACGCCTGGGTCCCCCGGCGCCGCGCCGCCCGGGGACTACGACCCGGACCCTCGGCGTCCGACCAACAATAAGCGCCCAGACAGCCTCCTCCCCGCCCTGCACCCGCCGTCCCCGTGGGCCTCGGGGAAAGTGAAAGGAGGAGGCAAAGGAAGGAAGGAAGGAAGGGAGGAGGAGCAGGAGCCGGAGCCCTGAGGTTTGGGGCCGAGACCCCAGCCCCCAGCCCCGGCCGGGGCGGGTGTGCGCGCTCTCCCGCCGCTGCCCAGCGCCCAAGACCATGCTCCGCGGTTGGGAGGCAGGATCTCAGGCCCCCAGCGATTCCCGGATACCCTCTCCCGGGCCAGGCTGGTATTGAGATCAAGGCGTCCAGGATCAAAAGATCACCGCCTGCGCGCCCCCTCTGCACCTCCAACTGGCGACCAGGAGGACCCTCATCCACCCACCGACCCTGACCTGGTCATGGCGTCCAGCTCCGGCTTGGCGTGAGGACCCCCAACCCACGCGAGGTGAGGGGTGGGCAGGGGGCGAGGGCTAAAGTCATGCCAAGCCAGCAGAGGCGCGTGGCAGGAGAGCCAGTTTGAATTGGGGAGGGGAAACACAGTCTGATTGTCTCTAGCTTTCTGGCACGCACCCCCGGGCTGTTTAGGGGGCGGGGTACGCTCCCAGGGTCAGTGGAGGCCACTCTCAGGCCCCCAATCAGGTTGGCACAGAGGGGAGGACTTAGGGGCAGCTAGGGGACCCTGCCACCCTAGCTCAGAGAACAAGGCCGGCCTTGGGCCAGCTGGAGCAGCGAACCCTGCCCTGGGGGCTTCTGGGAGATGTAGTCCCCCACCCAGGCTTACCAACCCCGTAGGTCTCAGCTCCCCGGCACTCTTCCCTTGGCTGCTGGGAGCCTCCAGAAGGAGGTGGGTTGAGTTGGGGAGGGGGGTCACCCTCTGCCCCCAGGCAGTGCTTATGAGCAGCAGGGGCTGTGACTGCCAAATCTTCCCAAAGATTCTGAGTGGTGTGGGCTTGGCTGGGAGGTGGGGCAGTCACACAGTTCCTTGGAGGTGTCCCTGCACTGCTAAGGGGAGGTGGCCCCTGCCTTGGTCCCAAGGAGCTGTGGGGGCAGAATGTGGGGAAGAGAAGTGAGGCTTAGGCTTCTTGCTTGGCTGGGGTAGTCCTGTTCCAGGGCTGCTGGAATTTGGTTTCAGAGAGACTGAGGAGGTTGAGAAGGAGAATGTCTCTGAGAGTATGGGAGTCTGGAGGGTGACTCTCTGAAGCAATGAAGCCAGGATCAGCTTCTGTCTGTCTGTCCAGCTTCCTTCCTTCCGGGTTTTTCTGACACTCCCTCCCTCCCTCCTCTTTCTGTCTGTCTGCTGCTTGGGGTATGTGTCTGTGTCTGGGGGGACCTCTGCTGCAGGGAGGAAAAGTGTGGCTGAGAGGTGAGCCGAGCATGTGTCGGAGCCCTCAGAAAGGGGCTCCGTGCCTCCCTTGATCTTTTGCCCCCCTCCCAACCTTGGTTAACTGTTTTACCTAGGAAAGTTGTCTGCGTGGTATCTACTATAACCCTGCTGACACCTCTGAGCAGCTTTCTGAATGAGACTTCCTGGCTGGGTGGGCTTCTCCCCTTTTTCTCCCCCTGTCCTCAGCCACTTCAGGGAGCAGCCACTTCTGGGCAAGGGCTCCCTAGCTACTTTGCTGCTCCTCAGCACAGGCTTGGGTCAGGACAGCGATTCCCTAGCTTTACGGGAAGTGCATGCTCAGGCCCTGTCTTTAGGTCTGTTGATAGAGGACTCAGGACAGGGTGATTTTGGGTGAGAAAGGTGAGGGGCAGGGAGGGAGACTGGGAGTCTGTTTCCAGGAAGGAAGGTGATCTGCCTCCTTGGCCTTGGAAGATCAGGCCTGGAAGTCCAGCCTTCTGACCACCTCCCTCTAGGAGTTCTCTGCTTACCCATGTTGCTCCTGTTTGGGTTGGGGTGGGGGTTTGTGTTGGGAGACATCCTCTTGAGGGACCAAATGCCTATAATCTTGGATATGGAGTGACTCTGGGAGTAGCAGGGGATCCATGGCTGGAGATGGTTTCTGAAGGCCCATGTGGAGGCCCAGAATGAGTCACCACTTAGTAGGATTGGGAGTCAAGAGAGAGGGGAGATATCACAGGGTCCTAGGGAAGGATTGGTGGACCACAGAAATCTGGGCTAGCACCTAAGTGGCAATTTGGGACCTAGCGATCTTGTTTGTTGAATCTTCATTGGGCGCCCATAACTTCATTTAGCTGATTCCTGTCTCCTGATTCCTGGTACCTGGGTTAAGCAGGAGCCTTAGGCTGGGGGCTCAACTTCTATAACCAGACAGGAGAGTAGCCTTCTGGACAGAGTCCTAGAGGGTGGCGATGTCAACTCAGCAAGGCTAGAATGCCTGGCACCTGCTTTAGATTAAAGGAGATGCTATGCAAAGGGGGGCTGCCTGCTTACTGGAGTGGGGGAAGTGGGTGTGATGGAGCTCCACGGAGCCCAGGAGTGGGGTGGGAGGAAAGGACCAGGTTGCAGGTAGCAGCAGCAGCTCTGGCAGGAGTGGAGGGAGCCAACTGCCACCCAGCTCTGCAGCCCCTCCTCCAAGGAGTCTAAGAGGAGGAGCTGGGGGCACCCCCACACTGCCTCTGGCACCACACACCAAAGTTCTTTCCCAGCACCCTGAAGCAATTCCGTGGAGTCAGGGTATCTTAAATGTCTAGTCTTCCAGGACGAGAAGAGGCCTGCAAAGAGGTGGGGGGCATTCTGGGTTTTTTTCTGCCCCAATGCTGTATTTACCCTTTCTGGAGTTCTTTGGTTGCTGATAGGCACCTCAACAGCCTGGGCACCCAGGGGTGACAAGGAAATGCATCTTTTCTTTCCTTGCACCAGAGTCCTGGGCACTGCCTGTGCACTGACCTGGGGAGAAGGGGCAGAGAGGAGATGGCACCGTGGGAAAGTGGGCAGCTGTGGGAGCCAAGCGGGTACAGGCTGGGTGCCGCGGGCAGAGAGCCTCTGCCAGGCCCGCTCTCCCTGGGGTGGGGCAGCTGTTCCAGGGACTGGCTCAACCTGTTGAGCGTCTGGCTGCTCTAGCATGGCATCTCTGTCCCTGCCTGCCAGCCCTGATAGCTGCCCACCCATGGCCACACTTTGGGGGCTGTCCCCAGGGATTTGGGATTTGACTGGCCAGAGGGCTGGGATGGGACTGGTGGGAGCTCCTAGCAGGACTGAGGAGGGGAACTAAGTTTCCCCAAGTCCCATCCTTTGACACCCAGAATGGGGCTGGAGCCATTTGGAGAGCTAAGTGGCAGGGTTAGGAGTGGAGAGTGGAGGGGCTAGATGAGGAAGGCCGCAGCACTAGAGCTCCTGAGCTGGTGCATGTCACTTGGACTGGCAGCCCTGGAAGCAGCCTGGAGTTATAGCCTGGAATTTCCTCTGCCTGGTGCCAGGGCCAGGCCTCCAGAGCCCCACCCCCAGCCTGGCCTGACCTCCCCTCCCTCCCTTCCTTGGAGAGCTCTGCCTACCTTCCCTAGAGGCTGGGGGAGGGGCAGACCATAGGGCATTCTGGGCCTTGGAAGGGGTGACTTCCTGGGTGTGGGTATATGTCACACTGCTGCATTCTCCCCAAGGGTCCCAGGAAGTCCTGGGTTTCCAGGAGATGCCTTCCATCCTGCCTTAAGTAGGGGGCATCCCGCATCTGGTAGAAGACCCCTGACTCCAGCATGCCCTTGCTGTCTCCACCCCTTCTGACTTTTGGCCCACCTTGGAGTTCTGCTGATGGGCAGGGAAGGGGAGTCAGGGTGTCACTCTGGAGGAGAAAAGGTGGTCACTGCTGCCCATGAGTAGGGGAAGGGACATAGCTGGGTTCTCCCCCACCCTGGCTTTCCCACCTCACTTTTCCTATCAGTGGCAAAAGTAGAGGCCTCTCCTTTGCCTCCTTTCCAGCAACTCAGACCCTCCCTGCTTGGCTCTGGGCTGGCTGCCTCTCCTAACCTTGGTGTCTTTCTAGGCCCCCTTCCACAGGGGCTGGGACTTCTCTGTCCAGCCCCTTTCCTCCTCCCTTGCGCTGGCTTGTCCTCCCCTCCCCCTCCCCTTCTATCCTCACCCCCCCCCACCAGCCTCAACTGAGAACGGCCCTGAATCCAGCATTTCCAGCATTTCGAAACCAGGATTGTTTTGAAATCCCTGAGTACTTCTCCACCCCCCCCAGACTTCCCTCCTCCCCACTAGCACTGCAGAACACTGTCCTCTAATCTGACTTCACGCTGTGCATTGCAAGGTTGTATGTTTGAGTTTGTGTGCTAGCACATGGCCTTGTACTACGTGTGTGTGTCCATCTCTTACAGTGTGGGTGAATCTTCTATCAACGGTTCTGTGTGACAGGCCAATGCGTGTGTGCTTCTTGAGCTCTCCTGGGCTGTCTCTATGAACATGGGAGTCTCTGTGGGTCTTCAGGGGCCACTCTTGGAGAGTTTGGAGTTCTTTTAGGAGATGTCTTTGCATATATGTTTTGGAGTCGTGTCTGACTCTCAGCTACACGTGTCTGGGGTATTGCTAAAGATAGTGTGTCGGGGGTGTGTCTCTTCCACGCGTATATGTGCGTTTATGCACACATACATGTACTTTGTCTCTCTTCCCTCCTTTCCCTTCCCTGGAACATGTCTGGGGTGTGTAGTCACAGGTCTCTCTGCAGCTCCCTGGGACATGGAGTCCTCTGCCCTTTGATAGGGAGGTTTCCTGGAGTGAGGCCAAGGCTTCTGGCAGTTCTGTGGTCCTTGGAGAGAGAGTGATGGAGTGGAGGAGACTTTGGGATAAAATGTACTGGAGGCTGGGCTCTCGCCTCTGCCTCTCACATATCGCCACCAGCTTCAGGGATCTCCTCACCTCCAGTCCACCCTCTTGTCCTGATGATACAGTGGTGGCTGTTATAGGAGACCCCGTACTCTAAAGGAAAAGGGTTGGGGAAAGGGAATTCACCCTCTAACCATGGGGTCACTCACTTCACTGGGGCAAAGAACAGCCAATCCCATCAGACCCGAGAGCTTGGTGGCAAATTTAAGGTTCAGAAAAGCTGGGTGACACCTGTGGCTCCGTCTGTAAGGTGCCGGCCCCATATACTGAGGGTGGAGGGTTCAAACCCGGCCCCGGCCAAACTGCAACCAAAAAATAGCCCGGTGTTGTGGCGGGCACCTGTAATCCCAGCTACTTGGGAGGCTGAGGCAAGAGAATCGCTTAAGCCCAGGAGTTGGAGGTTGCTGTGAGCTGTGTGATGCCATGGCACTCTACCTAAGGCCATAAAGTGAAACTCTGTCTCTACAAAAAAAAAGGTTCAGAAAAGCTGACTTTTCCAGCTAGGGAAAGGTAGTTAAGCAAGACAGACACTCATATTTCTAGCCTGAGCAGCAGATGGAGGGGCCTGGAATCTAGGCATTTGGGGTGGGGCCAGCTGTCATTGTATCCTTGATCCTGGAAAGTCCTTCTTGATGTTTAATCTTATTCCCTCCTGCTATAGCTGACAGTGTTCTATGGCAGGGAAAGTTCCTGGGTTTTTTTATTTTTTTATTTTTTGTGTTTTGTTTTGGCCAAAGCAGGGGTGGTCATAGTGGAGTTATGTTAGCCTGGGCTGCAGGCACTGGAACCCCTCATACCTCACTGCAATGGAGTATGTTCCCCTAGAAGCACTTGTGGCAAATCAGTGGGCAAGGCGAGGGTTGGGGCAGGAGTGTTTGTATGAGTCAAGGGCCAGTGGAGACAGCAGCAGGAGGTGGACATAGGATAAGTTATGCCTTTTATACCCCTCACTCTGGTGGCCTCTGGTCTCAGAGCACAGTGGGAGGAAAAGAGGGGTAGAGACACAGGTTGGTACAGTGCTCAGTGATTTAGCAGGGGGAGGGCCTCGGCAAGGAATTATCCGTTTGTTTCTCAATCTTTGTCCCTGAGACACGCATACACACGTCACTGTAGATACCTTCAGATGAGCCCAGCAAAGTCACTCAGGTGTCAGTAGAGCAGGGCAGTGCTAGACGGGACCAGCCTCCTCATGCTGGCCGATGCCCCACTCTTCATAAGCCTTGGAAATGAAAGTTGAGCCCAGCCGGTGGTCTGTTCTCCAACAAGTCCCCATCCTGGGCCCAGGAGCAACACAGGCTAGAGAGGGTTAAGTCTGGTTGGCAGGGACACCCCCCCCCATCCCAGTGCAGTGAGAGAGAGAGAGGGTTGGTTAGCAGCTTGCTCTAGTTGGCGTCTCTCCCAGAATTCTTCGGAAAAGAACTCCCCTTTGACCCCCCAGTACAAACTGAGCCCAGCCACCAGCCTCCCTCCTGCCTGCTGTGGGAGCGTCACCCAGCCCCCTCCTACTGAACTGCTAAACCAGACTCCCTCACCCTAGGCCCTCCCAAGCAGACCAGGTCCCCAGGACTTTGCGTCTTCAGGGGACCAGGGCTGTAACCAAAGAGACCACACAGGGACATAAAGCCCACAGTCTTCTTTTCCCTGACCAGCTAACGGAGGATAGCTGGTGCTGGAAGCTGGGGCCCTCAGGCCTCATTATTCATCTCCCCCCAGGTGCTCAGGCCAGGTCATGGGAGTCACTGCCCCTCCTCTCCCCCTGGGGCCAAGCTCTAAGGGGTCTCTAAGGTCTCCGTACTGTCTCCTTCCCTGCTTCCAGGGGGGAGGGGGAGTAGTGTGGTGGGGCAGCTGGGTCGGGCCTGGCTCCCAGCCAATCCACAGAAGTCCTGGGTGGGTGGTGTCTGAGTAGCTCAGAGACTTCCTGGAGCTGCA
Source organism: Nycticebus coucang (assembly GCF_027406575.1). Classification (NCBI taxonomy): domain Eukaryota; kingdom Metazoa; phylum Chordata; class Mammalia; order Primates; family Lorisidae; genus Nycticebus; species Nycticebus coucang. The sequence goes on along the minus strand of NC_069785.1, from coordinate 123,472,538 downwards.
GGCTGTTTGTACGTGTGTACGTGTTTACAGGCTGTGTGTGTTGGGGTGGGGGTGGGGGAATGGGAGGAGCAGGGGCCTAGATTGCTGGGGGGTGGTGATGGTGGTGGTGGGGCTTCCAGCTGTGACCCTCTCTCCACAGGGAGCCCCATCCCAGACCACACCCTTGAGCCTGAGCCTGACACACATTATTCCAGAGGTGAGAGGTCCATGTGCTTATGTGTGTCCTCAGCCTCTCTGATCTCTCTCTGCAGCAACCGCATCAACCTGGCTTAGCCTCCTGCTTGGCTTTTTGTCTCTTGAGCTCTCTCCTGGCCTTCTGCCCCTTATTTGTCCTCTCATTCTCCTGTCCAGAGGAGGAAGGTCTCCCCTGGCTCCAGGTTCTGACCCAGGACCTGATAGAGTGGGGGTGGGGCTGGGACCAGAAGGGTTAAAGCTGGCCTCCAGTGAGAGTTCTAGCCCTTTCCTAAGCTGCATCTTTCCCCTGGTGCTGTGCAGTGTGTGGTGCTTTTGAGGTGTGTGTGAGGTGGGGAGATTCAGCCCAGTCAGTCTGGAGGGCAAGGTACGATTTCCTGGTTATCCCAAGTACTTGCAATGCCTCCCCCAGCTTTGGCTGAGTGAAAGCCAGGGTGGCCAGGGTGGTTACCAGCCCCCATAGCGTGGTTTCTGCCCTGGTCCCCTAGGCACAGCACTCGGGCATGCACACACACACACACACACACACACACACACACAGCCTCTCTCCTTCCCACCAGCCCCCTCCTTCCTTACTTAGCAACAACTCCCTGAATTCACAACAAACACTCCTGTAGGCTCCCGGTCTGACTAGGGAAAGCTGGAGAAAGCTGGGGACAGGGAGGAGGTGCTTAGCTCCTCCTAGACTATCCTCAGGAGGGAGGAACAAGTGGGCTTCTAATCCATTCAACTAATGCCCCCACCCTTCCCTCTGGAAGCCACTGCCCATCAGGGACAAGGAGGAAGTAGCCCTACTTTCAATTCTGGCAAAGAAAAAAGTAGGGGGCAGTAGCCAGGTGTGGCTGAACAGGTGGGTGGGGGCAGGGCTTGGACTCCACCCCTCACTGGTGAGTCCCACTTGACCTTTGACCTCCCACCTGGGACCTGGGAGGGGCAGCAGACCTCTCCTAGCCTGGGACAACTCTCAGCCTAGCTGCTGTGCTGTCCTCCTGGTAACTTGGCCTTGTGCCCTCCTCTGACCGTTAGGGACCTGGATAGGTGAGGATATAACGGATTGGGGTGGGCGGGGCTGGGGGAGGCCCAAGAACTTTGCTCTGAGAGCACAGCACAGGCCAGGTGGGGCACCTGTGTTGAAGGGTGGGGAGCCGGGCCTCTCTCTTTGATCTTTCCTGGGCAGCCACTGGCCCCAGTATAGGACCTGGTAGACATCAGGCATGGAGGGAGGGTGTCTGGAATGAGTGGTGAGGCCTGGGCACCCATTCTTTCATCATAGCTCAGAGGACTGATACCCTAGTGATTCTGTAGTGTTGTGTAATGGTTTAGAACACAAATCCTAGAGTGTCTGGATTCAGATCCTGGTTCTTCTAATTATAGGCTGTGTACCTTAGGCAAATTACTTAACTTCCCTGTGCCTCCCTTTTCATATTGGGAAAGTGGGGATTATAAAAATACTTTCTTCTGGGAAAGGATTAGATCATGCACGTGAAACATTTAGGACTATTGCAGTTACAGAGTAAATGCTCAATAAATGTTGGACATCCTTCTCATTATTAGTCAGAGCTCTTCACAGGAACTTTTGGCCCTCCCAGGGGGTTTAGCAGGGGAAGAACTGATAGGGAGGGAGTGTAGGGGTGGGGAAGAGACAGCCTTTCCAGCACTTCAGATTCCTGTATTCCCTTCCAGATCCACTTTCTTGCTGCCTCAATTTCCCCACTGTTAGTGCTGGCTGACATCTTGATTGCAAGTTTGCCAAATAGCCATGTGCCTGGAGGAGGCCTGGGGAGTTTAGGACACGTCTCTCTCTGGCTGTCTCCAGGGCCAGCCCTCCCTCCCTGAGGCTGTTTGCTCAGTTCAGCTCTAGCACTCCTCCCACCACCCCAGCCCCTGCTGCTCTGCTCTCACCAGCCGAACAAGACATTCTGTCCTTAAATGGCTTAAATGGCCACCTCCTCTCCTTCCTGGCCTAGAGGTCAGAGACCTTCCTTGAGGAGAAAAGTGGCCCTGTGGAGCTGTGACTTGGATGGCAGCTGTTAGCCCTGCCTCAGGCTCTGGGGTCCCATGAATTCCCTGTGCCCTGCCTGGGCATTTTCCCTGAGTGTGGAAAAGCAGCGCCCAGACCTGTGATACATGTGTAGAGGGGCCCAGATGGGCATGCCCGCGCTGCTGGACACTGATGGGCAGGGGGCATCCTCAAGCCTATCAAGGAAGAGGGGTCATATTAGCATCCATACCTGAGCTTGTGGGTGAGTATGGGCAGTGCTAGAAAAAGTTCTGCCTGTGCCCTGTGTGCCCTGGGGCAGGAGAGGCCCTGGGATGGGAGTAGATGGGTAAGGGGCTGAGGCCTGGGAACTTCTCAGTGAGGAGCCTAGTGGTGGGTGGCAGGAATGGGGCACCCACTGAGAGGGGGAGCTATGCAGATAGGTGATTAAAACCTGGGGATTAAGATGTGGCAGAAGTACCTAGGATACCAGAGTGTCTGGCTCTGAGGCCTAGACTTGGCTAGCAGGTGCCCTGTTTAGGCTGGTACCAAGAGGGGTGGACCCTTGGCTCCAGCCTACCACCTCCCTCTGGGTCCAGAAAGGACACCTCCTTTCCATGGGGCCTGGGGTGTGAGGGCTCAGAGTCTGCCTGGGCCATGCCTCACTGCTGGGCTGGCCATGCTCCTGTGCCCAGCCCCTGAGGCCTGTTCCTTGGGCAGGCTGGGGCTATTTTTGGGATCGGGCTGGGGCTCTGGGGCTGGTTTCAGATGTTCCAATGTGAATGGGAGAAAATGGGAACAGATGCCTGGAGGGTTCCGATCAGCGGGTCCTGCTGGGAGCAAGTTATTTTTAGGGCCTTGTTAACCCCTTGGGGGCTTGTGGGGCCACCCTGAGAGGTACAGCCCTCGCTAGTTAGGAAGAGATCAGGTCTTCTTCCCAGACCCCCCTGCTTTCCAGTACTGTCTGTCAGTACTTTCCAGTACTTCCTCTCCCAGACTCTCCACTCTTCAAAGAGGTGCATGGCAAGAGAGTAACTTCAAGCTTCCTGCCAGCCCGGACACTGCAGGGTGACTACCAAGGGGTCAGGCAGGGAGAGGGGTGCCTGGCACAGGGGAGGCAGGCCATTGTTGAAGGAAAATCCCTCTTTACTCACCTCCTGGAGTTTTGAGATATGGACTTGAGGCCAAGAGAGTGGACAGCCACTCTCAGGGTTCGTGCTTCAGGTTTGAGTGTGGCAGTGAGCCCAGGGATGCCCAAGGGTAGGCTAGCAGAAGGAACTAGCCTCTGTGAGGAGGGCAAAGGAAAAGCCAAGTCTTTGTACTTGGTACTACTGATATGATGCCCATCAGCCCTGCTTTCTTGGTTACTCAAAGGGCAAATATCTGGACAATGTCCATCTTTACCAAATGCTTACATATTTGGGTGCTATGGGAGGAGATAAAGAGGGGGACATCAGTGCAGAGGTGATCTGTTGCAGGCTGGTATGTCTTAGGCACTCTGTTCGTTTCACTACTGTTAACTCATTCTATAAAATTACCCTCATCTTGCAGATGAGAAAACTGAGGCTCAGAGGGATGAAGGGATGGATAAGGCCCCATAACTCAGCAGGGGCAGGGTATGACTGGCATTCTGTCTATAAATTCAGTTCTCGTTCCTTGTGCCACACTACTGGCTCCCAACCCTAGGGTGAGGTTGCTGGAGAGGGGACCTCCTGAGAGAGCAGGTTTATGGAATGGGGTGGGAAGTCCCTGCTTCACAATCCTCTAAGCCCTTCTTGCCTGAGGGTGCCAGGACTGACACCAGAAACCCCGTTTGGCCTTCCTGTCTCCCCTGCAGGAGGATCATAGGCACACATCCTGTCTCATCACCCCCACCCCTCCCAGTGCTGGCCCACATGCTCCTGCTTCCTGGAGGGTCATGGTAGTCTGGATGTCAACTTGGGCTAAGCTCGAGGGCCCTCTAGGTGCTGCTAGTGCCAATAGCTTGGGCCAGCAAGCAAGAGTAAGGGGCTGGAAGGTTGTCTGTGCCTCTGGCAGTACCTGGGGGAGAGAGCAAGCGTTGGGTGAGGTCCTGTCCGCCCCATGGTGCACTGGCTGTGCCAGCAGTCTGAAGCACTCCACTCCTCCCACAATGGCCCCATTGTTCCCAGCAGCCAGGCAGTTTGGAGGAGGTTCCTCAGGCCACCCCTACCCCCCTAAATAGGGGCCAGATTAACCCTTTGGAGGACTAAGGCCAGGTAAGGGCCCACAGGGATCTGCCCTGCCCATCTCTCCCTGTTCTGGGAGCCCAGGCTTGGGAAGTTACCTTCTACCTACATGTACCAAGCAACAGGCCACCCCCTGACATCGGGGTCTCCCACAGGGTAAGGAAGAGCACCTAGACCCTCTCCTACCCCCATCCTGTTACAGGTGCCAGAGGGCAGGAAGTGCTAGTGGGGTGGCGGGCAGGGACCAGATATATTTGGGCTGGTGGGGCTAATTCCAGCCACCACCGCCTGCCCTAGTGGCTTCTGAGCTCCTTTCCTTCCTGTGAAACCAGAGCTGGGTTGGGCCTAGCTCAGGATTTCGGTGGATTTAAAGAGGCAGCACCCTCTCTGCCAGCCTGGCTTCCTTTCCTCCTCCCCAGGTAGGGTCTGGGGCAGAGAGAGGGCTTGAGAGCTTCTTGCTCCTCCCTTGTCCTGGGCCAACCCCTGGCACTTGCCTCTGTTGGGGTACCAGGCTCTTGGCAGTGTCTCTCCCAGAGCCCTGGGCGGGTGGGGTGGGCGGGGGTGGGCTGTGGTTTCCTGTGTTGGCTGTTTGTGCCTGGCCCAGAGTGCCCGCCGCCTGCCTGGGCTTCCTGCCCTGTCTTGTTTCCTTGTGCCCCCCACCTCCCCTTCCCCCTCCCCCCTGTGGGAGGGAGCAGCCAGGGATTGGGCAGTAGTCTTTGGGGGCACCCCATTGCCAGGGCATGATTGCTTCCTGAAGCCTGGCTATACTGGCTTTGGCTGTAGGAGCCAAGATAAGTAAGGTGGCCTCAGGCCTATCCAGGCAATGCCACTTGTATCTGCAGGCTCCAGAAGAGACAGTGGGCAGAATGCCCCCCCACCCCCAGGCACCCTGTTCAAAGATTCCAGACTAGAAAGGTCTGGGACCAGGGAGTTCCATGGTCTTGCAGAGTTGGGATTGTCAGACATCCTGGGGCTGCAGATCGTTGATTTGCATGGCCTCCTTTGGCACCTGGTCGGGGAGGTAGGGAGAGCTGCTAGGAAAAGAGCTAGGGAAGGCCCCCTAAGCTTGGAAGTCCCTACACAGAGGTCCCAGAGTGACACCTTGGTCCTTGAGCAAATTTCCTGCTGGACTATGAATCCTTGACCTCCCCACCCGGCTTAGTCACCACCTCAGGAAGAGGAAGTGACCTGAGTGGTAGAGGAGAGCTTCTAAGGAATCCTGACACCCAGGAGAAAGGGGACTTGGGAGCTTGTTTCTGGAGGCTGTATCTCCCCAACCAGAGGCCGAGGAACTCACCCCCCTAACTCCCCTCCCTCTCAGCAGGGGGTCCTGCCAGCATTGTTTTCCTCTCTGGAGCTGTCTGCCCATTGCATGTGGGAGCGTGGACCCTCCAAAGCACTTTCTCACTGCCTTTTTGGGGTGGTTTTGAGCTAGTCAATGAGACGAGTTGGTCAACTGGTAAACCAAGCAGAGGCTCCCAATGGGGGAGGGGGGCAGCTGGAAATAGGTTGCCACTGGATGTGGGAGTTCCTGCCCTACCTGTGGCAGTTCTGTGTTGAGCAGAGCTGATACGTCACACCTGGAGAGTCTTCCTTGCCTCCCTCCTCCAGCTGGGCTTAGGCCCACTTTAACACTTGGGCTGCCAGCTCCCTACCTCCATGTTACACAGAGGAGGGCACATGATCTGAGACTCTTTGTCTCCGCAGCCTTCCCCGGGCACATTCTCCTGGGTATGCTCCTGGTCTTTCACTCAGGTGACTTGCACCTGCTCCCTGTGCGTAAGCGTGTTACCCCTCCTCATTGTACTCCTAAGAGGAAGCCACAGCGATATGCTCCCACCGCTCTGCTTTGTCCATCTCAGGGGCTCCTGGCCTGGTACTTGGAAACCCCCTTTGCTCATTTTAAAAATGACAAATGGTACCAGCTGGGACTCAGCCCTCCTGCCTCTTTACGTTCAGGCCTTCCAGGTGTCTTCTGAGTGGTGGAAGAGGAGGGGTCTTTGGGAGCTGAGGCAGCGACTCCTCCTGAGGGGCACAGGGGGAGGTGTGAGATGGGAAAGTCCTGACTCATCCAGGCTTGACTCAGCTGGCCCTGTGGCTGGGTGGGAGAGGGGGTGGAGTCCGAGAGGGGAGGGTGACTCTAAGATGCTTTTGGGGTGGAGCCTAGGCCTGACTGGCCTCTGGAGAAGACTAATTTTCTATCAGCCCCTCCCCGAATTATGACATGTCCCCAATTTTTGAGGCTTATAAACATAGGAGGTAATGAATGTCCTTTGGTCTCTTTCGCTCCCCTTATAGGGCCTGGGCTCTGGCTAGAATGTGGGAAGCCCACCTATCTGGGGTAGGCTCAGACGAACAGTCATGGGGCCCCTGGGAGGTCACTGCAGTGTGTGGAATGAGGGTCCCAGCACTGCCACGTACTGGTTACTCAACCCAAGAGCACCTCACTTCCATTTCCCAGACCTCAGTTTCCTCATCGTGAAATGGGGTAGCTAGTTTGGGGAATCAGTGAGGTGGTGAAGGGGACAGCCCAAGATGCATGTTGGATCCCCAAGTCCAAGAATCTTCAATGACTTCTGCCTCTGCTCTTCCCTGCTTGTGATTGATTCTGGAGAGGGGGGTGGCAGGCTGCTTCCCAGCCAGGCCCTGGACTTTGGAACGTTTCCCTGAGAAGCCTTCTTCCCCAGACAAAGCTGGAGTGGTGGGGAAGGCCAGTAAGCCCTAGGGTTAAACTAGGGTTAGACTCCCATGGGGTGACAGATAGAGTCCCCTCATCCCGAGGCCCCAGCCCAGCCTCCACCAGCCCTGCAGGGAACGGCAGGAGTGTGTGCCGGTGTCTGGCTGGGTCTGTCACTGGGACAAAGCTCCCGGGCCCAAGAATCCTTTCCTTTCCTCCTCCACCTTTTACCGAGATCGGCGGCTGCGAGGGTGGTGGTGGGGAGGGTGGAGACGGGGTGGGGGGGGCAGGGCAGGGGGCGGTTGGGCGAGGCTTCTGTGTCCGTAAAGTCTGTTGATGTGTCTGTGGCCGTGTGTGTGCTTCTTCGTGACTACCAGGCTCAACTTTCTAGGGCTTCCCTGTGGCCGGCCTCAGTCTTTTCATCTGTTTAATGAGTCGGGGAGTTCCCACTCAGCCCTCCGGCCGCCTCGGCGTTGCGCGCGCCCCAGGCCGTTTCAGCCGCTGGGGATCGGGCCGGCGCTTCCCTCGCCCTCGGGCACACCTCCGCGGGTTGGGCGTGAGCGCGCCTCTAGTTTTCTGGGCTCCGTGCGTGTCTTTGTCTCCCTGTCCACGTGTGAACTGTGAGTGTGTGTGAGTCAAGAGTTCGGGTGCTTGTGGGTCTCCGCGCCCCTGCCCAGCGCGCCTAGAGCTCGTCGAGCCTCTGCCCGGCCCGCGCGCACCCAGCCCCTCGCGGGCCGTGTCAGTGTGTCTGTCCGCGCGCGCAGGGCCTGGAGAACCACGCTGCAGTCCTCTTGCTTGCTCGCTTTCTGCCTCGCTGGCTGTCGCTCGCTGGCTCGCTCAGTCTCTCCGCCCGGGCTCTGTCGAAGGGGGCGGGGTGGGGGAGTGCAGGCGGGGGGAGGGGAGGCTCCTGCATTCTTGTGGTCGGGCAGGAATCTGAGCCAGCGTTACTGGTCTCCAGAAGAGCCCAGCTGCAGCCCCAGGGCCCCGCCAGGCCTCTCGCTGCCCGCCCGGGCCTGCTGGGATGGGCACGGGCTAGGCCTGGAGCTGGGGGCGGGATGGGGCATTGCACCCACCCCGGCCCCCTTGGCTGCAGGAGCGCCCCGGGGCTGGGCGCAGCGCTGGGGGCGGGGCGCAAGGGGTTCCCCACCCTGGGTGAGGGGCGCGTCTGGGAGCGGGAGTCCCTCTGGGCCGGAGCAGACCTCGAGGCCGCCCTACGCGGCACCTTTGTAACCCTGCCTTTTAGTTCATTTAGCCTCTGCAGCCCGTGGTGGGGGGGGGAAGCTTGGTAGCGACTGCAAGCTCCCTGAGGGCAAGGTGCGGGAGGGATGGGGACAGGACTGGCTTCTAAGATCAAGACCCCATCTTGTAGTCCTCCCTTTCCAGTCCCATCCTACCCTATCCAGTTCCCTAGTCCCAGGGCTGTTGGGTCCTCCCTTCTCCCCTCCCCCATCACACCCCCTCCCCAAGTCACGAGTTTTCTCTTTGGGGCTTGTTGCTGCAGTCCGTGCTCCAGTACCGAGTACCTGGCTGGGCCCTGGGCACGCACAGGGGCCGTAGCCCCACTGTGTGTGGGAGCCATGAGGATCCTGGCTAACAAGACAAGGTGTGTGGGTGTCGTGGAGGGAGGGATGTATGTGTGTGTGTGTGTGTGTATAGAGTGTGGGGAAGGGAAGGGCCCGGTGGTGATGAGGCCCAGGCTGTATAGGCTGGGAGAGCGATCCCCCTACCCCCACCCCAGCCCTTGCACCTGGCTCCCAGGCCACCAGTGGGCAAAAGTGGGGTTTAGTATGGAAAGGCCTGGCCAGGGCAGGAACCGCAGCCAGCCTTGGTGTCTGGGCCCATGGAGCAGAGGGCACTGGCAGCCAGCTACGCCTGCTGCTTCTGGTCCCTTCTCACTCTTCCCTCAAAATGGCTTGAGCCCTACTGTGGGGTCAGATGGTAGTCTCTGGCCTCCGTCTAGCTAGGGGAGGGAGCTGGAGTTGGGGGTGGTGCCTGCTTCCCTCCTCCTCCCCTGGAGAAGCGGGCAGACAGGGCCAGGCGGCAGCAGCAGGACAGCAGAGCTGAAATAAATCTGAGCTGGTGTGGAATGAGGGGGGATAAATATCCTCTCCAGTGATGTGATCTTTCCAGCGGCTATTAATAGGTCTCCGGGGAGGGGCAGGTGGCGGGGGGAGCGGGCTGGAGCTTAAAGGGCCCGCAGCCTAGGCTGTAGGAATCCTTGGCTTCAAGCTGTACTCCCTTCTGGTAGACACACTGCTCCCTTCCCCCTTTCCTCCTGCTCCTTCCCGCTGGCCCACCCTCTTCAAGCCTTTCCCTCCAGCTCTGGGGAGGTTTCTGGACCAGTGGGTACCAATCTTGGGTGTACTTTTTCCCACCTCCCCTGGGAGATGGGACTGGGGCATGAGCAGTGACCCCCAGGTCCTGTGGCCCTTCTCTGCTAGTGTTGGTACACGTGGGAGTGGAGGTTTGAGACCTTAGAAGGAATCTTGAGGACAGCAAACCCTAGAAGAGAGAGGATGCTTAAGTACTGTTCAGGTGCTAGAGGAGAGGGGTTGCCTCAGAAGCTTGCAAGGCTGATGGATGTTGGGGCTGGGGATGGGTAGATCCTGCCAACTCAAAGCCCTGGTTTTCCTTTGAATGGGCGGACATCAGCCCTTGTCTGAGGGGCTGTGGAGGGTGGGAAGGAATAGCTGGTGATCTTGAGATGCCACTCATCCCACCCTCCCTCATTAGGTGAGGCAGGATGGGGTAATTCAAGTCATTAAAATCCAAATATGTATAGCCCCTAGCAAGATTAACTTTTCACATCTCTCCTACCTTCTCCCAGGTTACCCCACCCCAGGAGGAGAGAAGTTCCAGGGAGCCCACCGCTGTCCCCCCGTGGCCACTGCCCCCCTGCCCCAGCCAAGCCAATGCACCCAGAAAATAAATTGACCAATCATGGCAAGACAGGGAATGGCGGGGCCCAAACCCAGCACCAGAATGTGAACCAAGGACCCACCTGCAACCTGGGCTCAAAGGGGGTGGGAGCGGGGAACCATGGGGCCAAGGCCAACCAGATCTCACCTAGCAACTCAAGTCTGAAGAACCCCCAGACAGGGGTGCCCCCTTTCAGCTCACTCAAGGGCAAGGTGAAGAGGGAACGGAGTGTGTCTGTGGACTCTGGAGAGCAGCGAGAGTCTGGGACCCCATCCTTGGAATCAGAGGCTAAAGGTATTCTATTTCCTAATCCCTGAGACTGTAGCATCTTCCACAGTTCATGGCCCAAATGTGCTGTGCTGGGAGATCATCTCTCTGCCCACCTCGGCCAGTCCTCATCCCCTGCCCCCTCTCCAACATTTATGCAGAATCGCCTTCCTCTTACCCCATTGCTTCCACCAACCAGGTCATTCAGGATCAATGTTGGCCAGGGTGCCACCCATGGAGGGGCCACACAAAGTGATGGGCCTTGCTGTCTCCTCCTTCCCTGCCTTTCTTCCAGTACCCTAGAGGGGGAGAGGGAGGTGCTCTGGGGTGAGGAGCAGACCCTCACACCTCCTGGGAGCCTCCTGGTATCCCGCCTGGTGGGAGCAGTTTGGGAGCAGACACTGAGGCCTGGAAGAGTAACAGTGGCCTCCCCCTCCTCCCCAGCCCTAATTAGAACCAGTTGTGGTTGGGGATTATGCTGTGCTTGGTGTTGGGGGGGAGGGGAGACAGGCAGCCAGGGCTATAGAGAGAAATCAGAAACAAATGGTGGTGTGGTGGGGGCCAGGGGCTGGCAAAGTGCCTACCATGGCCTGGGCAGTGCCCTTAGAGAATGGGTCTGGGAGGGACGCTGGGTGTGGGAGGACAGGACCTCTGGGCACTCACTCTTACCCTGCTATCCTCCATGCTGCCTGGGCAGAGGTGGCACCCCGGAGTAAGCGGCGCTGCGTACTGGAGCGGAAGCAGCCATACAGTGGGGACGAATGGTGCTCTGGACCCGATAGTGAGGAGGACGACAAGCCCATTGGGGCCACCCACAGTGAGTGCCCATTGATGCCACCATGCTGTGGCCGGTGGTACCCCTGGGTGGTGGTGCCTGGAGGGAGATTCTCTTTCCTTACCTGGGACTTGAGAGGACTGAGGAGGCTGGACAGTAGTACGGGCCAGGAGCCCTGGCTCCTTCTCTCCCTTCCCATCTCTTAGACTCTATCCTTCCTTGCACTGTGACAGCCCAACCCCGGCCTTCTGGGTGGTCAGTGGCCCTCTCTCCCTAGGGACTTAAGGTGGGGCGGGGTTTACTCAGGTGGCTCCTTTCCTGGCCACACCACCTATGGCCCTATCCATGAATTCCTGGCCTATGCTGCCACCTACTGGCCAGAAGAGGGAGGGCAGTGAAGGTCCCTCTTCCTGGGGAGTGGGACAGTTGGTTCCCCTGTGCAAAGCCAGGCTGAGCTTTGTGAGCTGACACTGAGCTGTGTCTCTGGTGCCCTTCCCTAACCTCTGACTGACTCCTGGCAAGAATCTGGGCTGCATCACTAGAATAAGGAGTGGATGTTTGATCAATGTATGTGTGGGTCTTCTATGAGTAATGGGGAGAGCCACATATAACCCCTGCTCCTGGGAAGCTCATACACATTTTTTTTTTGGTATTTCCCCTCACAGCTCATCTGTCTGGGTAGAGAGACAATTTAAAGTGTAAGAAACTAGCCAGAAAAAAAGAAAAAAAAAAAGAAGCTAGCTAGAGAATGTTAAGTTTGAACTTCTCAAAGGCAGGGACCATAGAAAGAAGAAAGAAAAAAGTATGCTGAATACGGCAGCGCCTGTGGCTCAGTGAGTAGGGCGCCAGCCCCATATACCGAGGGTGGTGAGTTCAAACCCAGCCCCAGCCAAACTGCAGCAAAAAGATAGCCGGGCGTTATGGCGGGCGCCTGTAGTCCCAGCTACTTGGGAGGCTGAGACAAGAGAATTGCCTGGGCCCAGGAACTGGAGGTTGCTGTGAGCTGTGTGATGCCACAGCACTCTACCAAGGACAATAAAAGTGAGACTCTGTCTCTACAAAAAAAAAAAAAAAGTATGCTGGATAATTTGTTCTATCTAATCCTTAAACTATACCTGTGACGTTGGTGTTATTATGATGCCTATTATAATAGGAGGAGGAGGAAGGAGAGTTAGCAAATGTTGAGGAATGAGAAGACTATGTCTGTGGAGGGTGTGGTAGCTGGGAATTCATAGGCCATCCAGTCTCCCAGGACGTGCCCCCCACCTCGCCCTGTGAGCCTACTATGAACACCCTGCATCCCCTAGTCCCACAACCCCCAAATCACTTTTAAAGCATTAGGCTGCACTGTTGTACACATTTAGGAAGACAAGGAAAATACATACAAGAAATTGCTGCCATCCTGTACCCAGGCAACCACTGTGACAATTTTAATTGTACTGACGTTAGAGTGTTGAAGAATTCCTTTTTTTGTTTTTGAGACAGAGCCTCACTGTGTTGCCCAGGCTAGAATGTTGTGAGCCTCACAGAAACTTCAAACTCCTGGGTTCAAGCCATCTTTCTGCCTCAGCCTCCTGAATACCTAGGACCCTAGGCACCCACCACAATGCCTGGCTAGTTTTTAATGAGACAGGGTCTCGCTCTTACTTAGACTAGTCTTGAACTCCTGGGCTCAAGGGGTCTTCCTGCTTCGGCCTTACAGGTGTGAGCCATTGTGCCCAGCCTGTTGGAAAAAATTTTTTTTTTTTTTTTGAGACAGAGTCTCCCTCTGTTGCCCATGGTCAAGTGCTGTAGAGTCATATCTCACAGCAACCTCAGACTTGGGGGTTCAAGCGATCCTTCTGCCTGAGCCTTCGGAGTATTTGGGACTATAGGCAACTGCCACAATGCCTGGCTAATTTTTCTATTTTTAGTAGAGACGGGGGGAGTGGGGAGAGTGGGGGGAGTCTCATTGTGCTCAGGCTGATCTCAAACTCCTGATCTCAAGCAATCCATCCACCTCAGCCTCCCAGAGTGCTATGATTACAGGTGTGAGCCACCATGCCCAGCCTGTTCTTTTTTTTTTTTTTTCCCTCTTTTTTGGAGACAAAGTTTTACTATGTCGCCCTCAGTAGAGTGCTATGGCATCACAGCTCACAGCAACCTCTAACTCTTGGGCTTAAGCAATTCTCTTGCCTCAGCCTGAGTAGGTGGGACTATAGGCACCTGCCACAGTGCTCAGCTATTTTTAGAGATGGGGTCTCTCTCTTGCTCAGGCAGGTGTAGAACTCCTGAGCTCAACCATTCCACCCACTTGGGCCTCCCAGAGTGTTAGGATTACGGGGGTGAGCCACTGTGCCCAGCCTAAAATTCCTTATTGAAATAAAGTCTATCTCCCTTCCCATAGCTTATATCCAGGAGCCTTATTGTATGTACTGAGCATCTACCTTCTTCTTCAGCCAGCCCTCAGACACTGAGATCAACTCTTAAGTCCCTCCCCGGTTCCCAGACGTCTGACTGTGCAGTTCTATGAAAAACTGGAGCAACAGTGGCCACAGCAGGGCCTGTATAGTGGGTCTGTCAGAGAGAAGGTTTATCCAAGGAGGGCAGCCTGACACTGGGCCCACAGGAAGGTGGCTGCTGTCCTGGCTTAAGTTTAGAGCTGGAGTGAGTCTTGCTCTGCCACCTACACTAAAGCACCATGGCCCAATCACATCTCACTGCACCTCCAAATCCTGGCCTTAAGCCATCCTCTTGCCTAGCCTTCCCAGTAGCTGGTACTACAGGCACGTGGTACCACTCTGGGCTAATGTCTAAAATTTTATGTAAAGATGGGGTCTGTCTGTGTTGCCCAGCCTGATCTCAAACTCCTTGCCTCAAACATCCCCTCCACCTCAGCCTCCAAAAGTGGGAGGGGTTATAGGCATGAATCACTGCGCCTGGCCAGGAAGTTTGAAGATGCTGTCGTTTACCATCTGCAGGCCAGGTGCTTTGACTTGCTTTTCTTGGCATGGATTTGGGTCTACCACTCACCTAGACCTATTGATGACTAATTGTAGATTTTTCTTTTTCTTTTTTTTGACACAGTGTCTCAAGCTGTCACCCTGGGTAGAGTGCCACGCTATCACAGCTCACAGGGACCTCAAACTCTTGGGCTTAAGTGATTGTCTTGCCTCAGCCTCCCAAGTAGCTCTTTTTTTTTTTTTTTTTTTTGAGACAGAGCCTCAAGCTGTCACCCTGGGAAGAGTGCCGAGGCATCACAGCTCACAGCAACCTCCAACTCCTGGGCTCAAGCGATTCTCCCACCTCTGCCTCCCAAGTAGCTGGGACCACAGGTGCCCACCACAACGCCCGGCTATTTTTTGGTTGCAGCCGTCATTGTTGTTTGGTGGCCCGGGCTGGATTCAAACCTGCCAGCTCAGGTGTATGTGGCTGGTGCTTTAGCTGCTTGAGCCACAGGTGCTGAGCCCTCTTTCTCTTTTTTGAGTCAAAGTCTCTGTTGCCCAAGCTGGAGTGCTATGGCCTCAGCCTAGCTCACAGCAACCTCATACTTCTGGGTTCAAGCGATCCTCCTGCCTCAACCTCTCAAGTAGCTGGGGACTATAGGCACTCATCATGATGCTGGGCTAATTTTTTCTATTTTTAGTAGAGATGAGTGTAGATTTTTTTTTTTTTTTTGGTATAAATTTATGGGGTACAAATGCAATTTTGTTACATGCATAGATGGTGTAGTGGTAAAATCAGGACTTTTAGGGTGTCCATCATGTGAATAACATGCATCAGACCCATGAAATCATTTCTCATCATACATTCTCTTCTCCCGCCCTGTAGATGTTTTCTAGGCCAGGATTTAGAGGGACGTATGCAAACTTCTCTTGGTGCTAAGAGTGGATGGTCCTGGGAGTGTTCGCAGTCGGTCAGCCTTCTCTGACTCCCTATTTTTCAAAGTGATCATTTACTTTGACATAGTTCTGAACCTGCTATTAAAAAATACATTTCTTTAGCTTGCCACTGTGCAAGGTTGGGGGTATTTTGATAGATGAAAAAGCTTTGAGGGATGATGTGTCTTACTCATAAAATCACTAAGTCAGTTAGTTTCAATCATCGGTTTGTGAAGCCTCTTTGCCTTCTACCTGCCATCCATCCCCTGTCACTAGATGGTGTATGCGTGCCCACGTGCCAGGACAGTAGCCTGAGGGGTGAGAGTAGAACTCAGAACGGGGATTTGGAGTCCTGCCCTGGGCTCAAGTCCTGGGTTCAAGTCCTGATGTATTTGTGCACACAGTAGCCTGAGGGGTGAGAGTAGAGCTCACAACAGGGATTTGGAGTCCTGCCCTGGGTTCTTCCTCTGTAAAGTGGCATGGCACGGCATGTTCCTCCCAGGTGTATGTTCACACCCCTTAAGTACCGGTGGAATGCTGGGCCCCTAGAAGCCTGTTGGAAAGGGCCACCTGTTCCCTTCCCCTACCTCTCCACATGGTCACCAATCTTCCCATTCTAGTCAAAGACTGAGTTAGGGTAAGTTAGTGTGGAAACCAGACTTGGGAATGCATGGACTGCAGCCACACGTGACCTGGCAGGCGGAGCTGTAAGGCAGGGAGGCTCCCTGGGAAGGGAGTATCCGCTGGCTCTTCCTTGCCTCTGGGCCACTCACCCCCTTTCCTACCCCTCTCTCCTCATGCAGATTGTAATGTAGCAGATCCAGCCATGGCGGCCCCCCAGCTGGGTCCTGGCCAGACTGCCCAACTGCCCCTCAGCGAGAGCAGCGCACCAGGACCCCCACATGGGCCCCCTCCAGGCCTTCGGCCTGATGCCCCTGGGGGCGGGGGAGGGAGCGTCCCTGGAAAGCCTCCCTCACAGTTCGTGTATGTCTTCACCACCCACCTGGCCAACACGTAAGTGCCTTGGGGGAGGTCAGTTTCACTCTGTCTGGGCAGCACCCTTCAGCCTGAGGTCCTGAGGGAGCCTGTGCGGCGGGTAGGGTAAGCTAGGTTCTGGGTGGGCTCTCATGCCTACCTCTCTGAGCTCTGTGCCTGACCCCCTGGTGCAGGGCGGCAGAGGCAGTGCTGCAGGGCCGGGCAGACTCCATCCTCGCCTACCACCAGCAGAATGTGCCTCGGGCCAAGCTTGACCAGGTGAGCATGGCGCCTGGAGGGCACCCTCACAGACCTGGGCATGGTGTCTCTGTGGGCGGGACATCCTCTTACCTATCTCATACTCTGCCTTTGTCTAACTGCAGGCCCCCAAAGTGCCCCCCACCCCAGAGCCGCTGCCCCTGAGCACACCATCAGCCGGCACCCCACAGTCCCAGCCTCCTCCACTGCCACCACCGCCGCCCCAAGCCCCTGGCAGTGCCCCACCTGCTCTGCCCCCAGAGGGGCCTCCTGAGGACACCAGTCAGGACCTGGCCCCCAACTCGGTGGGAGCTGCCAGCACAGGTGGTGGGGCTGGGGGCACCCACCCTAATACCCCTACGGCTGCCGCCAACAACAACCCTCTGCCTCCTGGAGGAGACCCCAGCGGTGCCCCCGGCCCTGCCCTGCTTGGGGAGCCTACCCCTGCTGGAAATGGGCAGCGCAGCCTGGTGGGCTCTGAGGGGCTATCCAAAGAGCAGCTGGAGCATCGGGAACGATCCCTTCAGACGCTTCGAGACATTGAACGGCTGTTGCTGCGCAGTGGGGAGACCGAGCCCTTCCTCAAGGGGCCCCCAGGAGGAGCGGGAGAGGGGGGCCCTCCAGCACAAGCCCCTCCTGCCCCCCAGCAGCCTCCCACAGCCCCCCCCAGTGGGCTGAAGAAGTATGAAGAGCCCTTGCAGTCTATGATTTCACAGACACAGAGTCTGGGGGGGGCCCCGCTGGAACATGAAGTACCTGGGCATCCCCCGGGCGGGGACATGGGGCAGCAGATGAACATGATGATGCAGAGGCTGGGCCAGGACAGCCTCACACCTGAGCAGGTGGCCTGGCGCAAGCTGCAAGAGGAGTACTATGAGGAGAAACGGCGGAAGGAGGAGCAGATCGGACTGCATGGGGGGCGTCCCCTGCAGGACATGATGGGCCTGGGCAGCATGATGGTGAGGGGGCCCCCGCCTCCCTACCACAGCAAGCCTTCTGATCAGTGGCCACCTGGGGTGGGCGCACAGCTGCGTGCGCCCATGGATGTCCAGGATCCCATGCAGCTCCGGGGCGGACCTCCCTTCCCTGGGCCTCGTTTCCCAGGCAACCAGATACAACGGGTACCTGGCTTTGGGGGCATGCAGAGTATGCCCATGGAGGTGCCCATGAATGCCATGCAGAGGCCTGTGAGGCCAGGCATGGGCTGGACTGAAGACTTGCCCCCTATGGGGGGACCCAACAATTTTGCCCAGAACACTGTGCCCTACCCAGGTGGGCAAGGTGAAGCAGAACGATTCATGGCCCCTCGGGTCCGGGACGAGCTGCTGCGGCACCAGTTGCTGGAGAAGCGGCCGATGGGCATGCAGCGTCCCCTGGGCATGGCAGGTGGTGGCATGGGGCAGAGCATGGAGATGGAGAGGATGATGCAGGCACATCGGCAGATGGATCCTGCCATGTTCCCTGGGCAGATGGCTGGTGGCGAGGGCCTAGCAGGCGCTCCCATGGGCATGGAGTTTGGTGGAGGCCGAGGCCTCCTGAGCCCTCCCATGGGACAGTCTGGGCTGAGGGATGTGGACCCACCCATGGGCCCAGGCAACCTCAACATGAACATGAATGTGAACATGAACATGAACATGAACCTGAATGTGCAAATGACCCCTCAGCAGCAGATGCTGATGTCACAGAAGATGCGGGGCCCTGGGGACATGATGGGGCCCCAGGGACTCAGTCCTGAGGAAATGGCCCGGGTTCGGGCCCAGAACAGCAGTGGCATGATGGGCGGCCCACAGAAGATGCTTATGTCTTCACAGTTTCCTAACCAGGGCCAGCAGGGATTCTCTGGGGGCCAGGGACCCTACCAGGCCATGTCCCAGGACATGGGCAATACCCAAGACATGTTTAGCCCTGAGCAGAGCTCAATGCCTATAGGCAATGTGGGCACCACCCGGCTCAGCCACATGCCTCTGCCTGCTGCGTCCAATCCTCCTGGGTCCGTGCATTCAGCCCCAACCCGGGGGCTGGGCAGGCGGCCTTCAGACCTTACCATCAGTATTAATCAGATGGGCTCGCCAGGAATGGGACACCTGAAGTCGCCCACTCTTAGCCAGGTGCACTCACCTCTGGTCACCTCGCCCTCTGCCAACCTCAAGTCTCCCCAGACTCCCTCACAGATGGTGCCCTTGCCTTCTGCCAATCCACCGGGACCTCTCAAGTCGCCCCAGGTCCTCAGCTCCTCCCTCAGTGTTCGATCACCCACAGGCTCACCCAGCAGGCTCAAGTCTCCCTCCATGGCGGTGCCTTCTCCCGGCTGGGTTGCCTCTCCCAAGACGGCCATGCCCAGCCCTGGGGTCTCCCAGAACAAGCAGCCGCCAATCAACATGAATTCTTCCACCACCCTGGGCAACATGGAACAGGGTGAGTCTACTGGGCAGGCATGTGGGCACTGGGCTCTGGCATGGAAGCGTCCAAGGTGGGTTTGCTTGTGCTGGGTCTGGGCAGTGAGTTAACTGTCTGCACCAAGGGACCCAGAGGTGGGTGGCTCTGCTTGCAGGGCAGATAGTGGCAGCTGTGTTCATCTTCTGAGCATTTTCAGGGGTCATACTTGGGGCTTAGGATCTTCCAACTGCCCGAGGCCCTGAGACTGCAGGGATTGCTTGGAGACTGGTGAACTGTGGTGATAATGGAAGGCTGGGACACAGGTGATGCTCCACCTGGCGTACCAGGTGGAGATTTGGGAGCCGACTTCTTCCTAACCCCCCCTAGCCTGAGCTGCCGGATCCGTCCTCCTCTCTGTAGTCACACCCTGCTCTCTCTGTCTCTCTGCTTCTGTAGGTGCCCTCCCACCCAGCGGCCCCCGAAGCAGCTCCTCGGCACCTCCTGCCAACCCACCCAGCGGCCTCATGAACCCCAGCCTACCATTCACTTCCTCCCCAGACCCCACGCCTTCCCAGAACCCTCTGTCACTGATGATGTCCCAGATGTCCAAGTACGCCATGCCCAGCTCCACCCCACTCTACCACAATGCTATCAAGACCATCGCCACCTCAGATGATGAGCTGCTGCCTGACCGGCCCCTGATACCCCCACCACCACCGCCGCAGGGCTCTGGGCCAGGTGTGAGGACAGGCAGGAGCCGGGGGGAAAAGCACTAATGTGGGCACTGGGAACAGGGAGAGTGGGCATAGCTGGGTGTCGCTTTAGGGACGTACTGGCTTTTCTGTGCTTCTGAAGGGCCCTGAGCATGGGGATATGAGGTCCTGGGAAGCTGTTCCACCCACTGTAGTCACTCAGTGAGTGAAACTCAGCCTAGAGCACTTGAGTGGTCTTTCCAACACCCAGCCACGTGTCTATGGTGAAGTGGGCCCAACTTGGTCTCTTGGCATCTAGCTTAAAACACCTCCAGTCCCTTCCCTCCCAGCCAGAGAACCATTGGCAACTGCTCTCCCCCACAGCCCCCCTGGCTGGGCATGGGAAGGACTGCATTGTGCACCCTATCCTGGGTGCACACAGTGCCTGACCTCCTCATCCTCTCCCCCCACAGGGATCAGCAACAACCAGCCCAGCCAGATGCACCTGAACTCAGCTGCTGCCCAGAGCCCCATGGGCATGAACCTGCCAGGCCAGCAGCCCCTGTCCCATGAGCCCCCGCCTACCATGCTGCCCTCCCCCACCCCTCTGGGCTCCAACATTCCACTGCACCCCAATGCACAGGGGACAGGAGGGCCCCCTCAAAACTCAATGATGATGGCTCCAGGGGGCGCAGACTCCCTGAATGCTCCCTGCGGGCCTGTGCCCAGCTCCTCCCAGATGGTACCTTTCCCTCCTCGGCTGCAGCAGCCCCATGGTGCCATAGCCCCTGCTGGAGGTGGGGGCGGGGGGTCTGGCCTGCAGCAGCACTACCCTTCAGGCATGCCCCTGCCCCCAGAGGACCTGCCCAGCCAGCCACCCGGCCCCATACCCCCCCAGCAGCACTTGATGGCTAAAGGTGTGGCTGGGCGCATGGGTGACACATACCCCCCAGGTGTGCTCCCTGGGGTGGCATCAGTGCTGAACGACCCTGAGCTGAGCGAGGTGATCCGGCCCACCCCAACGGGGATCCCTGAATTCGACTTGTCCAGGATCATCCCTTCTGAGAAGCCAAGCAGCACCCTCCAGTACTTCCCCAAGAGCGAGAACCAGCCCCCCAAGACCCAGCCCCCCAATCTGCATCTCATGAACCTGCAGAACATGATGGCGGAGCAGACTCCCTCTCGGCCCCCCAACCTCCCAGGCCAGCAGGGTGTCCAGCGGGGGCTCAACATGTCCATGTGCCACCCCGGACAGATGTCCTTGCTGGGCAGGACAGGTGTGCCTCCACAGCAAGGCATGGTGCCTCACGGCCTGCACCAGGGGGTCATGTCCCCTCCACAAGGCCTCATGACCCAGCAGAATTTCATGCTGATGAAGCAACGAGGTGTGGGGGGTGAGGTGTACAGCCAGCCCCCCCACATGCTCTCCCCGCAGGGCTCCCTCATGGGCCCCCCACCCCAGCAGAACCTCATGGTGTCCCACCCCCTGCGGCAGCGCAGTGTGTCTCTGGACAGCCAGATGGGCTACCTCCCGGCGCCTGGCAGCATGGCCAACCTGCCTTTCTAGAAGTCCCTGCTGGGGGCTGGAGCCGGGGCAATGTTGCAAATACGATAACCTTAAAAAGTTCTTCCCCTCCAGTGTTGGGATGGCCTGGGTCACGGGGTGGGGTGGAGAGGGTGGGAGGGGGCTTGTGTGGGGTGTGGCGTTTGTGGAAACCAGATGTGCTGGCAGCTTAGGGGGAGGTGGCAGAGTGGGGTGGGGTATTTTGGTTTGGGGTTTGTTCCATTTCAGCCACCAGGGCTGCCCCTCCCTACTGCTCCCAATTCCTATGGAGCCTCTTATTTCCTTCTTCCCCTGCACCCTGTCTCCATTCAGCTATGCTTTTGGAGTGTCCTTGGGGGAGAGAGGAAGGAGAGGAGAGGTCTCCCCTATCCCTTCCTGCTGATGTCTTATCTTTTCATTGCTCGAGACCCACCTTCCTCCTTTTGGTTCCTCTGCGCCCACTGTTTTTCCTTCTGTCTTTTCCTGCCTCATTTCCCTTCCTGCTGACGTGGCTGACCCCCTCTCCCACTCCCTGCAGGCGGCTGGCCAGGTGGGCAGGTGCCAGCCCTAGCTGTAAATAGAGCTCTGCGCTTTTCGTGCCGGTTTGTGCGTGTGCTGTATTTCTGTGTTTTGATAGAAGTCACACAAAAAAAGGATAAAAGAAACCCTTCCCCTTTCTTCAAATTATCGCCCCCTCCATTCCCCTGGACCTAGGGACATGAGCCCTACACACCCACCCACTGTTTGCAGTGTCTCTGGGTCCATAAGGGATACCATTCCTATCTTCTCCCCAAATGGTAAAATGACCTAGCTGCCCCGCACCTAAACTGAGGTCAGACCACCTAGGCTTCCACCTGGTGAGCCCCAGCAGGGCTAAGACCTCCAGGGCGGCAGCCTGTCTGCTGCTGAGTGATTCAGGGAGAACATGCGTGTGCGTGCATGTGTGTTTGCCCACACCGGTGACATGGGGCCCTGGCTTCCTGCTGTGGATGTCTAGGTGTCCTCTGCTGCTACATCTTAGCCAGAACTTGAAGTCCTTTATCTCCAGTCTGGGATGAAGGAAAGGAGGAAGAGGCAACAGCTGTGTGTCTCTGTTGAGTGAGCCGTGGAGGGGGTGGCTGGTGCCTCTGGGCCTGTGGCCACAGTTAGCGCTGGGCCAGGTACCCTCCAGGGCCCTGACTTTTTTAGAGGCTGCCACCTGCTTAAGGAACAGGGTTTGTCTGAGTCAGCCTGCCTCCCCTCCAGCCTCCACCCCCCTGAGGATGGAATAGGGAATACAGAACTCCCTCCTGCCTCCTCTCTGCCTGCCCACTCACCGGCAAGGTCCCTCTGCCCAGGGCTCAGGACCACGTAATAGATCTGTGCCCACCCAGGCGCAGCCACTGCCTCCCCCCCAACTCCCTGCTTTTCCCCAGAAGAGCTCCCCCTCTGCCTCTGGTCAGAGCTGAAGCCATATATGACTGGGTGTTTTGCTCCCCTTGGCCCCAGGAGTAAAAACTTCTTCTTTTCTCACTTCCTTTCCTGCCTTGTGAGGTAGCGGGGCAGTTCCCTGGCAGGGCCAAGGGCCATTGTAGACAGGGTGTCTTCTACCAGGACCCTGTCCAGCCTCCCTAACCTTCAGGGCCTGGTCTCACATTGGCAGCTGTAATACAAAGGGAACTCACCCCCACTCCTCCCAGTCTGGTGCTTCTCAGTCCACCACCAGCCAGGCCTAGTGCTGCTTCTAGCCTGGCTGCAGGCTCCTAACTCCCTGGCATCTGCCAGGGGCCATGGCCGGAGCCTCTGTGTGCAGGGGCCACCTGCCCTCCATCCTGCCAGGCGCTTTGCCGCCTGCCTCAATCTGGGCCCTGTGCCCATGACCGCGCCCGCCACCCTGTCTGACTCTAAATGTTTTCTGCCCTGAGGACAGAGGGATCAGACTGTAAGAGGCCCAGTGTCCTCCCTGTCCCCTCTTCTCCCACCTCTGCCACAGGCCAGCCTACTTCTTCCCTCCATCCATGGCCATAACCCCAGCCATTTTGTACCATTATATAAATATATATATAAATATAAATATATAAATACAATATGTGAAGACATCTTCTTGGTTTTTATTTTGAAACAATTTTTAGGCTTGTTCCGGGGGTCTCTGTGCTGCCTGTACTGTATTGACCTGTTTTATAGGTGCCTTTTTATTAAAAAGAAAGTTCAAAATCCAGCCTCTGTTTGCTTCTGTGTCTGGCCCCTTCACTGCCACTAGATGCTGGGAGAAGAAAGGGGGACCCCAGGGCTTCCTCAGCATTCCACCGTGAAGACATAGTCCCCTGGGCCACAGTTGTGGTTTCCCCTATGGGGGCCTCCCAGACAATGTGGCTGATTGGCTTGAGTGGGTCTGGGCAACTCAGATGTGCCCTCGGCAAGGGCAGGGGTCCCTGACTCCCCACCCCAGATCAGGGGCTGGGGAGGAGAGAGGGAGAGTTCAGAACTGCCTGGCAGGCCCCACCCCAAGTGAGCATGGAGCAGCTTCCTCTGGTTCCATCTGAGTAGTATCCTCTTGGGCAGGGCATGGCCTCCTGGGACCTGGGGACTTCCCTGCCCTGGCCTGTTTCTTGCCCTGCCCTGGTTTAAGGTGATGCCAAGGCTGGGGGCTGGATGAGATGACTCCCGGTGGGTCCCTTTCAGTCTGTTTTTCCCCTTAGGAGTCTATGTCTTCATTCTAACTTAGCTAAGTGCTCCCTCTGCTGTGGCTGGAGCCCTCTGCTCCTCTAGCAATTGCACTGGTCCCGGGGTCTGTGGGAGGGAGTAGAGGAGACAAATTGGCCTCCTTCCGCATCAGGGCCCGGGTGGGTTTGATTTACACTTGCTCTCTTTGGGGTTGGGAAAGGAGTCTTTTCTCTCCTCAGTTGGACTCTACCCTTTTTTTTTTTTTTTAATTTATTTATTTTTATTGTTAAATCATAGCTGTGTACATTAGTGCAATCAAGGGGTACAATGTGCGGGTTTCATATACAATCTGAAATATTCTCATCAAACTGTTCAACGTAGCTACCTTCATGGCATTTTCTTAGTTACTGTATGTAGACATTTGTATTCTGCATTTAGTGAGTTTCGCCTGTACCCATTCTAAGATGCACTGTAGATGTGGCCCCACCTGGACTCTACTCTTGGTGCTCAGCCTTTGCCCTTCCTCTGGGCCCTGGCCAGCCTCCAAGGGCACCTAGAGTTGGTCCTCAGTCTGCCAATGCCATGGGCCCTGGTGACACGGAACCTGACCCAGCACTATTTTGATCAGAGCCAGGGCCAGCTACCTGAACTTGACCATTTGAGCTTCCTGCAGGGTTGGGAGCCTGACAGAATGTTTTTAGGGACTAAGATGTGTTAACTCTACACTCTGGGGCCGGCTGGCCTTTTCTCGGCCTTTTTTTTTTTCTTGAGACAGCGTCTCACTCTGTCACCCAGGTTGGAACCCAGTGGGATCATCATAGCTCACTGAAACACCAAAATCCTGGGTTTAAATGATCCTCTTGCCTTAGCCTCCAGAGTAGCTGGGACTACCACTGCACCTAGCTAACTTTTCTATTTTTAGTAGAGAGGGGTCTCACTCTTTTTTTTTTTTCAGTTTTTGGCCGGGGCTGGGTTTGAACCTACCACCTCCAACATATGGGGCCGGCGCCCTACCCCTCTGAGCCACGGGTGCCACCCTTTTGTTTGTTTGGTTTTTTAATTGCTTATGTTTTTATTGATTATTTAGAATTTTTTTTTTTTTTTGGCAGGGGCTGGGTTTGAACCTGCCACCTCCGGCATGTGGGGCTGATGCCCTATCCCTTTGAGCCACAGGCACCGCTCTGAGGGGTCTCACTCTTGTTCAGTCTGGTCTCATGCTCTAGATCTCAGGCATGAGTCACCACACCCAGCCTTCAGCCTCCACCTCCACTCATCCTGCTGCTCAGTTTCTCCTGCTCACCACCTCCTGTTCCACAGGTGGTGTCGGAGGAGAGAGAGGTAACTGTGAAGTTCGGCAGCCCTCACAATGATGGAGTGGATTCTGGGAGGGGGCAGCCTGACTTTCCCTACAGGCAGAAGTAACCGTTGTTTCTTGAGCTCTGGATGGTTAGGATGAGAGAAGGTGTGTGGAGCCCTCTCAGCCCAAGGAGACGCAGGTGGGTAGAGATATCCTTGGCTTTGCCTTTGGGCTGCTTCCCCCTCCCTGGGCTCCAGCCTAGCCCCAGGGCTGACAGAAGAGCCGGCAGGGTTGTCCTAGAAAGAGGAGTTGGTCCATCCGCGGACGCCAGCAAGGTGGGCTCTTAGGATCCCAGCTCCTGTTGGAAGGGCTTCCAGCGTCACTGTGTGCCCCAAGGAAAGCACTGGGACCTAGAAGGTGGTGAGGGAAGTGGCATTCTCCGACTCAGAGAGACTGCTCCTGCGCCAACTGGGGAACAGCTGACAAAGGGAGGCAGGGCCGGCACAGCCCAGCTTGGTCAGAAGCCGAGACAGGTCACTGCGGAACTTCACGCCAGCGAAAGTGTAGAGCATGGGGTTGAGGCAGCAGTGGGCCAGGCCCAGGAACTCACAAGTGGTGATGGCCATGGGGAGAGAGCTGTTCAGCTCACAGCTGTTGCCCACGGCTTTCAGCCTTGCCAGGGTGTCCAGGAAGATGACAATGTGATAGGGTGACCAGCAGAGAAAGAAGATGCTTGTCACCAGGATGGCCACCCTGACTGCCTTCTGCCGCTGTGGGCGCCGCTGGGCCTGGCGCAGCCTGTGCACTACCCCCACGTAGCACCAGCACATGACCAGCATCGGCAGCAGGAAACCCCCAAGGTGGTAGAGGAAGCGGGAGATGAACCAGGCATAGGTTTCCGCTTGGCTTTCTTGGGAGAAAGTGCAGTGCTGCAGGGAATCATTTTGATGGGGCTGGCTGACCTTGGCAAAGAGAATCTCTGGTAAGGCAAAGATGAAGCCCGATAGCCAGATGGTTGAGCAGGTGATGTGGATGGAGATGAGGCGGCGGTGGCGGTAGGCGTGGATGGCGTGGACAATGGCCAGGTAGCGGTCCACAGCGATGCAGGCCAGGAGCAGGCTGCTGCAGTAGAAGTTGATCTTGTGCAGAGCAAACACAGTTTTGCAGAGGAAGGTCCCCAGAACCCATCCCACTGAGCCCTCGGCCACAGCAAAGGGCAAGATAAAGACCAGCAGGAGATCAGCCACGGCCAGGTGGAACAGGAAGGTCTCGGTGGAGCTGCGCGTCTGCCGGTGCCGCTCCAGGATCACCAGCACCAGGACGTTACCCATCAAACCCAGGAGGAAGATGAGGCTGTAGGCCACGGGCATGAACACAGCCTTGAAGGTTGTCATTATGGGCCCCTCTCCCATGGAGCAGAGGTGATTTTCCACGTGGGGGGAGTCTGTGCTGTCATTGTAGTTATCCAATTCCCTGTACTGCAGGGGCGAGAAGACAGGAGGGTGAGGAACCCTAACTCCCTCAGAGACTTCGTCCTATCCCTCTGGGCTTACTGCTTTTGTCCTCGCACTCTCAAATGTCCCACTGACCACATTTCAAATATTCAGATTTCAGGGGCATGTCATGATGGTTCATGCCTGTAATCCTAGCACTCTGGGAGGCCAAAGTGGGTGGATTGTCTGAGCTCAGAAGTTTGAGACCAGCCTGAGCAAGAGCAAGACCCCATCTCTAAAAAATAAACTATCCGGGTGTTGTGGCGGGTGCCTGTAGTGCCAGCTACTCAGGAGGCTGATACAAGAGGATCACTTGAGCCCAAGAGTTTGAGTTTGCTGTGAGCTATGACAGCACAGCACTCAACCCCAGGTTGACCAAGTGAGACTCTGTCCCCCACCAAAAAAACAAATTCAAATTTCAATTTTGAACAGGCCACTTTGTCTTTTCCAACTTCACTTTTCATCTGTAAAATGGACTAATTCCCCAGAGAGCAGTAACGATGAGAAAGGGAGCTACCTGGGGTGGTCGTGCCTTGTACACCGAAAGGCTGTGTCCCTGTAAGTTATTTTGTGTGTATGTGTCCTTAGGCGCAGACACCTGCAGGCTCAGGGGCTGAAATCACAGGACTTCAATTTTGGGACTGGATGTGGTTGGGACAAGGAGGCTTCTGTTCCGATTCTGAGCAGAACAGTGGGCATGATATCCTAGGACCTCACTGGGGGTGGAGGGTGTTTATCTGCCCTGCTGGCTTCCTCTTGACTAGCCACCCCCCCCCATTCCTGACTGTCTCATTATCATCAAAACCTATAGCCCAGTGGGTGGGGCGCTGGCCACATACACCGAGGCTGGTGGGTTTGAATCCAGCCTGGGCCAGCTAAAACAACAATGACAACTGCAAAAAAAAAAAAAAAAATTGCTGAGTGTTGTGGCAGGCACCTGTAGTCCCAGCTACTCAGGAGGCTGAGGCAAGAGTATTGCTTAAGCCCAAGAGTTTGAGGTTGCTGTGAGCTGTGACACCACAGCACTCTACTGAGGGCGCCTTAGACTCTGTTTCAAAAAAAAAAAAAAAAATGGTAGTAACAGCCACAATGGTAGTTACAACCAGTCACATCTGATTTAATCCACACAACAAGCTCAAGCTCTGTAAGTAATATTATTGCTATTTTACAGATAGGTCTTGCTAAAGATCAGGTTTGTTTAAACTGACATTTATCTACCTCCAGAGCTGATGCTTGCCACTAAGCAGCTCTGCCTGAAGTTCCCTCTAAGGCAGGTGCAACACTCACGCTACTCCCCACAGCAAGGAGAGCTGGAAGCCCAGAGGCAGAGAGAGAGGCTGGGAGGGAGACGCAGAGAGACGGGGCATAGAAGAGGGAGGTAGCCTGTTCCAAATAAAGGGGGCATGTCCTCTATGTCTGCGGAAGTTCCCTCCTCCCTCCCTTCCTCTTCCTCCCCTTCCTCTTTCTCCTTCTACGCCTCATCACACTCCCATCACTCACACGCCAGCACTCAGACTGTTTACCTAGCAAACCGCAAAGGAAGACTGTAGTGCCTGTTTTCACACCTTTCACTCACAGCTCTCCTCTGCACCTGCTCCTCCTCACTTCCCAGCTCTGGTCTTCCCACTCCTCCCCTATGAACCCTCTCCCCGTGGTAATTCAAAACCAAATGATGAGCCCCGGGAAAGCAGAGAATTGGATGGGGTACTCTGTTTCCCAGGCTCTGGGTGGTCTCACATTGCACCCTTTCAGGGGAGCAAAGTTTGATTGCTCTTGGTTACCACTGGGCTTTTTTGACACCCAGGAGCCCAAGTGATGGGCCACACACTCACTCCCAATGTGGGCAGACCCATTTCCCTACCCTGGTATTTTCTTCTGGTCCCTGGGGCAGGTGGTCTGTGAGAAGGGGGTGCAGGAGACACATGAGTGCACCAGCAGCGCCATCTGCCCCCACCCCAGCATTCCTCTGCCATTGCTTCAATCTAGTCCTTCTTCACCCTAGTGCTCCGTGGGTCTCCTTCCTGCCAGCGTCTTCACTCCTGTCCACTTCCTCACTTGGAGGGTGAGTTTTCTAACACACAAATCCCACCACATCAGTGTCCTCCTTAGAGCCCTTTTCTTTTTTGTCTATTTTTTTTTCAACTTCACATTTACGAATTCCTTTTTTTTTTTTCTTTTTTTTGTAGAGACAGAGTCTCACTTTATGGCCCTCGGTAGAGTGCCATGGCATCACATAGCTCACAGCAACCTCCAACTCCTGGGCTTAAGCGATTCTCTTGCCTCAGCCTCCAGAGTAGCTGGGACTACAGGCACCCGCCACAACGCCCAGCTATTTTTTGGTTGCAGTTCAGCCGGGGCCGGGTTTGAACCCGCCACCCTCGGTATATGGGGCCGGCGCCTTACCAACTGAGCCACAGGCACCGCCCTCCTTTTTTTTTTTTTTAAAGCGGTTCAGGCCAGGGCTGGGTTTGAACCCGCCACCTCCGGCATATGGGGCTGGGGCCCTACTCTTTGAGCCACAGGCTCCACCCTCAACTTCACATTTAATAGCAAAGCCAGTTATAAGAAGAAGTCATGTTTGTGATAATGTTCATTAATACAAGGTTGGAGGGCTCGGTGCCTATAGCTCAGCAGCTAGGATGCCAGCCACATGCACTGGGGCTGGTGGGTTCAAACCCAGCCCAGGCTTTGATAAACAACAGTGACAACTATAACAACAACAACAAAAATAGCTGGGCATTGTGGTGGGCGCCTGTAGTCCCAGCTACTTGGGAGGCTGAGGCAAGAGAATTGCTTAAGTCCAAGAGTGTGAGGTTGTTGTGAGCTGTGATGCCACAGCACTCTACTGAGGGCGACATAGTGAGACTCTGTTTCAAAAAAAAAAAAAAAGTACGAGGTTGGAATAAGCCAAGGTCAATGTGTTCACTTAACAGAATGCTTGAAAAGAAATGGGATTTGTTGCATGTCCTCTTAAGGAAAAGATATTTAACACACCTTGCTAAATTGTAGAGCCAGTTACAGGTTATACCACATAGCATGATTCCAAGGACTGCCTTCCTTTTTTGTAATTTAGAGACAAGATCTTGACTATTGAATAGTCACTTGAGTACAGTGACTATTCATAGGCTTGATCATAGCTCACTGGAATCTTGAACTCCAGACCTCAAGGATCCTCCAGCCTCATCCTCCCGAGTAGCTGGGACTATAGTTGTGTGTCACTGTGCTTGGCTCTCTGGACTTTCTTTAAAGAGTACCCATGATTGTGTGTATATTATAGGATTTTCCTGAGGCATGGATGATAGTGGTGGTGGTGCCCAGCAAGAGGGGTGGGGAAGGGTGCCAGACTCCCCCTTTGACTTTCAACCAGAGCTCTTCACTTTTGACTTGGGTGGCCACACTGAAGCTTTTGTTGAAGAAAATGGTTCAACTCTCTCTGAAGCTGGATCTGCCCATCTTCATGATGGCTGGCTTGATTTTTTAAGCAGGTCCAAGCATCTGGTGACCCCAGCCCGGGGACTTTCTCCCGTTTTTCTGTGCTTCAGGGGCAAAAGAACTGACTTCCTGCAGTTCCAGAACCGGAGGAATCTGGTGAAGAGCCGCAGGGCCCAGGCAGATCATCTCAAAAACTATATTGTTCAGAGTGGTGTTGCCTTAGATAAACAGAAAGGCTGCAAGATTGCCCAGCACCCTGATGTTATGCTGGAGCTCCAGAGAGACAAGCAAGCTCAGATGCATCTGGTTCTTCCAAAGGAGCAATTCTCTAATACTTACAGTAATCTTTTTTTTTTGCAGTTTTTGGCTGGGGCAGGGTTTGAACCCACCACCTCCCCATATGGGGCCGGCACCCGACTCCTTTGAGCCACAGACGCTGCCCTACTTACAGTAATCTTGTATTAACAGGATTACCATTTTCTCAAGTCATTTTGTGAAAACGGTACTTCATAATCCCTTGGATAGAGAGGAGAATGGAAGAGAAGAAAGAGGCTCACATTGGTTTTGTAGCCAGAGCACATTCTGAAATGCTTGGTAGACCGAGTGTAATCACAAAGATCCTTAAAGGTAGAAGATCAAGGCAGAAGAGTAAGTTAGAGAGATTGGTTGTGACGTGAGAAGGATTTGACTTGTTCCTGGCTTTGAAGATGGAGGAAGGGTGTTATGACCCAAGAAATGTGGATGGCTTCTAAACACTGGAAAAGGCAAGGCAATGAACTCTCCTCTAGAACTTTCAGAAAGAAATGTGGTCCTTACAATACCTTGATTTTACCCCACTGAAACCCACATCATACTCCTTATTTCCATTTATGTAAGGTAAAAAATTTGTATTATTTAAGCCACACAGTTTGTGGCAATTTGTTATAGCAGCAATAGAAAACTGATACATCTGTCAAAATAATTCTTTCTTTTTTCTGTGTTTATCTACTATAGGTTTGTTTTTTTTTTTTTAAACTTTATTAAAGCTTTCGAGACCAGCCTGGGGGGGAGGGGGTGGGAAAAAAAGAAAAGAAAATGGTTCTACTTTAATTTCAAAACCAAGGACCTCAAGGGTGAGGTCTAAACTCCTCGATAGAGTTCTTTAAATTTCTCCCAAATAGGCCTCACAAGTAGCTGGGACAACAGGTACCCACCACAACGCCTGGCTAGTTTTTCTGTTTTTAGTAGAGACAGGGTCTCTTGCTCAGGCTGATCTCCAACTTTTTTTTTT
Source organism: Nycticebus coucang (assembly GCF_027406575.1). Classification (NCBI taxonomy): domain Eukaryota; kingdom Metazoa; phylum Chordata; class Mammalia; order Primates; family Lorisidae; genus Nycticebus; species Nycticebus coucang. The sequence goes on along the minus strand of NC_069785.1, from coordinate 123,441,684 downwards.
TTTTTTTTTTTTTTTGTTTCAGTTTTGGCTGGGGCTGGGCTTGAACTTGCCACCCTGGGTATATGGGGCTGGCACCCTACTCCTTGAGCCACAGGCACCACCATCCAACCCTTGACCTCAAGAAATCCATTCATCTTGGCCTCCCTGAGTGCTGGGATAACAGGTGTGAACCTCTGTGCCCAGCCTGGTTGCATTTGTTAGAGCTCCCAGGTTTGGGATGTCCATTTCCTCACCAGGTGGTAAGGTCCTGGAGGCGGGCTTTCTGTGTCCCCCTCCCAAGGCCACATGTTTTATATGATAGACATGCAACAGACGTGTGCTCACGTGCTCTGAAGGCAGTTTCCCAGAGAGGGGTCTTTATATCCTGGGACTTCAGGCAAAGGCCTCAGCAGGGACTCACTCCTATGTCCTGCAATTCCTGCCTCCTCCCAATGCTCTTGACAGCCTGGAGCCTAGCTTGGGTTCTCCTGACTTATTGGAGGCTATTTCCAATGTCCTTATTCAATAGAACCATTTGACTCATAGTGGAATTCAGCAAGAGTTCAAGGGAGAACATTGTAAGAAAGAAGTTTGGGCAGAGGGAGGAGAGGCACAGGGCCTGGGGCAGTCGGCAGGGCTGGACTTCACCTACCTTGGCTGTAGCAGGAGTGGCTGGCTGTCTACTGCCCAGGGGAGGGCTGAGGTCCAGCCCAGAGGTCCTTTTTGAGACCGACTCAAGTTCTTGCCCTCCAAAGCATACAGGCTGCTTGGTTAATTGCTCGTTTAAAGTCAATGCAGTGGGACACCTCCCTAGGGCCCCCAGCTCCTGTGAACACTAGTTCAGAGGAGGGTTGGGAGGGCTCTGTCTCATCCTCTTTGCCAAGAGGTATTTATTTGGCAAAGTGTTCAGGCAGAGAGGGGAAGATGGGAGGAGGCTGGTTTGAGGGTGCTGGGAGTAGGCAAGACATCTCAGCAGGAGGTGTCAAACAGACGTTTTGGGGGCTTGGGAGTGGCATGTGTTAAAGCCACTTCCCCCACACAGGGGTTCTGGCACCCCCACCATCACCTGAACTAGGGAGAGAGGTAACCAGGCCAACTTCGTTTGGGCCTGATGGAAAGTTGAAGAATCAGGAATCCTAAATAGTGTGCAGTGTGTGGTGCCAAAGTGATCCCTCCAGGACTCACGCCCAGGGAGAACACCAGACTGCCGATTTGGATTAGTGGCTCACTCATTCTTTGACATAAGAAGCTACAGGAACCCAAGGCCCTTGTGCATACACACTCTCAGACAACAACATATCCCTGTATAGGTGCAGAGCTGTGCCCAGATGGCACCACACCAGCGCGTGTCATAGGCAGGCACTCAGCAGACAACCACTTATATATACACAGGCAGGCACTCGTGCCCAAAATGGGCAAGAAAACACAATGACCAGAATGTGGCTGAGCACAGAGCTAGGAATCTAGTTAGAAAATGGTCGTGAGCACTAGGGCAGGAGTAGGGCCTATAACAGCATCCTAGTATTGGGGCAGAGGGGCAGAGAGGTGGAGGGCAAGGGAGAGTGGAGAGATGTCAGGTGCTTGTCCCTGGTGGGATCCACAAATGTTAGTCTTTTCCTTCCTTCTATTGTAGGATGAAGGCTCCTCCCTGGGTAATTAAGGTCTTCAAGCCCCATGTGTCTTCTGCAAACAATGAGGCTGCCCCTCTGCTCTGCATGGCCAGCACAGAGCTCAGCTAGAAACTACTGACTGCAATTCTGTGTTGGCAGGTGTGTGTGGAGTGTCCAAGGCATTCCTCATGGATCTCTCCTAGATCCCTCCTCTTAGCACTCTGAGCCCTCCCATGGAGAACACGGCTGGGGGACACTTTCAGACGACACAGAGTTCTCCACAAGCTGGAGCCACATTCCTGCACTAGCCAGATAGATTGCATTGGCAAAAAGAAATGCAGACTCGTGTTTAAAACATTCTGTCCAGGCTCAGTGTCCGCAGCTCAGTGGAGGGTTCGAACCCAACCCAGGGCCTGCTAAATAATGACAACTGCAACAAAAAAATAGCCGGGCATTGTGGTAGGTGCCTGTAGTCCCAGCTATTTGGCAGGCTGAGGCAAGAGAATTGCTTAAGCCCAATAGTTAGAGGTTGCTGTGAGCTGTGATGCCATAGCACTCCACTGAGGGCAACAAAGTGAGACTCTGTCTCAAAAAGAAAAACAAAAACAAAAAAACATTCTGTCCACCTATAAGTTAGAGAAGCCCTAGTAACAATAATTCGTGAGAAAAAGACTTGGGAGTTTGTTGACTGCAAGCTTAGGATGAGTCACTGAAGTGACAGTTATACTGTCCCCTTATCCTAGGTGAACAGAAATCTGTAGGTAGGCTGGACACCAACCCAGTGTGGCTGGTCTGGACAAGGGTGACCACTTGCTGAGGGGTTTGGAAAACCCTGCCTGGGAGGATGTGGCATCTAGGAGAGAGAAGAGTTATGAATGAGCTGATTTCAAGGTTGGAAAGAGTCCCACGGGTAAGAAGGCAGGAACCACCTCTGGGTGCAAGTGTCCTGGGTGTCTCCCATGGGCAGACCCGACGAGTGGTATTTCAGTCAAAGGAGGGTTAACTTTCTTTTTCTTTTTTTTAGAGACAGAGTCTCACTTTATCTCCCTCGGTAGAGTGCTGTGGCATCACAGCTCACAGCAACTTCTAACTCCTGGGCTTCGGCGATTCTCATGCCTCAGACACCCAAGTAGCTGGGACTACAGGCACCTGCCACAATGCCCGGCTATTTTTTGTTGCAGTTTGGCAGGGGCCAGCTTCGAAACTGCCACCCTCAGTATATAGGGCCAGTGCCCTATCCACTGAGCCACAGGCGCCACCCAAGGAGGGTTAAATTTCTAACAGGCAGAAATGTGCAATAATGAGTTGGGGCCCTTGGGAAGGAGAGGAATGTTTGAGCCCATGTGTGCAGGAAGAGATTCCTGCCGGAGAAGAAGGCTGGACCTTGCTTTCAAAGTCCCCATTCAGATGCTCTGATTCTCTGCCTGTCACACCCTGTGCTGGCTGAGCTGGTTCTCAGCATGATCCTTGCTTGCTCAGCACCAGGAGCCTTTGCTTTTCTAGCCTGTCCTGCAGCCGGTGACTGCACCACCAGACCTTGCTTCCAAGTCCCCAGAGGGGAGCAGGGCTGCCTGCTGAGGGCACACTCACCCAGTCTCAGAGGACTGAGCCATGCTGGCTGCGGGAGGTGTCTGCACACAGAAGCCGATCATTGCCTTGGCCCCGGGAAGCAAAGAAGCTCCATTTCCTTTTATGTCCCTGTGAAGATATTCCCAGCCAAGTCAGGAACTATGAATGAGGCTGGCCAGAGCATCTCTCACTCCAGCCTTGAGTGGCTTGAAGAGTGCAGGGGAGTCCACAGGCATGAGACTGGGCTCTAAAATAAGAGTGTAGGTCAGTCCCTCTTCCCCCACTCTTCCTTCAGCAGAGACTCTGGCATCCATCTGTCACACCTCCTCCCCTTCCCTACTCTTCAGGACCAAGCCTGTGGACTCCTCTTCCGTCTCTGCCTGGGGGATTTTGGCCATTAGGAGTGGATTCTGCTCTGGATGTGGTTTTGAGGGGGAGACTTTAAGAGACCCCTACCTCTGCACCAAATCTTTAGGTTTAGGCACTTCAACATCTATTTGCACTTTGGGGACAGAGTCACACTGTCCAAGGAACAGGTAGACATGTCTCTGAGTTGCATGTAGCAATCTCTTAAAACCAGCTTTTGGGTTATTAGTGATTTGAAATATTTTGTTCTGGCGGGTGTGGTGGCTCACGCCTGTAATCCTAGCACTCTGGGGGGCTGAGGTGAGAGGATCTCTTGAGTTCAAGAGCTTGAGATCAGCCTGAGCAAGAGTGAGGCTCTGTCTCTACTAAAGACAGAAAAATTAGCCGGGCATGGTGGTGCACATCTATAGTCCCAGCTATTCGGGAGCCTGAGGCAAGAGGAGTTTGAGGTTGCTGTCAGCTATGACCCCCATGGCACTCTAGCCTGGAGTAGCAGAGTGAGACTCTGTCTCAAAAAAAAAAAAAAGAAAAGAAAAGAAAAAAGAGACATTTTGCCCCATCATTCCTGAAAGGATAATCATTCTTGTGTCCTGACTCTCAGTTCTAAATACTTGGCCACTTGTTATGCTATTCTGCCAGATGAGGGGGGGTCAGCCGCAGTCTGTATCCCCAAGGAAGGCAAGAATTCCTCATGGAGATTGTAGTCTGTGTGCCAGAACTCAGATTCGCCTCAGTACTGACCCCTCCCAGGCTGGCCTCAAGTCTCTCCCTCATCTCTCACCCTTCCAACCACCCCACAGCTGGGGCCTCCTCACTCGGGTTCCTCTGGGACTTTTGACATGATTAAGGGACAGAGATCTTCCCCTTGCCCCAGGTAAAGCCCAGAAACAGCCTGAGCCAGTTTTGGTTCCTCTTCTTCACACCTCCTTGGTGAAATGAGATAGTACATGTGGACAGGCTTTGTAGCTCGTGATGGCTCTGGTCACACTAGAGTCATAGTTTGTGGTGATCGTCTATGCGGAGGGATCAGGGGCTCAGACTAGCTTTACCCTGTTCTATAGCAGCTTCCCTTCCTGACCAGTGTGCAGGGTGGGGCTGGAGGTGTAGTTGGTGACCGGTCTCTGTAGGTGCCCCAGCCCAGGCCCTGATTCTGTTGAGAAGAGGTTCTTAGATCAAGGTTCCTATAGACAAGTGCTTTTCTAGGTCTGCCTAGATCTGTCTTCTTAGCAGAATGGGTCCCTGGCACGCCCGCCACAAGGACCTGGCTGCTTCTTGGTCTTGCTTCTTAGCCATTAAGACCTTTTTTTTTTTAGATCCTCCATTCATGAGAATTAGCAGGCCACCTTAAGGAAATAGACATACTAAGCAGCTAGAGTTGATCTTAGAGTTCAGAAGGAAGGGAATACAGGATGACTAGCACTTGGCTGTGACCAAGAGCCCCAGTTCTTCACCCAACCTCGGAGTGCAGAACCCAGTGTTTCAGGAAAGTGAACCAATACTTGGTTTGGAAAAGGACAGGGAGGCGAATAGGAAGCAAAAGGAATAGAAAAAGCTAGACTAACTCCAGAGAGAAATGGTGAGCTAAAACTTTTCCTGTATCACAAATCAGTAAATACTTACTGAGAAGCTACTACACCTAAGACTTTTCTGCCTGCTCCACTGTCCCAGGGCCTTTGTGAAATTGTGGGACAGTCTACCAAGGCCGCTCCTGGCCTTGTGGGGTGGAGAAGAGGGGTATTCTGAGGGACAGTGCCTGGAGGGAGAGCATGTAGGCAGGACAAGACCCCTGTTTGCTGGTGGAAGAGCCATGAAGCCCAGATGGTTCCAGCATTCCCAGGCTCCTGGATGGACCCTCAGTAAGGGGTCTAGAACATTTGGATGTCTGGCTGGGGACCACTCATTGAGGTGTGACATGAAGCAAGTAGCCAGGTCTCCTTCCCTGGGACATAGGTTTTCTTTGTGACATGGGACGTGCCCTGCTGTCCCCTGCCCTCTGCCACCACCTGTCTCTTGTAGGTCATGCAGTGAAGTGAGGCGTGCAGTTAGGGGAAACTTTTGAGGTTTCTCAGAAGCCAGGACTGGCCAAATCTCCAGTTGGTTACCAAGATATCCAACTGGGTCAGGGCTCGTGGTCAGCTTGAAGCTGTGGTCAGAGGAAGACGCCTGGTAACCTACTCAGGTGAAGCAACAACTGGGACTGGTGGCCAAGGAGGAACACATTGCCTTGTTAGGGAAATGGGTTTTTAGTCTGATGTGGGTATTGCCCGGATTCTGATTGGACTTAGAATTGGGTGGCTTCCTGGGGGTACAATTTGTGCAGTCCCCCCACTTGACCAAGTGCTCTGTCAGTGCTGTCTTGAAATTCTGAATAATTTTTCAACAAGGATCCCCACATCTTTTTTTTTTTGTTTTGTTTTGGTTTTGTTTTGTTTTGCAGTTTTTGGCTGGGGCTGGGTTTGAATCCGCCACCTCCAGCATATGGGGCTGGCGCCCTACTCCTTTGAGCCACAGGCACCGCCCGGATCCCCACATCTTCATTTTGCATTGAGTCCTGCAAATTATGCAGCAGGTCCTGTTTAGATGGATGGCCAGGCTGTGACTTTAATTGGGTTTGGATCTGAAAACCAGACTTTGGGTAATTAACCCTTCTACTTAGATTCCCTCCATTTTCAACCTACACAGCCAATCCGAGGAAGCGAGAGGCAGCCTTCTCCAATCAAGTCTAGGAACACAGTTGGTGGAATTACAAAACAGACTCCAGCTTGGGTACCTGAAGGGAGTCTACAACATCTCAAGGTGGGTTTAGGGTCAGGAGAGCTGGTAGGAGGTCAGGGTTTAGATCCTTCATGATCTAGCCCAGAATACAGTTCAGTTCAGAGAAAAGACTGTCACGAGGTTTCCAAGAAACACAACCAGTGTTCTGCTGCTGGCACATAGGAGATCTGGGGTCTCTGGTTAGGTTGCTCCCCACACCTATCTTTTGGGAGCCCAGTGACAACCAAATCAACTGAACCACTATGCTTCCCCGCAGAGAACCGGGTGGTAGCAGAGAGCAGTGCTGGGGACTGTTTTCTTAGCCCACCCAAGAAATCTTTCCAAGAACACTTTAGAGATTCCAGGCTTTTGAGGGAGGCCACAGCACGCTGTAAGACATTTTTTGGATTACTGTAAAATTCTCTCAACCTGCTCCCCAGCCCACTGGGGTTTTCTCCCTTGCTACGTCTGGTTTCATAATTCCTCAGTTTAGCATACAATCATTGTCTAATAGCTTCCAGTGATGGGACATTTTCTTCTTGGCTAGGCTGTAAGCTCTCTGAGGGCCAAGTCCAGATCCTCGACTTCTCCATCCAACCCAGAATGTAATGCCCTGATGATAAACTAATACAGCAAGAAAGGAACAACTACGGGTTGAATGATTGATATCAATGCCAGCCTGCTGACATTAAGAAAAATTTCAAGGTACTTTCCCGTCCGGTCCCTTACACTCTAACTCTAAGACGTAAGGAGAGAGTCACTATTGAAGTAGATGAAAAGCATCATGTTCCCGGTCCCTTAGGAATTCAGGAGCAGATGCCGGGGAAGACCCATGTCTTCCAACTCTCTCTAAAAGACGTTTATTAGGGGCTACTCCTCTACTTATCAGCTCCCTTCACAAAATGGAAAAGATAATATATATATAAATATTTGAGAAAGTTTCACTCTGTCCCCCTCGGTAGAGTGCTATGGTATCCTAGCTCACAGCAACCTCAAACTCTTAGACTTGAGCAATCCTTTTGCCTCAGTCTCCGGAATAGCTGGGACACAGCTGTGTGCCACTACACCTGGCTAGTTTTTCTATTTTTAATAGGGATGGAGTCTCCCTCTTGCTCAGGCTAGTCTCAAACTCCTGAGCTCAAGCAATCCACCGGCCTCGGCCTCCCGGAGTGCTGGGATTACAAGCCTGAGCCATGACGTCCGGCCTTGGAAAATAAAATCTTAAAAGCAAGAGCTGATGGGTCCGTCTAGATTCTATAGATCCACAGTGGGACAGGACTCCCACCTTGTCCCCTCTCCCCTGGATGATGGCATAGGATATTCAGAATTCCAAGCAGGGGCTGGGTGACAGGATGCTATCTGTACCTACTCACCAGTTCATCCATGTTCATCAAGTCCATGTCCAGGGTGAGGGCGTAGTTCATGGCTGTGGCTGTGAGTACCAGACTGGCCACTGTCTGATGTAGAGAGATTCTTCTCCAGGTGCCTCTAGAGAGGTAGCAGCCGTCAGCTGCAAATTTAAGCAAATGAGCTGCGCACTGTCTCCTGGGGCTGGGTAGAGCCCCACTGCCTGCCTCACAACTCATCACTTTTTTTTTTCCACTGGGTCTTTTCTGTTTTTTTTTTTTTTTTTGAAGAAAAAGGGAAAATCCCCCACAGCATCAGTGCTAGTCAAGCATTTCAGCTTCTTTCCCGGCAACAGTTGGCTCATCTGGGCTTTGCGACTAGTTCAAAGGCTGCCCCTTACTCGTCCTCCCTAAGCCCCAATAAGGGGCTCACACCTTGTAATGAAACCACCTCCCAATTCAGGTGGCTGATGAAAGAAACTCCAGATAGAAAGGGAATAGGAGAAGTGCTCTTCCAGCAACCTCTCCTCCAAGCCACATCCAAACCTTCATCTTCCTCCTCACCACTAAGGTGATCAACCATCCTGATTTGCCAAGCACAGAAAGTCTCTTATCACCATAAACCCCTCAGTCCCAGGCAAGCCAGGGCACTCGGTCAAACTACTTGCCACCATCCTTTGACCCGGGTAGGGGCAAAGCCCATTTCCTTCCCAACTCAAGTTCAGGAGAGATAGGTTAGAACTTTTCTTAGTGAACAACAGTAAAACAGTCCTGGATTATAAAAATGAAATCAGGTCAGGCATGGTGGCTCACACCTGCACCGTAGCACTCCAGGAGGCCAAGCTGTAGGATCCCTTCAGCTCAGGACCAGCCTGAGCAAGAGTGAGACCCCTGGCTCTATTAAAAGTAGAAAATTTAGATAAAAATGAAAGCACCAAAGGCTAGCGCAAGTATATAAACATAGTCTTAGAGTCATTTTATGACTGAAAAATAATGATGTTCTACCTACAAATTAACTTGACTGTCATAGACTACCTGGCTACAGAGGACTCCAGAGATCATCCAGTCCGACACCCGATTTTTATGCAGGTCCATGAGGCTAGTAAGGGAGAGTACACTTACTCAGGATCCCACAGCTAACCCATGGCAGAGCTGGAACTTGAACTCCAGGTTTTCTGACGCCACATTTAGTGTTTACTATACCACGTTGACACCTTTGCAGGCTCACCTGACCCCTGTCCTTTCCTTGTACTATGCCCTATCTCAGAACCTCTTTCTTTAAGAAGCCCCTTTGTAAATGCTGATTAATTTCCCCTTCAAGTCTCATCTTTGTGCTTTATCTTCCAGGAGAGGGCATTTCCTCTCTTGGTCCACAATCATGTAAAAACAATGACTGCAGACAGAACTTATTCCTCGTGCTGAGTCAAAATATGTCTTCCTGTGACTCCTCCCCAGAGGTCCTGGCTGTGTCTTCTGTCCGGGCAGTCTAGCTCTTTTTCCAGTAAAGCATCCTCTGAAGACAGCATGCCCCTGTGAGTCTTCTCCAAAACATGCATCCCCAGTGTCTTCAACCCTTCTTAAAAGACTTGGTTTCTGGGTCCCTCATCATGATGTTCTTTGACCTCTGGGTGATTTCTGCTTAATGGTCAAGATATTATTGGACTAGGATTAAATTTAGGAAGATATACATTGCCTAGTTCTAGACTCTATACTTACATAACTAATTCAATTGGTCTTTCCTGCAAACTCCATTCCTTTTGACTACATGCCTAAGGAATTTCATTTTGATGGCTCTAGGCCATCATTTTAGCCTATAAAGGGAAACTTTTGTGATCCTGATTTGGTCATCTGGGGACGTGATGAAAATGTTGATTAGCCAGTCCTGAGTGTGTCCAAGCCCTGATGAAAACATTGACACAGAGAACCCTGCTTCACACCATCAGAGACCTACTGTTCCTGAAGGCCAGAGAAGACTTCATGAAAGGAGGCGGTCAGGAGCTGGACAAAAGGCGGTCAGGAGCTGGGCAGGGAAGGCGTGAAGGGAGTGAAGTGCCTGGAGGAGAGGGGACACAGCGAGGGTGTGGGAGCTGATGGGGACGGCATGAAAAACTGTGCGGAAAGAATTACCCTGCACACCGCGGGCACTCTGTGTATGGTGGGTGTGATTATGTTGATGATGATGATGCAAATGACGATGAACATGAGGGGGGTGGCAGAGAAGGCAGGAGGAAGTTGAGGTGTGCACTGGAAAAAGCAGGAGTTGCTCTTGTGCCCTGCTCCTCTCCTGTTTTGGGTTCATTCTCTGCCACGTGTCGCAGGCCCAGAAGAAAGGCTTGCAGAGAGGACCACTGCTCAGGTGCAGCAGCAACAGCCTGGCCAGCAGTTTAAACTATGATGGTTGGGGCAGCAGCAAGGCGGTCCACGAACTTTTCTATGACTGACCAGGGCCTTACAGAGTAACACACCTGTGACTTTCAAGTCCCTTGACTTAATGGTGCTTCTTGCAACCTGAGTCCATTTAGATATGTCTCTCTTTTTTATTTTTTATTTTTTGAGGAAGAGTCTCACTTGTCATCCTTAGTAGAGTGCTGTGATGTCATAGCTCACAGCAACCTCAAACTCTTGGGCTCAAGCAATCCTCTTGCCTCAGCCTCCCAAGTAGCTGGGACTACTGGTACTCACCACAACACATGGCTAATTTTATTTTATTTATTTATTTTTTTTGAGACAGAGTCTCACTATATCATTCTCAGTAGAGTGCGGTGGCGTCACAGCTCACAGCAACCTCAAACTCTTGGGCTTAAGTGATTCTCTTGCCTCAGCCTCCTGAGTAGGTGGGACTATGGGCACCCACCACAATGCCCAGCTATTTTTTTGTTATAGTTGTCATTGTTTAGCTGGCCCGGGCCAGGTTTGAACCCACAACCCTCGGTGTATGTGGCTGGCGCCTTAACCACTGTGCTACAGGCGCCAAGCCATGGGCTAATTTTAGAGATGGTGTCTTGCTTTTGCTCAGGCTGGTCTCAAATTCCTGAGCTCAAGCAATCTACCCACCAGGGCAGATATGGCTTCCTTCTCTCCAGATGCTAGGATATACTGCAGGTTCCCAGGGTTCACTTGTCCTAGCCACTGGCCTTTGATGGTTGAGGGAGTTTGCCCTCAATGATAAATACCTCCTGACTATGAATACCAATGAATACCAATACCTTGGAAGGCTCTAATAACTACCTTTATCAGGATTGATCATCTTATGATCTTGAAATCCATCAAGCCAAACTATCTCCCTGGGTTAGAGAGAGCAATGTGTGAGCTCTGTATACTCTGACTTTACAGATGAAGTGGCAGGTGCTCTACCTGCGTTGGACAGTCAGATAGATGGGGACCCTTCCAGGTAAGATAGTCCAAATTCCATTTCAGTTTGCAACTTGCTTCTATTTCATTTATCTGGGTCCCAATACCTACTCCATGGGAAACCTAACTGAGGCTGAATTGTTTTCTAGGCTTCTCTTGAAAATGACCCGATCAGCCAGGACTGGGCTTACGTCTGGTTTGAGTGTGGGTGGCTGTTTACATCAGCTCAGGTGGATTTTTCTCAGTAATTCAACTTTGCAGTTCATGGGTTATTCTTTCTTTCTTTCTTTCTTTTTTTGAGACAGAGTTTCACTTTGTAACCCTTGGTGGAGTGCTGTGGTATCATAGCTCACAGCAACCTCAAACTCTTAGGCTCAAGTGATTCTCTTGCCTCAGCTTCCCAAGTACCTGGGACTACAGGTGCCTACCACAATGCCCAACTGTTTTTAGACATGGGGTCTCGCTGTAGCTCAGAGCTGGTCTCAAACTCGTGAGCTCAGGTGATCTGCCTGCCTCGGCCTACCAGAGTGCTAGGATTACAGGCATGACCCACCATGCCTGGTTTTATATTACATTTCTATTTGTCCCATAATTTAGATACAATCATTTGTCCTGGAGTTCCTTTCTCACATTTGACAGAAAAATTAGGCTTTCCACAGAATCTTGGGGTGGTGCTGCAGGGCATTGGTTGGGGTCCCCCACTTCTTTCATTATGCTGGGATACTCCCCTCTGATGAGGACAGAGACCTGCTCTCTTCTGCCTCTGGGTCCTTCCCTGCAGTTGAGAACACAGCTCCCAAAGCCCCCACTTCGTCAGCCTCAGGAAGAGCTCAAGGAGAATCCGAGTAACATTGGACAACAGTTACCAGTCTACGCAGCCCTGCAAGGCGCAGGTTTAAGTTCACTTCACTTCATATTCCACTTAATCTTCACATTTCATTCTGTGCAGTACTTGACATACCTTGTGAAGGAGGACTGGGCATCACCCCTGGCCATATTTTGGGCCAAAGAGGAAACAGAGTCCCATTTTCTTTTTTCTTTTGTTTTTGTTTTGTTTTGTTTTTGTTTTGTAGAGACAGAGTCTCACTTTATGGCCCTGGGTAGAGTGCCGTGGCCTCACCCAGCTCACAGCAACCTCCAACTCCTGGGCTTACGCGATTCTCTTGCCTCAGCCTCCCGAGTAGCTGGGACTACAGACGCCCACCACAATGCCCAGTGTTTTGTTTTGTTTTAAAGACAGAGTCTCACTTTATTGCCCTTGGTAGAGTGCCGTCATGTCACAGCTCACAGCAACCTCCAACTCTTGGGCTTAGGGGATTCTCCTGGCTCAGCCTCTGGAGTAGTTGGGACTACAGGCGCCTGCCACAACACCTGGCTATTTTTTTTTTTTTTTTTTTTTCAGTTTGGCCGGGGCTGGGTTTGAACCCACCAGCCTCGGCATATGGGGCCGGCACCCTACCCATGGGGCCACAGGCGCCGCCACGCATTTTCTTTTTTCATGACTACAGGGAAGATAATTAACAGAGTCAGGACCTGAAATCAGCTGTATAGACACCAAATTCCAGGGCCCTCTCCACAAGACCGCATCTTTCATTTTGCAAGAAACAGGCGCTTACCTGTGTGTCTAGGGGGAAACTATGCCTGTACCCTATGTGGGCTGTTTCTCAGACGCTTACTATGTGTGATGAACTGTGCTGAGGTCTTCACACCCATCACTTCCTTTCATTTTCTGAAAAGTCTTCAGGTGTTGGATATTTCATTACCATATTACAGATGTGAAAAATGAGCTTCAGACAGTAAGGGGAAGTAGCACGAATGTTCACAGTACACTCAGGCACCAGGGACCCAACAGCCCAATACAAGTCAACACAGGAAGTGGGGTGGTAAAGGTTGTCAATGCCGGCAGCCAGCACCCACGCACAGCTCCCCTCCCATTAGGTAACAGGTAGAGTCCTTCGGGAGGAAATGGGCCACAGGTTCTGGGTAGGCACATCAAGGTGACCGCAAGGTTACGGGGGCCATGAGTGCGTTTGGGAACATCAGCCCAGCGTGGGCTGTGCGGCCAGGTTAGAGAGTAAGTCAGGTGTTCGGATACTCAGTACCAAGCTAAGCAGGCACCGGCCAGAGGGGAGACTCTTCCTCTGTAGCACTTTGTCTAACAGAGGAGGAAGAACAGATGCGTGTACACAAGTTTGCACACTCATATTCACATTTTCAAAGCAGCATGCAAAACGCACCGTGTTGATGGAAGCAGTGTGGGTGAAGCCCAGCTGTATGGAAGGCAGTGAGAATAGGCAGGAAGACGCAGCGTTCCTTCACACATAAGCGCTGTGCGAGGCAAACTGAGGCTGAGTGGGTGACTCAGAAAATGGTGGCTTGGATATTGAAAGGCCTGCATTGGAGACCCAGCCCTTCTGTTTGCCAGCAAGACTGTTTTAGACCAGACCCTGCCTAGACATTCTAAGGTCGGGAGTTAGGCCTGACAATGTGCCTTTCTAGCAGCTGCGCAGGTGAGGCTGATGCAGGCCTGAGAACTATACTTTGAGAAACACAGCCCTAGCTGCACGGGACTGGCACACACAGATGTACCGATTGGTACATTTGCCCTGACACAGCTGGTATGCCAACCTGGACCTCCCAACCCACCCCAGCATTAGGTAACAGGTAGAGTCCTTTGGGGAGGCAATGGGTGCCTTAGCTGAGGCCTTTCCAGACAACATAGCACCTAATACAACCAGCAGCATGACACCCAGCTGATTTCCCCCAGAGCTGGCTTCCCTAGGACCCGCTCTGGCCCAGCTAAGAGTTATATCACACTGGCTCCCACCTCTGGTACTTGACCTCCATCTCTGCTCCAATCTAACTGGTGGCGCTTGAGCTTGGCTGGCTAATCTTCAGCAGGTCATGATTGACCACAAACCATAGTAAGAAATATATGTTTTATATCACAGCATAGTGGACACACAGGCAGGAACACTTACACACAAACACACCTATAATACATTTCATAAACAATACTTACTATGTAGTAACATACTCATATATTTTTTCTTTTTTTTTCTCAACTCCTTCTTCATAGAATATATTCTTTTTTTTTTTTTTGTAGAGACAGAGTTTCAATTTATCACCCTTGATAGAGTGCCGTGGCGTCACACAGCTCACAGCAACCTCAAACTCTTGGGCTTAGGTGATTCCCTTGCCTCAGCCTCCTGAGCAGCTGGGACTACAGGCGCCCGCCACAACGCCCAGATATTTTTTTTGTTGCAATTTAGCCGGGGCTGGGTTTGAACCCACCACTCTTGGTATATGGGGCCGGCACCGTACTCACTGAGCCGCAGGCACTGCCCCATAGAATATATTCTTTTTTTTTTTTGTAGAGACAGAGTCTCACTTTATGGCCCTCGGTAGAGTGCCGTGGCCTCACACAGCTCACAGCAACCTCCAACTCCTGGGCTTAAGCGATTCTCTTGCCTCAGCCTCCCGAGTAGCTGGGACTACAGGCGCCCGCCACAACGCCCGGCTATTTTTTGGTTGCAGTTCAGCTGGGGCCGGGTTTGAACCCGCCACCCTCGGCATATGGGACCGGCGCCTTACCAACTGAGCCACAGGCGCTGCCAGAATATATTCTTATATTTTCTACTCTTCCTTCCTCCATTGCTTCCCTCTCTCTTTCTCTTGCTCTTTCTTTTTTTATAAATGGTGGTTAACCACCCAAATTGCTCTCATAGATCCACACATTAAGTCACAACCTCTAGGTTGGAGATTGTGAATATAACTTCTCTGAGCCTTAGTTTCCTAATCTGTACATTTGAAAAATGCCTGCATGGCCAATCTTGCTATTATTTGTCTTGAATACTATATTCTATACAGGGCAGCGCCTGTGGCTCAAAGGAGTAGGCATAATATACGAGGGGTGGCGGGTTCAAGCCTGGCCCTGGCCAAAAGCTGCAAAAAAAATAATAATAATAAAAATAAATACATAAAAAATATATATGTATATCATATATGTGAAAAAATTCCTATACTTTCCAAACAGAAGCTCTCCGTGGGTACAAAGTGCTACCTCTCCCTCCCTCTCTCTCTCTCACACACACACACACATGCATGCATGTGCGCACGGGCCCTTTTTAAAGGGGGATTGGAAAGCAAGGCACTTGATGTAAGACTTTGAGGGAAGGGAAAAGGGAAGTCCTCAGCTCCATCGAGGTCAGCAGGTGGTACAGGCCTATCTTAGGAAGGGGGTGGTATACCTGGACTAAAGGAGAGGAAGGCAAGGAGGGTGGGCCCTGACAGGCCCATAGAGCCTGCCCTGGGCATTTGGATCTAAATGGGGGTTGAGAGGGGCAACCAAAAGACCCGGAAGAGTTGTCAGCAAACGAACTTCACAATGAAGCTGATATTTAAAGTGTATTCATTTCAACCTCCAAGAAACATTTATTAACCACTTACTACATGCCAGGCTTCAGCAGTGAACAAGACAGATTAGATTAGCCTAATAAAAGTCTCTCATGAGGATGGATCCTCAAATAACCTCTCTGTTAATCATCCCTTAAACCTCTATGACATTCCAGGCACTGAACTAGGTGCTGGACGGTAATGAGAAACAAGACCGAATGTGGCTTCTGCTCTCCTGTGGCTTATGCCCTGGTGAGGAGGGAAGCATTAAATATATAAACTATGTGTTTAGTAATAATAATCTTATAGTTATAAAAACTATAATTGCTATGAGGAAAAAGAAGAGGATGCTAAGAGAGTGAATACAATATGAACTCAATCTTGGTAAACTAATAACCCCGACTGTAACATTCCTGGATTAATATACAGTTTATGAAGCCCTCTCAGATTCTGTGTTTCATAAGGGCCTGAGGACAGAGCCAGCCAGGAGTTCTCAGCCTATTATATTTATGAGAAAACTAAGGCTCAGCAGATCTCATGAGTCAAATAAGTCTATCCAGTTAGAAAGGAATCCAGGGGCCGGGCGTGATGGCTCAGGCCTATAATCCTAGCACTCTGGGAGGCCGAGGTGGGTGGATCATCTGAACTCAGGAGTTCAAGACCAGCCTGAGCAAGAGCTGAGACCCTGTCTCTTAAAAAAAAAAAGTAGCTGGGCCTTGTGGTGGGCACCTGTAGTCCCAGCTACTAGAGAGGCTGAGGCAAGAGAATCACTTGAGCCCAAGAATTTGAGGTTGCTGTGAGCTATGACACCATAGCACTCAACCCCAGGGTGACTGAGTGAGACTCTGTCTCAAAAAAAAAAAGAAAAAGAAAGGAATCCAGCTAGTTCAGACTCAGGATCCAGGGCTCTATCCCCGCAAGGAGCAAAAGAAGAACCAGGTCCATATGGTCAGCTAGCCTGCTTGTTCTAGAGCCACGGTTCTCAACCTTCCGAATGCTTCCTAATGCCGCAACCCTTTAATACAGTTCCTCATGTTGCAGTGACCCCCAACCATAAAATGATTTTCGTTGCTACTTGGTAACTGTCATTTTGCTACTGTTATAAATTGTAATGTAAATATTTGATATGCAGGATGTATTTTCACCATTACAAAGGGGTCGCAACCCACAGGTTGAGAACCACTGTTCTAGAGGAAATGCTAAAGATGTAAAGTGGTAGAAAGTTCATCTTCTCCACTTTCAGTCCTCGGAACCTCTCCATGAGGCTAGCGTGAGGAACTGTGGTCAACGGCGGGAGGTCAGAGGCTTGGCCTTCAGTGACCCAGCCCCGGGCAGGTAGGACAGAGCAACCTTAAAAAAAAAGGCAGGCAATGCTGAAGCCGGATCATGAAATGGCATCGTCAGAGGCAGCTGCACCGTCCCAGGCAGTGAAAGTGAACCAGGCCCAAGGCGGAGGTGATGGGCTAATGAAACTCCTCACCGCATTCACTCTTGAGATTGAGGACACAGTGAGGCTGGCCCACCTGCCGTGTCAGCATCTTGATCACGGAGCTCAATGGGGAGAGGTTTCCAAATGACTCGGCCTTGCTGCCCCAGGAAGGAAGCGTTCTGGGCTGCACCGTGGGGGCCACTGGGTGGGGGCCAGGCACTTGAAAGTGAGTAAATGATGACACAGCAGTGGGGGACAGGGCTGCTGACACTGTGGGACCCACTCTAGAGAGAAGCAGCGATGGACCAGCCACCTGCTTCTACCTGCTAGTGGGGGACAAGGGAAAATCCCACTAACGGCTCCCCTTAGCAAAGAAACAAGTGCTCAATTCTGTAGCGTGGCATTTCATGTCCTCTGTAACGGGCCCAAATTTACCGGGTTTTGTTTTTCAGGTAATAAATATTGACAGGATGTTTACTGTGCGTTTCCAAACTTATACCCTGCTATTCCCCTGGAGGTACACTATCCTCGTGATACCACATGAACCCTAATGTCTCCCCTCGTCCTGCACTCTGCACCCCTTTTCTGCCTCCACACCTTTGCTTAAGATGGTTCTCTACCTGGGCTGAGCCCAGTGGCTCACGCCTATAATCTTAGCACTCTGGGAGGCCAAGAAAGGAGGAGCCCAGGAGTTCAAGACCAGCTTGAGCAAGAGCGAGACCCTGTCTTTACTAAACGTAGAAAACTTAGCTGGGCGTTGTGGTGGGCACCTGTAGTCCCAGCTTCTTCATTTGAGTCCAAGAATTTGAGGTTGCTGTGATCTAGGCTGACACCATGACACTCTGGCCTGGGGCAACAGAGTAAGACTATGTCTCAAAAAAAAAATGTTTCCATTTCTGGAATCTGGGCAGCTCTTCCCCCGTATCTCTGCGTGATCAACACCTGAATATCCTCAAGGCCCATCTTAGTGCCCCTTTCTCTACAAAAGACTCCTTCATCAAAGTCAGCCCCCACCCAGCCTAATCTCACTACTTTATCTATAGTTCTTCCTTTTTACCTTGCATGGTAGCTATTTATTTACTGGGCTCTGAGAGGTTTTGGTGACACAGCCACTTATACTTCGCCTTTTCCCTCCTTTCTCCTTTTCTTAAATTCTGTTTTTTGAGACAGGGTCTTACTCTGTAATGGCATCAGCCTAGCTCACAGCAACCTCCAACTCCTGGGCTCAAGTGATCCTCCTGCCTCAGCCTCCCAAGTAGCTGGAACTAGGGTCTGGCATAAGCCACTACACTCTGCCCTCCCCCCCATCCCATTTTCTCCAACAGCTTTGCACCTAGTAAGCATACAATACTTGTCTTTGGGCTCGGTGCCTGTAGGTCAGCAGTTAGGGCGCCAGTCACATACACCGGAGCTGGTGGGTTCAAATCCAGCCCTGGCCTGCCAAACAACAAAGACAACTACAACCAAAAATAGCCGGACATTATGGCGGGCACCTATAGTCCCAGCTACTTGGGAGCCTGAGGCAAGAGAATGTCTTGAGCCCAGGAGTTGGAGGTTGCTGTGAGCTGTGGTGCCAGAGCACTCTACCAAGGGTGACAAAGTGAGATTCTTGTCTCAAAAAAACAACAACAAAACACTTGTCTTTGCCTTGCTGAATGAATGAGGAGAGAATGAGGGTGGGGCAGGAGAGAGGGGTGGGAAGTCTGGGGCAGGGCCAAGTTTGGTTGGCTCTCCCTGGTGGTTTCCCATGGCCTAGGGCTGTGGTGCTACTGCAGATCAGGAGACAGGATGGAGCTATGGATGGCAGCTTTGTTGGCAGCTGCCTGACATTTGGCAAGTCCCCATCTTCTTACTCACCTGTAAATGGCATAACACTACCTCAAAGGTTGTGGTGAGGATCAAGGTGGAGTCAGGGCATGAAGACACCCTGTACCTAGAAGGTGCTCAATGAAGTTTGTTGACAGTTAAAACTTGTAAGTGGGTGCAACTTGCTTCCTGAAGGCCAATCAGGGAACTGATGGGAGTTTCTTGCAGTCCTGTCGGAAGCAGGGAGAAGGAAAGAGGTTGGGTTTCTCACCCCATCCAAGGGTAATGTTTTAGTTTCTTTTTTAGAGGTGGGGCTTGCGACTGCGGTGGGCATCTGCCATTACCTCTCTGTACAGGGCAGACATCTGTGCACTTGCCAAGTAGTTCCTACTAGATTGTAACCCCGCATGGTGCCAGGCACGTAGGGCAGAGTGAGCCGTCAGTGGAGATCTGGTGAGTGGGTGGGTGAGCACACGCTTAGTAAATACATCAGTAGTCTTCAGAGTCTAAAGTCCTACTTCTAGTGATCTGCAGCTGGGCGCTGAGGGACGCCGCTAAGACAGGGTGGCTAGGAGAGAGGTTCAGCCATCACTCTTTGCTTGACAGCTGACCCAGAAACAAAATGGCACTTTTTGCCCTTTCCAGGCCTGTAGTGGGGAGGAGAAAGCCACAGTGCACTGAGGCCTATGAACCAGCACAGTGCCCACGAAATGGATGCTGGTCAGGCTTCATGGCAGTAGAACTTGGTGTCTCAGAGAGAGGCCCGGGGGCTTAGCCCTAGTCAGCTGCAGAGGGTACTCCATGGCTTAGCATTGGAAAAGGAAGGGAGTGGCTGGGAGGTGCCTAAGGGGTTCCAAATGGCCTCAGCAGCTTTGCATGTACCCAGTTTCTTCTCTGAGGTAAGCAGGGTTTGAACACATCACAGAAAGGGTGTCGGAAATCAACAGTGGCACCAAAGAGTTATGAAGCGGTCCTCTGTGCAATCGGAGGCTAGTGTGCAGTGGAGTGGCGTGTGTAGAGGAAGCCAGCGTGGCTGCTGCCCAGGGGTTGCTGAGCTGGAGGAATCTGAGGTCAGGGGACTCTAGAGAGACCATACGCTCTCTCCAGTCTTTTTTTCTCCAGGAAAACTTGTAACTGTGTGCAACTTGCTTCCAGAAGGCTGATCAGGGAACTGATGGGAGTTTTTTTTTTTTTTTTTGTAGAGACAGAGTCTCACTTTATCGCCCTCGGTAGGATGCTGTGGCTTCACACAGCTCACAGCAACCTCCAACTCTTGGGCTTAAGCAATTCTCTTGCTTCAGCCTCCCAAGTAGCTGGGACTACAGGCACCGGCCACAACACCTGGCTAATTTTTGTTGCAGTTGTCATTGTTGGTTACCTGCCCCAGGCTGGGGTTGAACCCGTCACCCTTGGTGTATGTGGCTGGTGCCAAACCACGTGCTACAAGCGCCGAACCCCAATACAAGCTTTTGAAGTTTGAGGTATGCCATCTGGAGCCACACCCTCAGAGGGCACAGGGGGTTCTCCAGGCCTTTTTCCAGTCCCCACATTTGTGTTTAGGTGAAAGCAACTTGAGCCTGGACTGGAAAAGAAAAGGGTTTTATTGCTTTGGGGAGCCTTTAGTTCACACTTTGTTTTCTTCAAGGACTTTAAAACAGTTTCTGTTAGCCTTATTTTTTTTTTTTAAATCTAGTAATACAAGAACACATTACTTTTGCAAATGATTTAAACATTGTTTCAAAAGCCCTTTGATCAGTACCCACAATCAAGCTTCCTGTGCTTCCCAGAGATAACCACAGAGGCAAGGTTAGTGCATTAACTTTCTGGACCTGTTCTATGCACATAGAAAAGATGAGGTATCAGACGGCGCCTGTGGCTCAAAGGAGTAGGGCGCTGGCCTATATACCGGAGGTGGTGGGTTCAAACCCTGGCCAAAAACTGCAAAAAAGGAAAAAGAAGAAAAGATAAGGTACGATTTTCTTTATTCTTACGTAAAGAATATCATGTTGCTCTTATTTCAGTAAGTTAAGATTTTATTTTAGAATCAACATTACACAAGATTGGAAAATAGCAGGAAAAATCAGTCATCATGTTATATGGGAACTAATATAACTTGTGTGCACCATCTTTTTTCTACACACATCCTGCAAATTTCTAGTCTTAGTACACGTGTAATTTTCTGGCATGGCTTTTCATTTAGCGTGTTCTCATAACCATTGTTTGGAGGTTTTCAGCATGAAATGTCCATGCTTAAAATAGTAGGGTGCCGGCCCCATATGCTGGAGGTGGTGGTTTCAAACCCAACCTTGGCCAAAAACTGCAAAAAAAAAATTGTTCTTTTTCTGCCTGATACTGTTTCCAAAACACTATAATAATATTTATAATTAGAGTTAACATATATTTGGTCAATTCAATCAGCTGTTATTATAAAGAACCTACTATGTGCCAGGTTTTGGTCTAGCTCTGAGGATGTAGCAGTGAACAAAATAAAGATTCTTTAAGTCTTCATGGGGCTTACTTGCTAAGGAGAAAAGACAGTAAATTAAATAAGTAAGTAAATTAAATAGTACAGCAGACAAAAAGTATCTAGAAGGGTATGTGTGCTATTAAGAAAGGCAACTTAGGAAGGGAGGGCTGGAACTGTTGGGAAAGACCCAATATTTACAAGAGGACTTTTAAGCAAAGATTTGGTGTTAAGAGCATGAGCCATGAGGATACCTGGGGAGAAAAGTAGGGAAAGCAACTAGCTAGTAAAAGATTCTAAAGTATGAGAACTTGCAAGGTGGCCAGTGGGCCAGGGGTTTTGTAAAGAAGATGCTATAAGAGAGGGCAAAGCCAGATCATGGAAGCTTCATAGGCCCTGGTAGGAACTACGCCCTTTACTCTAAGTTGATAAGTACTGGTAGGTTTAAGGCAAGAGTGAAGAGTAACTTTTGTTTAAATAGGCTGACTCTGGCTGCTACACTGAGCATAGACCCCAAGGGAATACAAATGGAAGCAGGGAGACCAGGAAGCTATTTCATTGGTCCAGCTAAGAGGCAAAAATAGAGCCAAGGCCTTTGGATAGAGGGATGACTCCAAGGACTTTGGCCTGAGCAGCTAAAGGATGGAGTTGCTATTTATTGAGATACTTAACGAGATAGGGAGGACCTTGGAAAAAGCAAGGACAGTAGGCAAATAGGATTTGCGGTATGTTAAGTTGACAGTAGGCAAATAGGATTTTGGGGCATGTTAAGTTGAAGATACCTATTAGGTATCCACGTGGAGTTTTCCATCAGGTAGGTGGCTATTCAAATGAAGAGTTCAGAGGAGAAGAATGAGCTCAAGGTATATATTTGGAGCTGGCCAGCATATAAACGATTTGAAAGCCAAGGAAGTGCGTGTAGGCAGAGAAGAGATTAAGGATTGTGGCCTAGGACACACTAAGGTTTAGAGGTTAAGGAACTATATTAATTTATCTAATTTTTACAACAACCTTCTGAGGCAATTGCTCTTACTATATTGTAATCATTTTACAAATGATAAAATTGAGGCATAAAGAGGTGAAATAACTTGTGAAAAGTCACACAGCTAATACAGAAGCAGTCAGTCAGTTTCTGTCATTGACGCCTCTAGGCTATGTGGGTGGGCTCTATTAAATGAGCATGATCTACAGGTTAAAAAAGTGAATTTTTTCTTTTTTTTTTTTTGAGACAGAGTCTCACTCTGTTGCCCCAGGCTACAGTGCCAAGGCTGACCCTTGCTCACAGTAACCTCAAACTCCTGAGCTCAAGCGATCCTCCAGCCTCAGTTTCCCAGTAGCTGGGACTACAGGTGCCCCCAACCACACCCGGCTGTAGGAAACTGAGTCTTAGGGTAAGTAATTTGTTAATATCGGTGACAGCGCTGAGATATGGACTCTGTCCCTGGCTCTCTGCTTTGAGAGAGGTCTGCTTTTTCAATCACTCAACTGTGACCCTCCTGACATTGAGAAGATGGAGTGAAGGAAGGCCTTTGCCATCTCTCCAATTACAGGCCTCAAGTGACCAGTGACTGCCTTTCCTACACACACATGAGAGTCTTCAGGCTCATTATTGTACTGCAGTTAGATGCCAGGTCTTGGTACCAAGTCAGTCCCTGCTCCCGCTCTCCTTCCTCTTCCAACACTCCTGATCAGGAGATCCTTAGTTGGACATGATTTCTGACTTCTAGAAGTGCAGGTCGTAAGGTAGTTCTACAGAAATGGTTCTGCACAGCTTTCAGCAAGTTGCTTCCCTTCCCAGCTCAGTTTCTTCCTCAGCAAAATGAGGGGGTTGGTTCTGGACAGTAGTTCCCAATCCTAGCGCTCATCTGAATCACCCACCTACGCATTGTTTAAATCCTGCAGAGCCTGCTACCGACCTATGAATCAAACTCTCCTGGGGTGAAGACCAAGCATCTATATGCTGGCTCCAAACACCCGATGGCTAAGAAGTACTGGGCCAGGTGATCTTGAGAGTTTCCCAGTTCTCACGGGGGCTTCATCTTGCACTGTGCTTCTCAGATGTCTTTCGCAGGGCCCAGCACAAGGCAGATCTCTGTGTAGAAGGCAGGAAACCCGAGTCTCATTCCAGCCAGGCTAACAACTCAGCTCTAACAAGTTACTTTCTCTCTGGGCTTCACTTTCCTCATCTGCAAGAGGTGTGTGTGTGTGTGTGTGTGTGTGTCTGGGTGGGAGGACCCTATATTCATTCATCCAGTGAGTATTTATCGGGCATGTACTCTAAGTTGGGCTCCAGGATCTATAGGGTCTGAGTCTGAGTCATGCAATAGAGTAAAAGGCGGGGACAGAGGAGGGCTGCTGCCAGGCGTCTGGTCCTAGTTCCCTTGACTTTCAGGCATGGAAGCTACTGGTCCTTCTTAGCACCAGCAGGACGGTATTCTCTTCCCAACTCTCCCCCTAACCTTGGCACTTGCAGCTGTTCCCCACAGCAACAAGCAAGTTTCTAGGGTTCAGAAAGAGCTGTCAGCAAAACTATCCATCCAAATAAAAATTATTAGCTTTTCTAGATAATACTACAAACAAGTCATACCCCCTTCAAGCAGCACAACTACAACCTTGCTGTTCAAAGGGTCATCCATGGATCAGCCTTGGCTCTATCACCCGAAGGCTCATGAGAATGGCGGCATCCTGGGCTCTACCCAGGTCCTACTGAATCACAGCCTGCATTGAAAGAAGATTCCCAGGTGACTGGACATACATTACAGTTTGAGAAGCACTAAACTAAAAAAAAAATGGGCTT
This sequence comes from Nycticebus coucang, assembly GCF_027406575.1. Classification (NCBI taxonomy): domain Eukaryota; kingdom Metazoa; phylum Chordata; class Mammalia; order Primates; family Lorisidae; genus Nycticebus; species Nycticebus coucang. The sequence goes on along the minus strand of NC_069785.1, from coordinate 123,417,818 downwards.
AGAAAACTCTTGGCAAGAAATATGTGTAAGACCTGTATGAGGAAAACCACACAACTTCCTAGAGAGACATCACATAACATGTTCCTAGATGAAAAGACTCAGTAAAGTGAAGATGTCAATTCTCACTAATGTGGAATAGGTCAAAGTGTTTTGCTTCTATTATCATTTTTTGTTTTGTGCGTCTGTGAGACAGAGTCTCACTCTGTTGCCTAGAGTGAGACCTAGGCTAGAACACAGTGGCATCATCATAGCTCACAGCAACCTCAAACTCCTGGGTTCAATCCTCCAGCCTCAGCCTCCCAAGTAGCTGGGACTACAGGTGCCTCTCTCACACCCCCCACTAATTTTTTCTACTTTTAGTAGAAAGAGGGTCTCACTCTTTTTTTTTTTTTTTTTGAGACACAGTCTCACTTTGTTGCCCCTAGTAGAGTGCCATGGTGTCACAGCTCATAGCAACCTCAGACTCCTGGGCTCAAGTGATTCTCTTGCCTCAGCCTCCCAAAGAGCTGGGATTATAGGCACCTGCTACAGCGCCCAGCTATTTTGAGACATGGGGGTCTCGCTGTAGCTTGGGCTGGTCTCGAATTCATGAGCTCAGGCAATCCACCCACCTCAGCCTCCCAAAGTGCTGGGATTACAGGTGTGAGCCACCGCCCAGCCAGAGGGTCTCACTCTTGCTCCAGCTGATCTTGAACTCCAAAATGGAAGTGATCCTCCTTCCTTGGCCTCTCAGAGTGCTAGGATTACAGGTGTGAGCCATCTGCCCCAGCCTCCTGTCGTATTTTTTTAAATTGATATGTATAGTTGTATAAATTTGAAGGTTAATTAACGTGTGGATCAAAGTGATTTTTGAGGCTTGTCTGAAAGAATAAATGAACAAAAATAACTTTTTTTAGAAAATAAAAATAATGAGATGGTATTTGCCCTACCGTAAATGGTATTACAATTTTGCAAAGTTCTTCAGTGTTTGACTTGATAGAAGACAGTTGGATTATTACATTTACTTCTTCATTCAATCTACTTTGATAGGTTGTTTTGTGTGAAGTGGAAATATAGTTGGAAAAGAGAAGACTGTTAAAATAGCCTTTTCAGAAAATTGTGGCTATTCTTTGATATAACACTAGAACTCCACAAGTGGTATTTTATTAAAGATTAGCGGCAATGTGGCATCTAAAACTTTATCAATAAACTTTTCTTGTACTTTCACTTTCAAACTAAATAAAAAATTATGAGGCTGAAATTACTTTTCAAAAATATCTGTACTTTATTTATTTATTTTTTTTTTTTTTTGTGGTTTTTGGCCGGGGCTGGGTTTGAACCCGCCACCTCCGGCTATGTACTTTTTTTTAAAACAAGGAAAATAAATGGTGCTGAATAAAAATTCAGGTTCATGTTAACCAGGGTGATGAAAATGTGTCAAACGGTCTATGAAACTAGTGTATGGTGCCCCATGACCACATTAATGTACAGTTATGAATTAATAAAAAATAAATTAAAAAAAAGAATCAACACCTAGTAAATGGCACAAATGTATTTATGATCTATGTACAAAAGACTTAAAAAAATAAAGTCAAGCAAAGTTTAAAAAAAAAATTCAGGTTCATGAGAAAGAAAATTTGAGTTTGAGTCTGTTTTGCTACTTGATAGACAGGTCACTGCTATGAACTGAATTGTGTCCCCCCCCCCCCCCAGCAAATCATATATTGAAGTCCCACCCCTCAATCTCCAGCACAAAGGAAAGGCCTTGTGAGGACACAGAAGGTGACCATCTACAAGCCAGGGAGAGAGGCCTGACTGGAAACTGAACCCTGTCAGGACCTTGACCTTGGACTTTCCACCCTCCAGCATTGGGAGAAAATAAATTTCTATTGTTAAAACCACTCAGTGTGCAGTATTTTGTAATGGCAGCCCAAGCAGACTGTTCTTACATATCTCATAGTCTGTTTCCTCCTTCAGCAAAATGTGAATAAGAATATCATTTATGGCTTGGCGCCTGTGGCTCAAGCGGCTAAGATGACAGCCACATACACCAGAGCTGGCGGGTTCGAATCCAGCCCAGGCCCGCCAAACAACAATGACGGCTGCAATAAAAAAATAGCCAGGCGTTGTGGCAGGTGCCTGTAGTCCCAGCTACTTGGGAGGTGGAGGCAGGAGAATCGCTTGAGCTCAGGAATTGGAGGTTGCCATGAGCTGTGATGCTATAGCACTCTACCCAGGGCGACAGCTTGAGGCTCTGTCTCAAAAAAAAAACAAAAATATCATTTATAGCTTCATTAAGAGTGTTAAAGGAGGCTTGATGCCTTAGCTCAGGCAGCTAAGGCTCCATCCACATACACCAAAGCTGGCGGGTTCGAATCCAGCCTGGGCCTGCCAAACAACAATGACAACTACAACAACAAAAAAAATAGCCAGGCATTGTGGTGGTGCCTGTGGTCCCAGCTACTTGGGAGACTGTGGCAAGAGAATCATGTAAGCCCAGGAGCTGGAGGTTGCTGTGAGCTGTGACACCATAGCACTCTACCAGGGGTGACATAGTGAGACTGTCTCCAACAACAACAACCACAAAAGAGTATTAAAGGAAATACTGTATGTAAAGCACTTAGCACAATATCTGGCCCTTAACATCTGTTCAATAAATGGCAATTATTAATACAGGCTGATAACAACTGTGGCACTGGAGCAAAAAGTCCGTAGAAATACCAGTGGAACAGAATAAGTAACCTAGAGGCAGACCTCAGTGTATCTATAAGCTTCAGAAGTAAGGAAAGGGTTTATGTCTTTATTCACCATTGTGTCATTCCCCCCTGCCTAACATATGCATGGCATACAGCAGATACTTAAAAAATATTTGTTGAGCCAGGTACGGGAGGTAGCACCTGTAATCCTAGCCCTCTAGGAGGGCCAGGGCCAGAGGGTTGGTTGAGCCCAGGAGTTTGAGAGCAGCCCGAGCAAGAGCAAGACCCTGTCTCTAGTAAAAACAGAAACATTAGAGGTTGTGTTGGCTGTCTGCAGTCCCACCTGCTTGGGAGGCTGAGGCAGGAGGAGCACTTGAACCCAGGAGTCTGAGGTTGCTGTGAGCTAGGCTGAGGCCATAGCACTTAGCCTGGGGCAACAGAATGAGACTTTGTCTCAAAATAAGTAAATGAATAAAGAAAGAAATCCGCTGATTGCTTATATTAGAATTTAATACATATTAGCAGAAGACTTGATAATTAGCAGTGAAAGGACTATTCTTTCGACAATACTGGGAAAATTCCTTAAATTTTTGGGCTACGATAATCAGATTTTATCATTTCATCCTATGAAGGGGCTTTCATCGATTTTTTTTTTTTCTGATAAGTAGAAGGTTTTATTTGTTTTTTGTTGTTGCAGTTTTTGGCCAGGGCTGGGTTTGAACCTGTGACCTCCGGCACATGGGGCTGGCACCCTACTCCTTGAGCCACAGGTGCCGCCCTTTCATTGATTTTTTAATCATGACCCACAGTAAGAAATATTTGAGGCATCTCAGGCCAGTAAATATACTCATAAATATAAATTCATAATTAAAACAAAAGTTCATAAGTTCATCCTTATCGTGATGGATGATGGACTCTGATCTGTTCTGTTCTTTCTTCTTCTTTTTTTTTTTTTGAGACAGAGTCTTGCTCTATTGCCCAGACTAGAGTGTCACGGCCTCAGCCTAGCTCACTGCAACCTCAAACTCTTGGGCTCAAGCGATCCTCCTGCCTCAGCCTCCCAAGTAGCTGGGATTATAGGCATGAGTCACCATGCCTGGCCTATACCGGTACTTTAGATGTCTGTTAAAGGGATTGCATCAGACCTTTCAGTAGAGCCATGCATGCTACCTCTATTCAAGCACTCTATCCCTTTCCTCAGCCCAGATCTTAGTCTAGACCAGTATTTTCTCACACCCAAACTGCCACCAGCACCTTCTAACTGGTCTCCCTGTTCCCACTCTGCACCCCACAATCTCACAGTAGCAGGTTGCAGGGAGCTATAATGACACCACTACACTCTAGCTCAGAGCTACAAGAGTGGGACTCCGGGCCAGGTGCAGAGGCTCACATCTGTAATCCTAGCACTCTGGGAGGCCAAGGAAGGTAGATATAGTTTGAGATCAGCCTGAGCAAGAGCAAGACTCCGTCTCTACTGAAAATAAAAAAACTAAAAAGGAAAAAAAAATAGAAAAACTAGTTGGGCACCATGGCAGGCATCTATATTCCGAGCTACTTGGGAGGCTGAGCAAGAGGATCACTTGAGCCCAAGAATTTGAGGTTGCTGTGAGCTATGACCCCACAGCACTCTACCCAGGGCAACAGAATGAGACTGTGTCTAAAAAAAAAAAAAAAGAGTGGGACTGTCTTAAAATAAAGGAGGGTGGGGTAATCTTTAGAAACTTAAATCATCTTTCTTTTTCTTTTTCTTTTCTTTCCTTTCCTTGCCCAGGCTAGAGTGCCAGGCATCATCTTAGCTCACTTCAATCTCAAACTTCTAGGCTCAAGACAGCCTCATGCCTCAGCCTCCCGAGTAGCTGAGGCACCCATCACAATCCTCAGTTAATGTTTCTATTTTTAGCAAAAATGGGGTCTCAAACTCCTGAGCTCAAGCAATCCTGACTTCGGCCTCCTAGAGTGCTAGGATTATAGGTGTGAGCCACTGCACCTGGCCAAATCATTCCTCTCTTAATACTCTTTACGGAAAATCCAAACTCTTGACTGTAGCCTCTGAAGCTGACACAGCCTGGACCCTGTCCTCCTCTAATCCCATCACCCTCGTCTTCCACTGGCCTTTTCTCCGTTCCATCCACATAGAATACACTTCCCTCAAATCTCATTCTCTTGGCTTCTCAGCTTCAAAGTTGCCTCCACCCAACTGAAGTCAGTCTCCCTTTCCTAGTGTTTTCTCTTTTTTTCTATAGAAACGGGGTCTCGCTCTGTTGCCTAGAGCAGTGGTGTGATTAGAGCTCACTGTAACCTCAAACACCTGGGCTCAAGTGATGTTCCTTTCTCAGTGTCTCGGGTAGCTGGGACTAGAAGTGTGTGCCACCACGCCTGGCTAACTTTTTTGGTTTTTGTAGAGATAGAGTCTTGCTCTGTTGCCTAGGCTGATCTTGAAATCCTGGCTTCAAGCAATCCTCCTGCCTCAGCCTCCCAAAGTGCTGGGATTATAGGTGTGAGCCACCACGCCCAGCGCTTAGTATTTTTTTTTTTTTTTTGAGACGAAGTCTCAAGCTGTTGCCCTGGGTAGAGTGCTGTGGGGTCACAGCTCACAGCAACCTCCAACTCCTGGCCTCAAGCAATTCTCCTGCCTCTGCCTCCCAAGTAGCTGGGACTACAGGCGCCCACCACAAGGCCCGGCTATTTTTTGATTGCAGCCGTCATTGTTGTTTCATGGGCTGGGCTGGATTTGAACCCGCCAGCTCAGGTGTATGTGGCTGGCACCTTAGCTGCTTGAGCCATAGGTGCCGAGCCTGCACCTAGTATTTTTTTCTAGGCTCAAGATAGCCTCATGTGTAAATACTTGCTATTTGTTTGTTCACTTCATTATTGTCCATCTCCAAAAAATTATAAAGCTCCTTGAGAACAGAGACCAGTCTTTTTTTTTTTTTTCCTTTGAGAAAGAGTTTCTGTTGCCCGGATAGAGTGCCATGGTGTCATAGCTCACAGCAGCCCTAAACTCCAGGGTTCAAGAGATCCTCCTGCCTCAGCCTCCAGGATAGCTGGGACTACAGGGGACTGCCACAATACCTGGCTAGTATTTTCTGTTTTTGGTAGAGATAGGGTCTCGTTTTTGCTCAGGCTGGTCTTGAACTCCGCAGCTCAGTGATCAATCCGCCTCAGCCTCCCAGAGTGCTGGGATTATGGGTGTGAGCTACTGTGCCCAGCTACCAGTCATTCTTCTTGACCAAAGCATCTTCAATGCTTAGCACAGTATCTGGCACAGAGTAAATGCTCAGTAAACACTTGTGGAATGTGGAACACCCTGAGACCAGAGCAAGAGGGCTCCTAATTGGACCTTGTTTCTGGTGTCCGCCAAGAGCCTCCTACCCCTATACCTGGGATACGGACTTCCTTTCTGAACTGCCCTCAGCCCACTCCCAGGGTCTTCATGGGCCTCTTCCTCAGGCCCATCACCCTAAGAGCAGACTGAGTCTTTTATGTGTTCATCCCTAGGCCTGGAAGGTGGCCTTGTGTGACTGTTGGTAGGATGGGTGGTGAGACTTGAATGTGCTAGTTTCGGTGTCCACATGCAGGCCCACAAAGCCTCAAGCAGGATGCAGATGTGGCACTAGAAGGGGACAGGCCAGGCCTCCCTGTACCTCCATATTCTGAGGAGAAACTAAGGAGTCCAAGAATTCTAAATTCGGGTGGCGCCTATAGTTCAGTGAGTAGGGCACCAGTCCCATATACTGAGGGTGGCGGGTTCAAGCCCGGCCCCAGACAAACTGCAACAACAAAAAAATAGCCAAGTGTTGTGGCGGGCGCCTGTAGTCCCAGCTACTCGGGATGCTGAGGCAAGAGAATCACCTAAGCCCAAGAGCCGGAGGTTGCTGTGAGCTGTGATGCCACAGCACTCTACTGAGGGTGACAAACTGAGACTCTGTCTCTAAAACAAACAAAAAAAATTCTAAATTCAAACCGGTGTCCTGGTTGTTAAGAAGGCACGCATGCGTATTGTCAAAGTAGGAGGATAGAACATATATAACCTCAAAGTCTCTATAACTTTTAACTATGAGATATATGGTCTATGGGCCTCCATCTGTAATCCCTTTTTTAAATTTCGGGTTAGTATGAAGGACGTATAATTAGGTTACGTTATTTGCGTTTGTAAGGTAAAGTACAAAGTTTGAATGTATTGTGTTCTTCACTCAGAAGTGTGCCATATACCCCTACATATACCCACTCCCCCACCATCTGTATTCCTTTTTTTTTTTTTTTTGAGTTCATTCAGTCACCCTAGGGTTGAGTGCCCTGGAGTCACAGCTCACAGTAACTTCAAACTCTGGGGCTCAAGTGATTCTCTTGCCTCAGCCTCTCAAGTAGCTGGGACTACACGTGCCTGCCACAATGCTTGGCTACTTTTTATTTTTATTTTTTGTTGTTGTTGTTGTTTCTTTTTTTTAGACAGAGTCTTATGATGTCGCCCTTGGTAAAGTGCCGTGGTGTTACAGCTCACAGCAACCTCTAACTCTTGGGCTTAAGCGATTCTCTTGCCTCAACCTCCCAAGTAGTGGGACTATAGGCACCCGCCACAGTGTCCAACTACTTTTTGGTTGTAGTTGTCATTGTTGTTTAGCAGGCCCGGGTCGGGTTTGAACCTGCTAGCCTCAGTGTATATGGCCAGCGACTGAACCACTGAGCTATGGGCTCTCAGCCCTGGCTATTTTTTAGAGACGGGGTCTCACTGTTGCTCGGGCTGGTTTCAAACTACTGAGCTCAAGCAATCCACCTGCCTTGGCCTCCTGGAATGCTAGGATTACAGGCGTGAGACCCTATACCCAGCCTCCCATCCCATATTCTTGCCCAAGATTTGCCTTTGGCAGAGATAGGCCTGGTTTTATGAATTGTTTGTTTGCTTATTTGTTTGTTTTTTGAGACAGAGACTCACTTTTTTGCCCCCAGTAGAGTGCTGTAGCATCATAGCTCACAGCAACCTCAAACTCTTGGACTCAAGTGATTCTCTTGCCTCGAATCTCTCTTGCTTCCTTGTCTCTCCAGTAGCTGGGACTACAGGTGCCTGCCACATGCCTGGCTATATATTTTTTTAGAGACAGGGGTCTCACTCTTGCTCAGGCTAGTCTCGAACTTGTGAGCTCAAGCAAAGCAATCTACCGCCTTGGCCTCCCAGAGTGCTGGGATTACAGGCATGAACCACATTGCACAGCCAGGCCTGGCTTTGTGGATGGACCAGTTGGCCTGGCTTCTCCTTCCGATGGCTGGGGGGAGAAGAAAACACACACACACACACATACATACACACACACACACACACACACCATTGGAGCTACAGCCCCAACTGAAACTTGAGGCTAAAATCTTTGAAGCTTTGAAAGGAATGGGGAGGAAGTGAAAACCTGTCATTTCAAAGCTGATGATAATCCATTTTCATTCTAAAAAAAACTTTTTTTTTTTTGTAGAGACAGAGTCTCACTTTATCACCCTCGGTAGAGTGCTGTGGCGTCACAGCTCACAGCAACCTCCAGTTCCTCGGCTTAGGCAATTCTCTTGCCTCAGCCTCCGGAGTAGCTGGGACTACAGGCACCTGCCACAACACTATTTTTTTTGTTGTTGCAGTTTGGCCGGGGTCGGGTTTGAACTCGCCACCCTCAGTATGTGAGGCCAGCGCTCTACTCACTGAGCCACAGGCGCCGCCAAAACCTCTTTTTCTTTCTTTTGTTTTAGAGACAGAGTCTCACTTTATCTCCCTCAGTAGAGTGCTGTGACGTCACAGCTCACAGCAACCTCCAGCTCTTGGGCTTAGGTAATTCTCTTGCCTCAGCCTCCCAGTAGCTGGGACTACAGCCACAGTACCCACCTATTTTTTTGTTGCAGTTTGGCCGGGGAGGGTTTGAACCCACCACCCTTGGTATATGGGGCCAGCGCCCTACTCACTGAGCCACAGGCAAGGCCCTAAAAATACCTCTTGAGGGAACTTTTAGTTACGCAAATATACTACTGTACTTCTCTTCAAAAAGGGAGATGCCCGTGGTCCAGGGTCTCCCTGATCGCTGATGAAAGGGGCTGTATTGTAGGCAGAAAGGCTTCTCTTCAGATCATATTTGCCAAAGTTGATATAAAATATGTTTTATACAAATAATATTCAATAAGTGCCAAATGCTACGATAAGCATTTTACACGAATTACCTGTCTTCATAATACCCAGCATTAATTTCATTTTAGAAATGGGGAAATGAAGGTTCACAGAGTTTAAGTAATTTGTGCAGAGGTCATGCAATTAGTAAGTAGGCAGAGCTGGGATTTGAACCTGCATCTGACTCCAGACCCTGTGCTTTACTTCTAATCATCCTCTGGAATTTTCTAGGTCATTAATGATCCCCTATTGTGGAGCAAGCAGACAGAGACTCAGACAGAAGCTCAGTTGGAGAAACCATTACCTTCTGTTTCGTGTGGGCCAATCTAAGACATTTTGACTAATTTTTGGAGGAACTTGCTTCTTGATCTAAGGGGAACAACAAAGGCACAAAGATGTTATCTTGGCAATAGGCGGGAAGGACCCCAAACCTTTTCTCTCTCTAGGCCAGGCCAGGAAGAGTTGGGCTCCAGGTGATCATACCAAGTTCCAAAGGGAGACTTGAAGGCTACAAGATGATGGTGAGATTGAAATGGGGTGTTTTGCACATGCATTCAGACCCCTGGTAGAGGCCTCTGGCCAGAGCAAACTGCTGGGGTGAGCAAGTTTAGAGAGCCAGAACGTATCTGAGACAGCCTGGAGCCACTTCCTGGACAGGGCTGCCAGCCTGGTGCAGACTGTGGCTGGACACTGTGGTGGAGACTGTGGGTTCAGCATAGGCATGGGAGGAGGTCCTTGTCCTTTGGGCTATAAAAGCCTATAGAGCTTTAGGGAACTTTGTGGATTTAACTTTCTTTTCTTTCAGCTTTTTCAAACCACATTGTTGGCAGAGTGCAAATGCTGAGTACATCCTATCCACACAGCTGCACTTTCTGGGTATTCAGGTGGGGATTGCAGCAAAGAAAATGTAACCACTCGCTCCTCTTCCCACCTCTCCCCCAAATAACCCCTGCTACCCGCCCCCACCATGATCACATTTCTTAACATTATGTTACAAACTGTTTGTTCATATTTAGCTTGTGGTTGACATAAACCTGTGATTCTCAACCTTCCTAATGCCGTGGCCCTTCCTGTGGGTCGCAACCTACAGGTTGAGAACCGCTGACCTAAGCCGTCAGATCTTTCTCATACAAACCGCTATCAGGCTAGTTCTTCCCATCCTATGCTTCTAGTACACATGCAACTGATTTAAAAATAAAGAAAAATGTATACCCTCAATGAATCCCCAACAATAAAAAAAGAAAGCAAAATGTAAATGCAAGACATTCCACATAAAATCTAATTTTGACTGGGCCTTGTGGCCATATTCCAATGCTTTGGGATGCCGAGGTGGGAGGATCACTGAAGCCCAGGTGTTTGAGACTAGCCTGGGCAACAAAGGGTGACCTTACCTCTACTAAAAAGAAAAAAATCAGCCAGTCATGGTGGTACACACCTATAGTCTTGGCTACTCAGGAAGCTGAGGCAGGAGGATCGCTTGAGCCCAGGAGTTTGAGGCTGCAATAGGCTATGATTGTGCCACTGTACTCCAGCCCGAGCAACAGAATGACACTCTCCTTATCTAAAAAACAATTAAGAAAATTCAAAAATTTTTAACTTTGTTTGATTTCTAGTCTGCTGAAATAATTATAATTTGGGGGGGGTCACCTATTACGTGTATAATAATCCCCTTCCCAACTCTGTTTCGTCCGCCAAACTGGGAAGCACTGATGAATTTGTCCTAGTAAGTAATGAAAACGCTGAATAGGAACAAAAGAGTCCTGTAGTATAACACTGCAGGGTATCCCCGAAGTCACCCCTTTGCCAGACACAGAGAAAATGGGAAATTGTAGCTAAATGTACCTTTATTTACAAAATGTTTGTTATAAAATTTTATAAAGGATGGCTGTCATTTAGAGAATATTTTGTATATATTTTATAAAATTTTGTCATAAATATTTTGTAAATAAAGTATACTTAGCTACAATTTCCCATTTTCCCTAAGTATGGGAAACAACAGGGATCTCCAGAGCATAGTCTGGGAATCCTGGAGGTCTGGGAGACCCTTTCAGGGAGCCTGTCAGATCAGTACTATTTTCACAATAATGCTTAAAGGCCTTTTCCAGTCTCATTCTATCACAAACTGTGGAGTTTTCCAGAGGCTACATGTTGGCCGATGTTGCAATGAACTAAACACAAAAGCAGTTATGAGAATCCAGCTGTCTTCTATGAAGCCAGGGGATTTAATAGATTTGCAAAAATATCAAAGGCACTCTTTTCTCCCCAAGTTTTTTTCCTTGTGGAAAATATAGTTATTTTTCATAAAAAAGTTGTCTGAGTCTGTTTGGGCTGCTGTAACAAAATATCTTCTACTGAGTAATTTTTAAAAGAACAGAAATTTATTACTCACAGTTCTGGAGACTGGCAAGTCCAAGATCAAAGTGTGTGTAAAGTGAGTGTCAGTGAGGGCCCATTCTTCATAAAGGGCTCCTTCTATGTCTCCTCACATGGTAGGAGGAACAAAGGGGCTCCCTCAAGCCTCTTTTATAAGGGCACTAATCCCACTCATAAGGGTGGAGTCCTTGTGACCTAATCACCTCCCAAAGGCCCCACCTCTTAATACGATCACCTTGGGGGTTAGGTTTCAACCTATGAATTTTGGAGGAAACTAACGTTCAGGTCACAGAAAAAGTTGTTTATGTACATTATTTATGTTCACATACAGTGAGTTTATTACTATTTTATTTTATTATTATTATTTTTGAGATAGAATCTCACTTTGTGCTCCCTCCTAGAGCGCTGTGGCATCACAACTTATAGCAACCTCAAACTCTTGGGCTCAAGTGATTCTCTTGCTTCACCCTCCCAAGTAGCTAGGACTACAGGTACCCACCACAACACCCAGCTATTTTTTTTTTTTGGAGATGAGGTCTCACTCTAGCTTAGACTGGTCTCGAACCTGTGAGCTCAGGCAATCCACCTGCCTTGGCCTCCCAAGTGTCAATTTTTACAGGTGTGAATTTTTTTTTTTTTTTTGAGACAGAGTTTCATTTTGTCTCCCTCAGTAGGGTGCTGTGGTGTCATATCTCACAGCAGCCTCAAACTCTTGGACTCAAGCAATCCCTCTTGCCTCAGCCTCGTGAGTAGCTGGGACTACAGGCGCCCTCCACAACACAAGACCAGCCTGAGCAAGACAGGGTCTTGCTCTTGCTCAGGCTCAACTCCTAAGCTCAAGCGATCCACCTGTCTTGGTTTCTCAGAGTGTTAGGATTGCATGTATGAGCCATCACACCTGGCCAGGTTTTAAAAGTGATTAATAAATAAAACATTTAACATTTTTTCTTAATTTTGACTTCTAATGCAATAAATTTTAATAATATAACCTATGTAAGTAAAAGTTCTTCAATGTCCTCAAAAATTTTTAGGAGAGTAAAGATATTCAAGAACCATGACACTAGACAAATTCCCCCAGGTTGGCAGCTAGTCTTTGCTCTATGAGTTCTCATAAGATAATGTGATATGAAAATTCTTTCTAGAATTTTTCTGGCACTTTTCCTCTAAGGCAGATGCAGTATAACTGGGCAGGCACTGGAGATTTAAGAAACGGAGGCTCTAATTCTGGTTAGTTGTGTGATCCTGGGTAAACTTCTTTTATTTTTTTTTGAAATAGAGTCTCACTCTATCACCTAGGCTAGAGTGCCATGGTCTCAGCCTACCTCACAGCAACCTCACATTTCTGGGATCAAGCGATCCTCCTGCCTCAGCCTCTCAGTAGCTGGGCTACAGGCATCTGTCACCACACCCACTAATTTTTTTCTATTTTTAGTACCCATGGAGGGGGTGTCTCATTTTGCTCAGGCTGGTCTCAAATTCTTGAGCTCAAGCGCTACGCCCACCTCAGCCTCCCTGAGTGCTAGGATTACAGGAGTGAGCCACCATGCCTGGCCCTGCAATACCTTTTATGATATAGTTTCAAAATCACATACTACCACTTCAGTAATATCCTACTGATCATACAGGTCAGCACTATTGAATGTGGGTGGGGACTGCAGGAAGCAGTAAATACCAGGAGGCCAGGATTACTGGGGCCATCTTGGAGGCTGGCTGCCACAGTCATGGAAGTTTTGCAATTTCTTTGTTCTGTTCATCTAACTTTTCTAAGTTTGGGGTTGTTTCAAAATAAAAAATATTTATTATTTTTCTTTTAAAAATTTAAAAATATATTTTACATACAATAATTTAATTTTAAAAAAGCTACATACATGCAAATACTATTCTTTTTAACATTATCCATTGAGTGGACCAAGTCTTAGAGCAGAAGATAAGGCCCCTGGCTTCAGTTCTGCATCTGAAGCTCACCCAGGACATGTTCTTGAACAATTTTTCTCTTAACTTCTTTGGACTTTAACTCCCCTTTCAGTAAAAAAAAAAAAAAAAAATAGGCGGCGCCTGTGGTTCAGTCGGTAGGGCGCCAGCCCCATATACCGAGGGTGGCAGGTTCGAGCCCGGCCCCAGCCAAACTGCAACCAAAAGATAGCCGGGCGTTGTGGCGGGCGCCTGTAGTCCCAGCTGCTCGGGAGACTGAGGCAAGAGAATCGCTTAAGCCCAGGAGTTGGAGGCTGCTGTGAGCTGTGTGAGGCCACGGCACTCTACCGAGGGCCATAAAGTGAGACTCTGTCTCTACAAAAAAAAAAAAAAAATAGAACAAATTCCTTCTTTTTCCTTCCCCTCCCAAAGAGGTTTGTAAAGAGCTTTAGCGCTTTGAAAATGGAATATTTACCTTAAAGGTGAAATCCATAAAGCCCCAAGTTTTACAAATGCAGAAAGTAGTTTCCAGAGTTCCAGGGGTTAGGGAAAGAAGATTTACAATATAACTTTCTTTTCCCCCCAGAGAAAAAGTCTTGCTCTGTTGCCTGGGCTGAAGTGCAATGGTGACATCGTAGCTCACTGCAACCCCCAACTCCTGGACTAAAGCGCATTCAGCTTCCCAAAGTACTATGATTGGAGGCCTGAGCCACTTAGCCTGGCCCACCATAATTTTTTGACAGTGTAGCAGTCAAAATGGTCCCAGTCTTTCCATCATTCAAGGAGTTTGGCTTTGTGAACTATTTCTAATCTAAGAATTAGTTGAAGAACTCTTACGCTCTCTTTTTTATTTTATAGTTTTTAATTTAATTTTATTTTTAAAAGATAAAAAAACACCCGTGGATCTCAAACCTCAGCACAGGGATTAGATGGCTGGAAAGTCCAATATGAGGCTGTAACTGCTTGAGCTAATTCTTACCCTCTGTTGTCAGAAGTCAGACTCTTGTTACAACAACTTCTGTTCACTACTAGAGCTTTTCAAATCAAGACTTATACAAATCAAGGCTATCTATCCATTTCTGTCCTAGGAACACTATGCTCAATTAGCCAAGGCCAAAGCTTTGCAGGTCACACCACACCTGTTTTGGCTTTACTACCCATTTGGTAACTACACTCATTTCATCTTGGTTACAATGTGCTTCTGCTTGGTTCCTGACACCTTGACATCCCATCCTTCTCATTGCATTAATTCAAGGATCCCGTTTTGATGACTACGGGATTTCCCATTCTCATACCTGCTTCCAAGGAGCAGTCACTACAGAACTCTTCAAGAATGCTGATGTTCTCACCAACGCCAAACCTTAGTGAAGGGAGTGGCCTCCAGACCCCACCAAGGAATAGAATTCGGTGGTTTTGTATGACACATCCACTCTAGCATTCTGAACACCTTCTTCATAAGTATTGGGAGTGCTGATATTTCATCTTCATTGATGCAAGCCATCTCTGGGTTGAGTAGCAAAATGCTAAAGCCATTTCCAAGCAACTTGGACAAATACGTTAAATTCAGTATCTCTGCTAGTGCACCTGTTTTACGTTCTTTCATGAGATGGTCAGTTAAGAGTGGCCACGGACCAGACAGAGGAGAGGTTCAGGAAAACAAAGTGTATCCTACCCTAAACAGGTCCTAGAGACAGGAGGCAGGCCCAGGAGAGACACATAGGAAAGACATCAGTGTGGCAGGTGTCTGAAGACAAGAGTGAGGGGAAGGTTTAAGCCATGACCCTTATCAGGTTTCTGTGAGAAAGGCAAGGCAGAGCAGAGTGAATAGTTTAGGATATAATTTGAATAATTTCTGTGGCTTTGGGCTATAGGGTGGTCCCTAGTTGGCTGCTACCTGAGATGATTAAGGTAGATGCATTTTGCCTTCTGCTGAGTATGGGACAGATAGGCTAGGTATGGCTCTATGAGTTTGGTTTATTTGCATATTGCAAAACGGCTAAGAACTGTGCCTTTGCTATCTCTAATTGGCCAGCAATTAGAGGCTAAGAGGCAGTCTCTCCCCAGGCAGAAAGGAGATTCAGCCAAATTCAGCCAAATCTAACATTTTATTCCTTCAACCCGAATCCAACACCTTTAAGTTCCATTCCTACACATATTTCCTGAGTTTCTGTCTATATAAATTGGCATTTGAGAGATCTTGATCAAAAATAAAAAGAATTGTTTGTACTGGTCTTATAACTTTTCAGCAAGTATGACATGTCAAAACAAAAAGCGAAACAATCTATAAATTGACAAATTCTCAATATTCTTTTGGTGTGCATAGCATTTCCTTATGGGTCATCCTGAGGTCTGCTATGGCTTAAATCTATCTGGTCACAGATGTGAAAGAGATGCTAGAGCGAGGTTCCTACGAGGATCAGCAGAACCCTGGAAGGCCATCGGGGATCAGCAGAACCCTGGAAGGCCATTACCTCCGGAGAGGTCATTACAGGTTCTTCAGGTAAGGAAAGATTAACTTCAGAGAGAGAAGAGGGTCACTCTTTTCTTTCCCTCCTTCTCTCTCTCTCTCTTTCTTTCTTTCTTTTTTCTCTCTCTCTCTCTCCCTGTCCCTCCCTCCCTTCCTTCCTCCCTCCATTTCTTCCTTCCTTTCTTCAGGGTTTAAGGTTTTAGCTTCATAAGAATCTGTCCATATGTCGCTATCTTAAGATTCAGGCTCTTACTCTTTCCCAATCAATATTATTTTTTTTGTTTTGTTTTTGTTTTTTGTTTTTTGCAGTTTTTGGCTGAGGCTGGGTTTGAACCTGCCACCTCCGGCATATGGAGCTGGCGCCCTACTCCTTTGCACCGCGGTGCAAAGGAGTAGGGCGCCAGCCCCATATACATATATAAAATGTATATATAAAATATATATATATTTTTTTTGAGACAGAGCCTCACTCTATCACCTGGGCTAGAGTGCCATGGACTCAGCCCAATTCACAGCAACATCAAACTCCTAGGCTCAAATAATCCTCTCGCCTCAGCCTCCAGAGTAGCTGGTGCTCACCATAACATCAGCTAATTTTTTCTATTTTTAGTACAGATGGGGGTCTCATTTTCCTCAGATTGGTCTTGAACCTCTGGCCTCAAGCAGTCCTCCTGCCTCGCCCTCCCAGAATGCTAGTATTACAGGCATGTCACTGTGCTTAGCCTATTTCAAGTCTTATTTTTATTTTTCATTTTGAGACAGAGCTCAAGCTGTCACCCTGGGTAAAGTGCTGTAGCATCACAGCTCACAGCAACCTCCAGCTCCTGGGCTCAAGCAATTCTCTTGCCTCTGCCTCTCAAGTAGCTAGGACTACAGGCACCTGCCACAACGCCCGGCTAACTTTTGGTTGCAGCCATCATTGTTGTTTGGCAGCCGGGGCTGGATTTGAACCTGCCAGCTCAGGTGTATGTGGCTGGTGCCTTAGCTGCTTGAACCACAGGAGCTGAGCCAAGTCTTATTTTTAACTCAAGAGACCCTGCTAGGTTATGAATTCAATTTGCATTGACATTGAGTCCCCTGCAAGTGGAGATTTAAGATTTGGTTTTCAGAAACGTTAATTCTGGAGCTACCAAAGATAAGTTTCTTTTGAGGGCATCATAAAGTTTTTTGGGTCCCTTTTCCAGACCTTGAGATGAGAGTTTAAGGCCCATCTTCTTTCTACAAACTTTTCCCACACTTAGAAGCAACCAACATTCCTCATTACGTTCTTTTTTCTGCTAAAACGTTTTATGGCAGCAAATATTTTGCTACCCAATGCTTTGGTTTCTAAGCATTTATCAAGATGAGAATTTAAGTAACTGTTTGCCTGTGGCACTAATCATAACAGGTTTTAAATTTAATTAGACAAGAGAATCAGTTTCTGATTCCTATCCTTAAGAATCTATTCCCTGAAACCACAGCCAGTATCAATAAGTGTATCAGTCAGGGAGGCAGAGCCACTGTGAACTGTGAGAATTTATTATAGGAATTAGACCTTGTGCAGTGTAGAAGGAGCTGGGGAAGGGAAAGACCAGGAGAGCAGTCAGAGATCAGAAAAGGAGTCACCAATGTGAGGACCGAAGTGCATCTGGCCACTAATATAGACAGTGGATCCACAACCAAGTGTCTGGGCCACTGGTGGTCAAGAGGGTCAGCCATTGGAAAGAATTTCTGGACACTGGTCAGAGCAAAACAAGGATGAGCTAGAGCTAACAGTTTATTTTATTTTATTTATTTATTTATTTATTTATTTTTTGAGAGACAGAGTCTCCCTCTGTCACCCAGGCTGGAGTGCAGTGGCATGGAAATAGATCACAGCAACCTCAGACTCCTGGGTTCAAGTGATCTTCCTGCCTCAGACTCCCCAGTAGCTGGGACTACAGGCATGAGACACTATGGCCAGCTAATTTTTTTTTTTTTTTTTTGGCAGAGTCTCCTTTGTCACCCTCAGTAGAGTGCTATGGCATCATAGCTCACAGCAACCTCAAACTCAGGCTCAAGCAATTCTCTTGTCTCAGCCTCCTGAGTAGCTGGGACTACAGGCACCTGCCACAATACCAGGCTATTTTTAGAGATGGGGTCTCGAACCTCTAAGCTCAGGCAATCCACCTGCCTCGGCCTCCCAGAGTGCTAGGATTACAGGCATGAGCCACTGAGCCTGACCAGCTATTTTTAGTAGAGAGACAAGGTCTCACTCTTGCTCAGCCTGGACGTAAACTCCTGGCCTCAGCTGTCCTCCTGCCTCATTCTCCCAGAGTCCTAGTATTACAGGCCTGAGCTACTGCATCAGCCTAGAGCTAACACTTCTGCCACCACATCTAACCACAATGACCTTCAGAGATTAACACTTACTACTTCATTTCTACTGTCCAAATCTCAGACAAATGCCTCTTTTGGGAAACTCTGACCTGAAACCATTTGGGGAAGGGGATTCTGGAAAACATAATTCCAACTTTACCAAGTTCATGTAATATAAACCACAGTAATACGTAAAATGTGAACTTGGGCTGTAACCTGATTGTGAAAAAAACAACCCATAGAAGACATTTTGGGGAAAATGGGATAATTTTTTATATGGATTAGCTATTAGATGATTAAAAAGGAGTGAAGTTAATTTTGTGTTTGATAATGGCATTGTGGTTAGGTAAGAGAATGTTATTCTTAGAAGTTATGTGCTTAAATGTTTAGGGGCAAACTTTCAAGTGGTTTAGCATTTATTTATTTGTATTATATATTAAGTAAATATGGCAAAATGTTAACAAGTGTTAAATCTAGGTGCCGGATTTATAGATATTTCAATTTTTCTGTATGTTTGAACTTTTATGGGGGAAGTTTAGAGTATTTTAATTGGGGAGAAAGGGGTTGGGGATAGAGTCTCACTCTGTTGCCCATGCTAGAGTGCCATGGCCTCAGCCTAGCTTACCCATTCTCAAACTCCTGGGTTCAAGCAATCTTCCTGCCTCAGCCCCCAGGTAGCTGGGCCCATAGGCACCCACTGTGACAGTTGGCTCGTTTTTCTATTTTTAGTAGAGATGGGGTTCTGGCTTTTGCTCAGACTGGTCTCTAGCTCCTGAACTCAAGCAGTGCACCCGCCTCAGCCTCTGATTTAACATTTTAACCTCAAATTCTTGGGCTTAAGCGATTCTTTTGCCTCAGTCTCCCAAGTAACTGGGACTTACAAGCGCCTGTCACGACGCCTGGCTGTTTTTTTTTTTGTTGTTGTTGTTGTTGCAGTTGTCATTGTTGTTTTAACTAGCCTGGACTGGGTTTGACCCCGCCAGCCTGGGTGTATGTGGCTGACACCCTACACACTGAGCTACGGGCGCCACCCAGATGCGTGTTAATTTTTAAATTAAATTAAATTAAATATTTTGAGACAGAGTCTCACTTTGACACCTGGGTTAGAGTGCTGTGGCATCACAGCTCATAGCAACCTGAAACTCTTGGGCTCCAGCAATTCTCTTGCCTCAGCCTCCTAAGTAGCTGTGATTGCAGGGGCCGGCTACAATGCCCAGATTTATTTTTAGAGACAGAGTCTTGCTTTTGCTCAGGCTGGTCTCGAACTCCTCTCAAGCAAATCCACCACCTCGGCCTCCTAGAGTGCTGGGATTACAGTTGCGAGCCATAGAGCTGGGCCTGGTGATTTTTTTAACTACTGCATTTGAATGAGCATGTAGTTAGAGGAGCAGTTTCTACATGAACCCAGTAGCCTAGAAAAAAAGGGACTTGGTAACTCCCGTAATCAGAGGAGTAAGAATAGCCTAGCCTTGAACCATGAGTACAAAGTCAGGGTAAACTGGCAGGGAAGGGACTTTACCAAATGTCTCAGCTTACAGAAAGTCTTGGTCTATTCAAGGAACAAAATAGTACAGAAGAGAAAAGATGCAAGCATGAAACTGAATGGAGCCAATTGACAAATCTGAGACCTTGTAAGCACCTAATCTGTGTACACAAAGACACTGTCCTACTATAGCAACGCAGGCCCTGCACCCCGAAGCTGCCCGGTGCAGACTGCATACACCCCGACCTCCAGGGAGCAGGTGAAAGTGCTGCCTGGTTTATATTGGAGGAGAAAGTCCCACTGGTTTCCCTGTGACAACAGTGAGTTACCCAAGCAAGTGTAAAAATCTCACTGATGTTTCATAGGGCCGGGCAGTCTCATCACGGGTGCCCTCGCCACTTTAGATTTCCCCAGCCATTTCTCATGCACAAAAACAGGTCTCTTCGGCCCTCAAGCCCTCCCTCGTTTCTATGAGTCCTCAACCCCCCCCACAACTGTCCAATCTCATTTCCCTCTTACAGTTTCTAACGCCCATCTGTGTTCCACCCATACTGACACCATGTCGACAAAAAGATGATGGGCTACACCAAGACTATTCAAATGAGTTGTAACATTTCCACGGAGTTACCCATTCCAGAACATAACATGAGCCCATCCATGACAATTTACCTTCATTGCCGCATCAGAAGTGTGTGTTCTGGCCCTGCCTGCCACAGATGACAAGTATTCCTGTCAATCAAATACATAGTAACGAGTTTACATGTGGTTTACTTTATATACATCTGATGAGTGGTGATCAAGGAAATAACAATTTTTAGAGGCAAAGTAAGTACTTAAATTGGGAATTTCAATCTGGGATTATGTGTAGTGTCAGGAAATCTGAGTGTTACATTATTCAAATGCTACTCAATGACGTTCCTTTGGTTTTAAGCATCTGAGTATTTGCTGAGGACTACAGTCCACCTGTAAATACTTTCATAGAAGAAATGCAAAGAGACAAGATGAGAATGCTGTTGTAAAATACAGATGAAATCAAAAACTGATCTAAAGCCAGATTTGCAAAGCATTATCAATTTCAACAGTAAAACAAAATCAGGGTAAATGTTAAAAAGGAAATGAATTTGTATGAAGCAACCTGTCGTCTAAAGCCAAACTTCAAGGTGCTTTTGGACGTATTTTTAGCAATTTGACTGACGTCAATTCAAATGAAAATAATTTCTTTTACATTTGGAATATCTGTAGTGAAACAGATAAGATTAAGACTACTAGACAGGGTAATTAATACTTTTTGTGTTAACATTTTTCATCTGAAGAATACTAACTTTTAGGTTGAGCGTAGTGGCCCATGCCTGTAATCCAGCCCTTTGTGAGGCTGAAGTAGAAGGGGTTGCTTGAGGCCAGGAGTTTGAAATTACAGTGAGCTATGATTGAGCCACAGCACTCCAGCCTGCGTGACAGAACAAGATTCTGTTTCTAAGAACAAAACATAAACTAACTAACTTTTAAAGACTAAATAGTAGCATTATCTTTCAGTTTTTAAAATGGCTCTTATTTTGTGTTAATGTTTCTTAATTAAACTTTTCATGTTTTTTATTGTATGAGATCATGCTTACATGTTATTGAAATAGATAATCTTGTTACAATATGCTGATTTTTCTTTTCTTTGACAGAGTCTTGCTTTGTTATCCAGGCTAGAGTGCAGTGGCAGTGTTACAATTCACTGCAACCTCAAACTCCTAGGCTTAAGCAATTTTCCCACCCCAGCCTCCCAAGAAGCTAGGACTACAGGTGCATGGCACCATGCCCGGCTTATATTTTTAGTTTTTATAGTGTAGATGGGATCTCGCTCTTGCTCAAGCTGGTCTTGAATTCCTGGCCTCAAGCAATCCTCCCATCTCCACCTCCCAAATTGCTAGGATTACAGGCATGAGCCATTGGCGACCGGCCTTTATTGTTTTTTGTTGTCTTTATTTTTTATTTTTTTCTCATTCACTCTTGGTAGAATGCTGTGGCGTCATAGCTCACAGCAACCTCCAACTCTTGGGCTCAAGCTATTCTCTTGCCTCAGCCTCCCAAGTAGCTGGGACTACAGGTGCCCACCACAATGCCCAGTTACTTTTTGTTTTTTTATTCATTGAAGGTACAAAGTATTAGGTTATACTGATTGCAGCTAATTTTGGGATTCATTGAGGGTACAAAGAATTAGGTTATACTGATTGCAGCTCATTTTTTTTAAGGGGGGGGTCTCACTCTGGCTCAGGCTGGTTTCAAACTCGTGAGCTCAAGCAATCTACCCGCCTCAGCCTCCCAGAGTGCTAGGATTACAGGCATGAGCCACCTCGCCCTGTCTTGTATTATTTTTTTGTAGCAAGACTCTGAAAACTTAGTATAATCCTACCATAGAAAACTGATAAGCTATTTATTATTAAAATGCCTTATTATTTAAAAATGTAAATAAAATGTTATAAAATACAGATTGGTTTTTAATATCAAGAATTTCTAAGAATTCCTGAAAATTTGAATTTTTATTCCTAAATCTTGAAAGTTGGCCAAAAAATGGTAAGTTTTGAAGCTATTATAGGCATTTGGGAGGCCATAATAGTATCGTCTATTATCATAGATGATATAATACCGGTATACTTAAATTTTTCTATCACAAAAAAGTAAAACAAAACTGGATCATGCTACATTCTTGCTCAAATTTCTGTGATGACTTTCTAGTACTCTTGGGATAAAAGCCAATCTCTTCCTGCTTTTTAAAGCTTGCATAATTTTGACCCTTTCACCTCTCTAGCCCCAACCCGTCTCACTCTCCCATTACTTCCCAGCAACATGAGCTTTCTTTCAATTCCTCAAACTCAACAAATACTTTCCTGACTTGAGGTCTTTGCCCACACTATTTACTCTTCTTACAACATTCTTCCCACCACCCTCTCCCTGGCTAACTCCTACTCATCCTTAAATATGAGTTCCTCTTAGCGGCTTCCAATCTCCTCCCTGTGAAAATCTCCCATTCTTCATTCCCCTTATCACAGTTTGTGGTTATATATTTACTCATGTGCTTATTGACCAATGACTGAC
Source organism: Nycticebus coucang (assembly GCF_027406575.1). Classification (NCBI taxonomy): domain Eukaryota; kingdom Metazoa; phylum Chordata; class Mammalia; order Primates; family Lorisidae; genus Nycticebus; species Nycticebus coucang. The sequence goes on along the minus strand of NC_069785.1, from coordinate 123,395,355 downwards.
TCTTTCACTACATGGTAAGGGCAGGGAGCATGTCTGTTTTCACCCCTATTTTATCTACTCTCTTAGCACAATGCTTGCTACACAATAGGCCCTTGGCAAATATTAGTTTAAACGATCCTGACTGTCCAAGGGAGATACGTACTATGACAATTAAGAAATTCAACCATTGTGCTGGAAGTTTGGTAAAGTTGTTCTTAGAGAATATACAAAAGCTCTCAGGATCACATGGGTTTTGTGTATTGCCACAAATTCTAATCTAGAATTTCACCTAAGATCACCCTTAGGAAAAAAATAAACCTATTCAGTACTTAACTGCTCACTGGTAACATGGTCATATCATTTCTAGTTTGACATGATTTATGTTATATCTTCAAAAAAAAGAAAAACAAAAACAGAGATCAACATTGAGTTTGCTATTTGCTGCTTTTGCAATCTACTGTATTTCTTATTATAACAACCTTAATTGGGCGGCGCCTGTGGCTCAGTTGGTAAGGCGCCGGCCCCATATACCGAGGGTGGCGGGTTCAAACCCGGCCCCGGCCAAACTGCAACCAAAAAATAGCCAGGTGTTGTGGCGGGCGCCTGTAGTCCCAGCTACTCGGGAGGCTGAGGCAAGAGAATCGCTTAAGCCCAGGAGTTGGAGGTTGCTGTGAGCTGTGTGACGCCACAGCACTCTACAGAGGGCCATAAAGTGAGACTCGAGACTCTGTCTCTACAAAAAAAGAAAAAAAACAACCTTAATTAAATTGAAAACTGAACCTCCAAGGTTGGCAAAAGAGAGAAAATAAACTCAGGAGACTGAACTGACATAGCAACTAGTCACGATACATAGACCAATTAATAATTTACCTAGAATTCCAAGTTTCAATTCTTATTCCAAGATTCAGTTTTTGGTTCAAATAAAAGAAAGAACTACACTATACTTCCTACAGACATCAAAAGGACAGCAATAGAACATTATGAAAAACTTTAGATCAATAAAAATTTAACAACTTAGGCGGTGCCTGTAGCTCAGTGGGTAGGGCGCCAGCCACATACACCAAGGTTGGCAGGTTCAAGCCCAGCCTGGGCCAGCTAAAACGACAATGGCAACCGCAACAAAAAAATAGCCGGGTGTTGTGGTGGGTGCCTGTACTCCCAGCTGCCTGGGAGGCTAAGGCAGGAGAATCTCCTGGGCCCAGGAGTTTGAGGTTGCTGTGAGCTGTGACACCACAGCACTCTATCCAGGGTGACTTAGTGAGACTCCGTCTCAAAAAAAAAAAAAAAAAAAAATTAACAACTTACATGAAATGGACAAGATTCTTGAAAGATGTAAATGACCATACTGATTCAATAATGAAATATAGGAATAGTCCTTAGACCCACGTAAGTCCATTGTTAACAAGGTATTAGCAAATTGAATTCGGCAATATGTAAAAAGAAAAATACAGCATTCTAAAGTGGTTTATCTTAGGAATATAAGATTGGCTTAACATTTAAAAATCAATTAGTGTAATTCACCATGTTAATGGAACAAAGAAAAAAAACTATATAATTATCTCAGACACAGAAAAGCACTTAACCAAATTCAAAATCCAAATTTATAACAACAAAAATCTTTCAAACCCCAAACACCAGTCCATGGTCCAGCCTGGGGAATGAACAACCGTCTTTAAACAAATATCTGAGGGCCTGTCATGGGCCAAGCCCTGTGCTGGGAGCAGAGGATACAGTTGTGCATAAGCAGACGAGGTCCTCACTTTATAGAGTTCACGTTCTTGGAAATAGGCTTGATTTATTATTCCAGGTTCTGGGAAGACCCCTTTCACTTTCATCCTCCTCATTCCACTTTCAATAAATCTGTATGTGTGCCTGCCTCTAAAACGTCTTTTTCTTCCATCAATTCCCTTTCATTGGGTAAATATTAACTATACTCACAAGTTCTTTCGGTGCCCTAGATGGTAATGGATGTGGGCCCTGGAGTCTTGGATGCCTCAAAAATGCACAGCTCATTTATTACCTTTCTCACATCTTGGGTTTCAGTTCACATCTAACTCTCTCCCCTTTAGTGGAGCATTAAATAGAAGAGGCATAGCGTTCTCTTTCTTCCTTGTTAATTGGCTTCATAGGTGTAAGCCCTAGATCAATTCCTTATCTTATTAATATCTTAACACTTAAATCCAGTTTTATTGAGCTATAGTTCGTGTGCCATTTAAAGTACACACCTATTTAAAGTGTACCGTTCAATGTTTTTTAGTGTATTTACAGGGCTGTGTGAATCATCACTACAATCTAATTTTAGAACATTTTTGTGCTGCCTTAAAGAAATTCCATATCCATTAGTGGTCAATCCTAAACACATTTAAAGCATCTTTATTACAGCCTTTAGTTGATTTTATTAACTCTTGGTCTAAGGAGAGCTTCAGCTTCCATAGAATAGCCCCTCTGACTGGCACACACTGCTCTGATATTTATCTTTGAACTTGCCCTTCTGTTTTCTTCTTTTGCCCCTAGGACCATAGTGGATGAGCATAGTGGATACTGTCTCTACAACATCTGTTCCTTCCTCCCTTAATCATGTAGCAGCATGCTTAGCTGCAGGCCAAGCTCCTGGGTGGGGAGGGAAGTTCTGACATTACTGTGCTAGAAGTCTTTATGTCCTCTGTGCTGTTCAGTTAAACAAGCCAAAAAATGTCTTTTATTCGTTAAATATTTCTTTTATTAGTTAAAAAAAATCTTTTTTAATAAACCACAAGGTCTACGACTCCGTTAAAAATTTCGTTTATTCTGGCTCGGCACCCATAGCACAGTGGCTGCAGTGCCAGCCACATGCACTGAGGGCGGCCAGTTCAAACCCGGCCAGGACCAGCTAAGCAACAATGACAACTGCAACAAAAAAAAAATAGCTGGGCATTGTGGCGGGCACCTGTGGTCCCAGCTACTTGGGAGGCTGAGGCAAGAGAATCGCTTAAGCCTAAGAATTCGAGTTTGCTGTGAGCTGTGACGCCACAGTACTCTACCGAGGGTGACATAGTGAGACTTTATCTCAAAAAAAAATTTTTTTCTTTCATTCATTAAAAATTTCTTTTATAGGGCGGCACCTGTGGCTCAAGGAGTAGGGCGCCGGTCCCATATGCCAGAGGTGGCGGGTTCAAACCCAGCCCCGGCCCAAAACCACAAAAAAAAAAAAAAAAAAATTTCTTTTATAAGTTGAAGTTAGACTTTTATGTAAACTGATATGACACCCTACTTTGGATTCTTTTTGTGTGTGTGTGCGGTTTTGATGGCTAGAAATTATTTGTTGTTTTTTTTATCAGCTTTATTGAGATATAGCTTACATACCGTGCAACTGGTCCATTTAAAGTATGCATACAGAATGGTTTTTAGTTTATTCACGGAGTTGTACATCATCAACCATGATGAATATTTTCATCATCTCCCAAAAGAAACCCTGTCACGGTCCATTTCCACCATGTTGGACTTCTGACATCCAGAACTTTGAAGCAATAAAATTATATTGTGTTAAGTCACTAACTTTGTGATAATTTGTTATGGCAGTAATGGGAAACAAATATGTGTAAACAAGTATTCATTACTTTGTAGACGAGCCTATTCAAATCTTTTTCGACTGGATTATTTACTTTCTTATTTTGAGTTATTAGAGAGTTCTTTATGTATTCTGAATACAAATCCCTTACCAGATACATGATATGCAAATAGACAAAAAGTATACACACATTTTTAGGAAAGGAAAATAACTATATTAAAATTGTAGCACTCAGTATAGACCAGAAACAAGAGATGAACACAGTGATGTTTGATCACCTCTTGTACTTGCGGAAGTCAAACGTGCCTTGAGTCTTACGATTTTAATATAGTTTTTTCCTTTGTTAAAATGTGCATACATTTTTTTTTTGGCACCCTCTGTATTTTGCAGGAAGTTTTTTCACTTTCTTAGTGATGTCCTTTGAAGCACAGATTTGATGAAGTCCAATTTATCTATTTTTGTTGTTGTTTGTGGTTTTGGGGTTATATCTGAGAAGACGTTCTCTGACTTAAGGTCTTAAAGATTTACATCTATGTTTTCTTCTAAAAAATGTACAGGTTCGGCTTTTAAATTTAGGTCTATAATCCAGGTTAGTTGATTTTTATACGTGGTGTAAGTAAGGGCTGGGGTGGATATCCAGTTGTCGCAGCACTATTTATTATTGGAAAGGTTATTATCTCCCCCTTGAATTCTTGTATCACCCTTGTTGAGAATCAATCGACCACAAAGGTAACAGCTTACATCTGGACTCTCTGAACTGTTCCATCGATCTGCATGTCTCTCCTTATCTCAGTACCACACAATCTTGATTACTGTAGCCACTTATTATTATCAAATGTTTTTATTATAAAGACAATATATTATCTTTTTTTTTTGAGTCAGAGCCTCAAGCTGTCACCCTGGGTAGAGTGCCATGGCATCACAGCTCACAGCAACCTCCAATTCCTGGGCTTAAGTAATTCTCTTGCCTCCGCCTCCCAAGTAGCTGGGACTACAGGCACCTGCCACAATGCCCAACTATTTTTTGGTTGTAGTTATCATTGTTGTTTGACATGCCCGGGCTGGATTCGAACCCACAAGCCACAATGCCTGGCTATTTTTGGGTTGTAGTTGTCATTGTTGTTTGGCAGGCCCAGGCTGGATTCGAACCTGCCAGCTCTGGTATATGTGGCTGGCGCCTTAGCAGCTTGAGCTACAGGTGCCAAGCCAATATATTATCATTATAGAAAAATAGGAGGGAAAGGAAAAGAAGAAAAAATTACCAATTATTCCAAGATGACCATTGATAATGACTTAGTGTATTTTATCCCTTCCTTATTTTTGTATTTTTGGGTCTTATTTGTTACAGTATCTGAGATTAGATATACCTTCCATGTCTGTGAGTTCTGCATCCTTGAATTCAACTAACCACCGGTTGAAAATATTAGAAAAAAAATGATGATTCCATCTGTACTGAATACGTACAGATTTTTTCTTGTCATTATTTCCTAAACAATATAGTATAAAAACTATTTATATGGCACTTACTTTGTATTAAATATAATAGGTAATCAATCTAGAGATAATTTAAAGTATATGGGTGGATGTATGTAGATTATAAGCAAGGTACTATGCCTATGCCATTTTATTTATTTATTTATTTTTGTTTAGCAGGCCCTGGCCTGGTTTGAACCTGCCGACCCCACCCTCCCCACTCCCCCCCCCCACTCCGTGCACGGAGCCAGAACTCTAACCATTGAGCTACAGGCACCCAGCCTGCCTATGCCATTTTATATCAGAGGCATAAGCATGATAGATTTTGGTATCTGCAGGGGGTCCTGGAACCAATCCCCATGATACCAATGGAAATTGTATATATAATTTTGTATTTTGCACTTTCACTTAACATTGAAATAAAAGCATTTCTCCATGGTACTAGAAACTTCACAAAACTTCTTTCCTAACAGTTTCATTAGTGTTCCAATGTGGTAATATATTGTAATATATTTAACCAGTCTCTTATTTTTTAAGACTTAAGCTATTCCCATTTTTTCAGTCTTACAAATAATGCTGTAGTTTTGTGAGAAATGTATCTTTGTATATATTTTGGATAATTTTTTCAGGATAATTTAACAGGAATATGATTGATATGCATTATCAGATGATATATGATAGATAAATGTGTGTATGTGTGGTATCAATTACATCATTTCTAGCAGGACATAAGGATAGCCATTGCCCTGCATCCTTGCCAGCAGTGGGTTTTCTTTTTTTTTCTTCTTTTTACTCCTTTTCTAAACTTCTGCAAGTTTTATAAATAAAAAAGGTATCTGGTTTTTCAAATTTGCATTTCTTTTGTTATTAGTGAACTTGAACATTCTCCCACGTGTGTTTTAGCCCCATATATTTCCTCTTTTGTGAACTGTTAATTTATTTTTCAGTTGGGTTCTTGATCAATTCTGACTAATTACTCTGGATCCTAGCTTTCCTACAATGCCTCAACTTTTAACACCTGTGAGTCTTTGTCTCGGAACATTCAGAAAGGGCTTTCTGAATAAAGGAGATATTAAAAAATACATATAACTGAGTGCAGTGGTACATACCTGTGGTCCTAGCTGCTTAGGAGGCTGAGGCAGGAGGATCTCTTGAGCCTGAGAGTTCATGTCCAACCTGGGCAACACAATGAGATCCTGTCTCTAAAATATGTATTTGTGTACGTGCGTGTGTGTGTGTGTGTGTGTGTGTGTGTGTGTGTGTGTGTGTAGACATCTGGGAAGGGGCTTTTCTTTAGAAAGTAAAGGGATGATTCATAGAGTAAGAGTAAAACTATCAGTTTCTGAAAAGAATATTAGCCTTCTCTGACCAGCTCCAATGCCAGAAAAGTTGACAAATGCAGCCCTTAGTGGGAAAAGCACTAAGGTCTTCAGAATTTCCAAATTTAAAAATTTCTAAGTTCGCCAAGTCTTACCTATAACCTTGAACTTAAGCTCCTCAGAGCTTTGATAAAGATCTAAGTCGTCGTATATTGGAAAAGACTTCAAGAAAAGGAGGGGGCCACTGCAAAGATTGGTGAGACGCTGTTACCTGTTAATATCCAAAGCAGGAAAAGGAAGATCATTTTAGACAGTCTTAAGACAGGTATGGGTTAGATATTAACAAAGACTAGTCAGTAATTACTTGATAAGGCCTTATCTTCAATAGGCATGTCCTAAGTGAGAACGGGAAGGCTAACTAATCTGAATTCCAACCAGACCACGGAAGGTGATGTCAAATGAAAAAGAAAGATCCCACAGGGCCATGTGTCATCACATCATCCGGCTGTTTCTGAATTAGACAAGCCTGTTCACATGCAGGAACTCTGGGCATGGGTGAATCCCGCAAAAGTCAAATTACAAAGTTGAAGGGGGCTGGGAGGAGGGGAAATACCAGACCGGAACCTGACATTTCATACTGCTTCCCTGACAAGTCCTTTTCAAAGAAACAAGAACTGAAATGTAGCCTGAACTGGTATGCAAAGCAGGCAGCTATTTCAGTCTGAATAATGAAGAGGGACCACGGTGGGCTATCTGAGACTGAGGGGCGACAGAAAACTGAACGCCAAGGCCTGAGCTGCATTTAACAAAGAATTGAAACTATCCAGGCAACTGTCAGGCCCAAGCCTTCCCCGTGCTGGGAACTAGGCCAGGAAGCAGAATGTATGAGCATTTTCTTCCTGGCAAGAGTTATGCAACAGTGATCCTCTCCCCTCAACCCCTGCCTTCTTCCCCAAGATTCCTTCTGTCCCTTGCTTGTCACAGGACTGTGGGAGAGCAGCCGCTTAGCATTGCTTTGGCTTTTAGAGCAATGCCACGTCACCCGGTGCTTGGCGCCTCCCCTATCCCAGCACAGGTCATAACAGCCTGCTGTGTTGCCAAGGAGCTGGCATCACCCAGATCCAGAGAGCAGGACTGTGCCCAGGGTGGCCAGCCACGTCATCTGTAACTCAGGCTGTTTATGTACTCTATAGCCCAGCAATCCAAGGATATGCCAGATCCTCAAGTTTATTCTGCTTTCTTTGGCTTTCGAGAACTGGATAGCTGTCATTAAAACAAATCACAGAAAGCCCTGATGGAAAGAATTTTCAGGCTGTCCTCTTGAAGTACCTTTTCTTCCTTTTCCCTGCTAATTCATTTTCCCTTATCCCTCATCTTCACTTCTGAAAAGTCCTCCTTCACCCTGAGACCTGCTCCTGACTCTTAGCTGCCTGTCCATCTCTCCTCTGGTCATCAGAAAAGAAGTTTGGTTTGTTTGGTTTATTTTGAGACTTAGGCTAGAGTGCCATGGCATCAGAGCACAACAGCAACCTCAAACTGTTGGACTCAAGCGATCCTTTTGCCTCAGCCTCTCTAGTAGCTGGGACCATAGGCATGGGCCAACATGCCCAGCTGTTTTTTCTGTTGTTAGTAGAGATGTGGTCTTTCTTTGCTCAAGCTGATTTCAAATTCCTGAGCTCAAGCAATCCACCCGTCTCAGCCTCCCGGAGTGCTAGGATTACAGGTATGAGCTACCTCCCCAGGCCAGAAAAGAAATTTTCATTCAATGTTTAGTTGCCTCCAGCCAGGGAAGCTGAAGGCTTGTTTAGAGAAAGTAATTTTAATATTAGCTTAATTTACACGCAAATGTCTTCAGTACCTATTAGCCACCAACTAGATTTAATTTTAATTGAATTCAGGTGCAAAAACACTCCTCGTCTTGTAGAGCCAAGGAAAATTAAAATTTTAATTTATCTATGCACACATAATTATTAAACTCTCAGGCTCTTAATTTAGACTGACCTAAGTTTAAACCAAGGCTTTAACAATTACTGGTTGTGACCTTGGACAACTCATTTCACTTCTCTGAACTGCCTTATCTTTGGAACAAAGATCGAATAACATGCCCCATAGGGCTTTTGAGAGGATTAAATGTGATACTCTATGTAAATGAGCCACTTGTTCACACCTGTGAACAGTTAAACGACAGCCACATCGGTCTGACTGTATACGTACTCGTCCACCTGTGCTCTCTGTGCACCTCTGCTTTCTTTTTAAAATTCAAAATAAGGGGGTACAAATGTTTTTGTTGCACGGATACCCTGTGTAATGCCGAAACAGTGCTGACAGTGTGCCCATCACCTAGATAGTGTTCATTGTACCCAGTAGGTAGGTTTTTATACCTCGTGCCTCTGCTTTTTGACTATGATCTCTATGAGGGTGGTGCTAGGCTGACCATGTGAAAGAAGGGAGTTATCCAAGTGACTGATCCTACATGTATGATCCCAAGAGAACTCAGTTCTAGGGTCATGATATCTGGGATAGATTCAAGAAAAAAGCCAATCATTGAATTTGAGACGAAGAATTAGTATCTGTATAATTTAATGCACCAACCATGCTACAACAGGCTATGAGACAGAGTTGCCAAGTCTTAGGAAACTCATTCATTTACCTAAACATTTATTGATCATCTTTTACATATCTGAAGCTACCATAGTGAAAAACACATGAAGGCCATTTTCTTTTTTTTTTTTTTTTGTAGAGACAGAGTCTCACTTTATGGCCCTCAGTAGAGTGCCATGGCCTCACACAGCTCACAGCAACCTCCAACTCCTGGGCCTAAGCGATTCTCCTGCCTCAGCCTCCCGAGTAGCTGGGACTACAGGCGCCCGCCACAGCGCCCAGCTATTTTTTGGTTGCAGTTTGGCCGGGGCCGGGTTTGAACCCGCCACCCTCGGTACATGGGGCCGGCGCCCTACCGACTGAGCCACAGGCGCTGCCCATGAAGGCCATTTTCACTGAAGCTTACAGTTTAATTGGTTAACCTAAAGAAATAATAAGGCAATTTTATTCATAGTCATTGGAAAACATTTAAATTCAACATTGCATTTATTAAAACAACATGAGGGCTTGGTGCCCATAGCACAGTGGTTACGGCACCAGCCATATACACCAGCCATATACACTGGCTGGTGTATATGACAACTGCAACCAAAAAAAAATAGCCGGGTGTTGTGGCAGGCACCTGTAGTCTCAGCTACTTGGGAGGCTAAGGCAAGAGAATCACTTAAGCCCAAGAGTTGGAAGTTGCTGTGAGCTGTGATGCCACAGCTCTCTACTGAGGGCAACATAGTGAGACTCTGTCTCAATAATAATAAAGAAATAAATAAAACAAAATGAGAACCACCAAAGCTCAGCTCTTGAAAGAGAATATCCAGAGAAGAAGAACTGGCTGGCCAGACTATCCTGGATCCTCCAGTTCCCTATGTCCTTCCTTTCCCCTCTCTAACCCTCTGACCCAAGCATAGACTATTATTTTTAGGACAGAGTCTCATTATATCGCCATCGGTAGAGTGCTTTGGCGTCACAGCTCACAGCAACCTCAAACTCTTGGGCTTAAGCAATTCTCTTGCCTCAGCCTCCCAAGTAGCTGGGACTACATACAGGCACCCACCACAGCGCCTGGCTACTTTTTTGTTGTTGTTGTAGTCGTCATTGTTGTTTGGCAGGCCCGGGCCGGGTTCCAATCCACCAGCCCCGGTGTATGTGGCCAGTGCCCTAGCCACTGAGCTACAAGCACCAAGCATAGACTTTAAAACTTTTGTTCGGAGATGAAATGGGTTGGAGCCATCAACAAAATACTTCACTACAAATAAGGGAGAACAAAATAACACTTTTTTTTTTTTGAGACAGAGTTGTGCTTTTGTTACCCTTGGTAGAGTGCCGTGGTGTCATAGCCCACAGCAACCTCAGACTCTTGGGCTTAAGCATTTTCTTGCCTCAGCCTCCCAAGTAGCTGGGACTACAGGCACTTGCCACAAAGCCTGGCTATTTTTAGAGATGGGGTCTTGCTCTTGCTGAGGCTGGTCTTGAATCCGTGAGCTCAGGCGATCCACCTGCCTAGGCCTCCCAGAGTGCTAGGATTACAAGTGTGAGCCACTGCACCTGGCCTCAAAATAACATTTTTAAAAGCAGTATGAAATAATGGTGTGACTTTGGACAAGTGTTTGGCAGTATCTACAAAACTGACCATAATCGTATATACATTGTATAGCCCAGCAATTTTATCCTTAGTAATATAGCCAATGTGTACTTTTGTGTACATTTATTCACTAATAGCATAATCAAATGCTGGAAACAACCAACATGTACAACAGAGTATCTTTGCCCAAAGGAAACTACCTAGCAGAGGAATGAACAAACTACAACTATATCCAACAAACGGGTGAATCTCACCAACGTAATGTTGAGTGAAGGAAACAGAGATGAAAGAGGGTATGCCGTATAAATCTATTTATCGAAACTTCTAAAACAGTAAAAATTGATCTATGGTGTTTGAAGTCAAAACAGTGATTGTCATGGGTACTGGGGACTGCAGGGGGGTGCAGGCAGTCCGGTGGGGGGGGCAGTACTATCTTATTTCTTTGATTCAGATGCTGGTTACATGGGTGAAACTCAATTGAGCAATCCACTAATGATTTGTTCACTTTTTTACATGTATAGTGCACTTTGATAAAAAGCATTTTAGGGCCAAGCTTGGTGGTCACACCTGTAATCCCAGTACTCTGGGAGGCCGAGGCAAGAGGATCTCTTGAGCTTAAGAATTCAAGAGCAGCCTGAGAAAGAGTGAGACCCTGTCTGTACCAAAAATAGAAAACACTAGGCTCAGTGCCTGTAGCTCAGCAGCTAGGGCACCAGTCACGTACACCGGAGCTGGCGGGTTAGAATCCAACCCAGGCCTGCCAAACAACAATGACAACTACAACCAAAAAATAGTGAGGCATTGTGGTGGGTGCCTGTCGTCCCAGCTACTTGGGAGGCTGAGGCAAGAGAATCACTTAAGCCCAAAGAGTTTGAGGTTGCTGCGAGCTGTGACACCACAGCACTCTACCAAGGGTGACTTAATGAGACTCTGTCTCAAAAAAAAAAAAAAAAAAAAAAAAAAACTAGCTAAGCATTGTGGTTGGCACCTATAGTCTCAGCTACTTGGGAGGCTGAGGCAGGAGGATTACTTAAACCCAGGAGTATGAGGTTCCTGCGAGCTAGGCTGATACCATGGCACTATAGCCTGGGGCAACAGACTGAGACTCTGTCTCAACAAAAAAAAAAAAAAGAAAAGAAAAAGAAAAAGCATCTTGGGAAATAATATAAAACAATCTGATTTCAGGTGGCACCTGTGGCTCAAGGAGTAGGGTGCTAACCCCAAATGCTGAGAGTGGCGGGTTCAAACCCAGCCCCGAGCCAAAAAACTGCAAAAACCAAACAAACAAACCCCAAACAATCTGATTTCCTTCCTGATCCTTCTGTAGTTATCTCATTAATAAACTTGTTTGAATGATCAGTAGCCCACTGTCAGAGACTGCACACATTCCCTATATTTTGCATATGTTCTTATGTTCTCAGACCCTTGAATACATGCTGGGAGCAGGTGTGGTCTTACTTCCTGACATAGAAAAGCTCATGTTTAGACAGTTCTGCCCCTTTGATGGCCTAGTTCTCTGTCTCCCAAATGAGGGATTTTATAGTCTCCAGAAGATTGGTAGGGCCATGGTGAATATTTATACCCAGTGAATAGGCATATTTTGGGAGTAAGATCAGCCCTTGTATCTAAGAGTGTCTATGTTCTAATATTAATCTAAAAATAAAATAATGCTTCAACAAAGAATAGTTACTGCATTCATATCATCAGTCCCTCACCCTTTACAACATTAACTCCATGAAAGCAGGGGTTTTGTCCTATTCACTGCTTTTCTTTGTTTTACTCATGATTGCCATAGAACAATAGAACATTTAGGACCTAGAATAGTCCTTGGCACATAATTGGCCGTCAATAAACATTTCTTGAATGAAATAATTATATTCAAAGAGAAGTGGCGTAGACAGAGGATAAGAGTGTGTGTTCTAGGCTGGGCGCCTGTGGCTCAAGCGGCTAAGGCACCAGCCACATGCACCTGAGCTCGTGGGTTCAAATCCAGCCCAGGCCCACCAAACAACAATGATGGCTGCAACCAAAAAAAAAAAAAAAAAAATAGCCAGGTGTTGTGGCAGGCGCCTATAGTCCCAGCTACTTGGGAGGCAGAGGCAGGAGAATCGCTTGAGCCCAGGAGTTGGAGGTTATTGTGAGCTGTGATGCCACAGCACTCTACCCAGGGCAACAGCTTGAGGCTCTGTCTCAAAAAAAAAAAAAGAAAAAAAAAGAGTGTGTGTTCTAGGATCAGACAGCTTTGGTTCCAATCCCAACTCTGCCACTTGCTGGCTATGAGACTTTGCACAATTATTCAATCTACCCGTGCCTTAGTTTCCTCATTTGTTAAATGGGGATACTACTAGTATCTTCCTCTCAGAGTTACTATGAAGTTTAAAGAATACTTGTAAAGATAATGTATGGAATTGCTTGATGACAAACAAAAGAAATTTTACCCTATCTATTAGAAACACAGGAAAATTGAAGTCTTCTGACCATTTGTGTGATATACAATAGAATAAATAATTTTATTTATTTATTTTATTATTTATTTATTTATTTATTTATTTTTTGAGACAGAGCCTCAAGCTATCACCCTGTGTAGAGTGCTGTGAAGTCACAGCTCACAGCAACCTCCAACTTCTGGGCTTAAGTGATTCTCTTGCTTCAGCCTCCCAAGTTGCTGAGACTGCAGGTGCCCGCCACAATGCCTGGCTATTTTTTGGTTGTAGTTGTCATTGTCTGGCAGACCCGGGCTGGATTCAAATCTGCCAGCTCTGGTGTATGTGGCTGGCACCTTAGCTGCTTGAGCTACAGTCGCCAAGCCAGAATAAATAATTTTAAAAGTTAATAAAAAGTAAATGAAATGAAGAAAACTTAAAATTATTAAAATTTAAGATCCCAGAAAAATTTTCTATAGGTACACACACACTTATGCTGCAATTTATATGGAAAGGCAAAGGGACTACAGAATAGTTAACACAATTCTGAGAAAGAGGAATAACACAGGAGGTATCACTCTATCTGGTATGTAGATTTACTATATAGCTACGGACTTACTGTAATACCACAGTAATCAAGACAGGATGAAGTGATAGACACAGATCAATGAACAGGCCAGAACCCAGAAATAGACCATCACAACTATACTAACTGATCTTCGAGCAAGGGGTAAGAGAAATTTAATGGAGGAAGAATAATCTTTTTAATAAATGGCCCTGGAGAAACTGGGCATTTATAGGCAAAAGGAAAAAAAAAAAAAAAAAGAATTTGACCTACACCTCACATCTTACGCAAAAATTAATTCAAAAAGATTTGTGAATTTAAATGTAGAATATGGAAAAAGTCAACCTTGGTACGATTCCATTTATAGAATATTCTTGAAATGACAACTATAGAGATGGAGAAGTGTTTAGTGGTTGTTAGGGAATAGGGACAGGGTGTGTGTCTGTTGCTCATAAATATAGAGATAGTACAAGAAGATTCGTTGCAATGATAGAACAATTTTTCATTTGACCATCTTCACAAATCTATACATGGTTTGAAATTGCATAGAACTATACATGAGCAAATTAATGCACACCAAAAAATGGTACAGGCCAGATGTGGCGGCTCACGCCGTAAACCTAGCACTTGGGAGGCTGAGGCAGGTGGATTGCTTGAACTCAGAACTACTTCTGACCAGCCTGAGCCAGAGCGAGACCTCATCTCGAAAAATACCTGGGCATTGTGGCGGGCTTCTGTAGTCCCAGCTACTCAGGAGGCTGAGGCAAGAGAATCACTGGAGCCCAAGAGTTTAAGGTTGCTGTGAGCTATGAAGCCACAGCACTCTACTGAGGATGACAAAGTGAGACTTTGTCTCAAAAAAATAAAAATAGAAAAACTAGCCAGGCATTATGGCAGGCACCTGTAGTCCCAGCTACTCAGGAAGCTGAGACAGGAAGATCATTTGAACTAAAGAGTTTGAGGTTGCTGTGAGCTATGATGATGCCAGGGCACTCTACTCAGGGTGACAGAGTGAGACTCTGTCTCCAAAAAAAAAAAAAAAAAAAAGGCAAAAACTGAATAAGGTCTGTAGTCTAGTTAAAAGTATTTTTACAATGTCAATTTTCTGATTTTCTTTTTTCTTTTTTTTTTTTGTAGAGACAGAGTCTCACTTTATGGCCCTCGGTAGAGTGCGGTGGCCTCACACAGCTCACAGCAACCTCCAACTCCTGGGCTTAAGGGATTCTCTTGCCTCAGCCTCCCGAGTAGCTGGGACTACAGGCGCCCACCACAACGCCTGGCTATTTTTTTTTTTTTTTGGTTGCAGCCGTCATTGTTGTTTGGTGGGCCGGGCTGGATTCGAACCCGCCAGCTCAGGTGCATGTGACTGGTGCCTTAGTCCCTTGAGCCACAGGCGCCGAGCCAATTTTCTGATTTCCATACTGTACCATAGTTACGTAAGATGTTACCATTAGGTGAAACTGTGTGAAGGGCAGGCAAGACTCTGCGTACCATTTGTTTCAACTTCCTATGAGTCTATAATTAATTCAAAATTAAAAATTTTTTAAATGTAAAACACTTCTCACATCAAGCGATACATAGTAAGTGCTCAATAAACATTAACCACCATTCCTTTTTAAAGTATTGTCACTATTATTATCATAACAGGAGAATTATTCAGTCAGACTGCACGGCACAGAGTCACTCAATAAATACGTGTTCAATGAATCACTGATAGGTATAGGGAAAGACAAAGAGTGATATATTTAAAAATAGATCACTTAAAAATCTATCACACAGGAAGAAACCTTCATGGATCTTCTGTTCTGATGGGAGAAAAAGACATGTAAACAACTAAAGAGGCTCCGCGCCTGTGGTTCAAGTGGCTAAGGCGCCAGCCACATACATCTGAGCTGGCGGGTTCAAATCCGCCAAACAACAATGACAGCTGCAACAAAAAATAGCTGGGTGTTGTGACGGGTGCCTATAGTCCCAGCTACTTGGGAGGCAGAAGCAGGAGAATTGCTTGAGCCCAGGAGTTGGAGGTTGCTGTGAGCTGTGATGCTACAGCACTCTACCCAGGGCGACTGCTTGAAGCTCTGTCTCAAAAAAAAAAACCCCAAAAAACTAAAGATAGGGCTTCATGGAGGTGGGTGGCTTTAAGCTGAGGCTTTGAGGATAAGCAAATGGAGAAAGATAAAGAACAGAGTGAGAGATGAGAATACAAAGATAGACTGAGGAGACTTCTGCATGCATTTAAAGAAAGTGGTCCCTTATTCTGCTGGCAGTGGAGTCCCATTAAACAGTTGGTGATGACTCCAGTGTGAAGGATGAATGGCCACAGAAAGGGCACAGGCCAAGTAAAAGTATATAGCCCCTACCAGGAGAATGGAGTTGAATTCTGAGTAGATCAGGGTGTATTTACATGAACAGGTCTGCAGTTACATGCTATAACTTTTCTCTGATCTAGATGGATTTTCTAGAGGATATAAATGCTGACCTCTTATAAGAAAGCAAGAAGATAAAGGGTGAATGCTCCATTTTGACTTATGTTTTACTTTTTCAACTTTCAAGATGATAGAAATGAAATCATGGTACAGGCTCCTTCTTTCTTAAGTTCTTAACTTCCCCAGATAAATAGGTGTCTTGCAAAAGAAGAAAAAAAAATATTTAAAGTAAAGATCTAAAAACCAGTGATTCAGCCGGACATGGTAGCTCATGCCTGTAATTCTAGCACTCTGGGAAGCCAAGGTCGGTGGATCACCTGAGCTCACAAGTTCAAGACTAGCCTGAGCCAGAGTGAGACCTCACCTCTAAAAATAGCCAGGCACCTGTAGTCCCAGCTACTCAGGAGGCTGAGGCAAGAGAATCACTTGAGCACAAGAGTTTGAGGATGCTGTGAGCTGTGACGCCATAGCACTCAAACCCCACGGTGACTGAGACTCTGTCTCACAAAAACAAAACAAAAGAAATAAAAAACAGTGATTCCTATAAAGATTAATTCAAAGAAACTCTGCAACTAGCTCTCCTAAGGTCCAGTTAAGGATGTTGTGATTTGAGGATTTCCACTTCTCTTTTTTCTCTGCATGGTCTATTTCTTGTTTCTAAGGTACTTCGGCTGCCATGGAAACAAACAAATAGAACTAGTTTCTTCTAGCTGGACTGCTGAATTCCACCTTCAGCGCTATACCTCTGGCCATTCTCTACCTACACTTAAGTTAGGCCTTGCCTCTTTCCAATAAGCTACCTACTCCCCCCAATTTCCCTCCCAATCTCCCTCTCCTGCTGTGGTCGCACTGAATATTTCCCTCCCAGTTTATACATTCTGTGTGCAAACTAATCTCTCACCAATGGACGGACTCCTGCAAAGGCTCAGATTTTTTTGTAGAGCTATATTGATTGGTCATTGAAATTAGGAATACCTTGGGTATTACCTTTTTTTTTTTCCTACTAAATAACTGCATAAGGAAATAGTAATCAGATTTGTATGGGTTGGAATATAAGCAGCACAGAGCATCAAGGAAAATGAGATGTATACAAGTTGGTACAAAATGGCGATCCAAAACAATGGGTGAGCTAGGTAAAAATAAGAATGAGACGCCAGTGCTATAATCCTAGCACTCGGGGCGGGTGGATTGCTTGAGCTCAGGAGTTGGAGAGCAGCCTGAGCAAGAGTGAGACCCTGTCTCTAAAAAAATAGCTAAGCATTGTGACGGATGCCTATAGTCCTAGCTACTTGGGAGGCTGAGGCAAGAGGATCACTTGAGCCCAAGAGTGTGAGGTTGCTGTGAGCTGTGACACCTCAGCACTCTACTGAGAGCAACAAAGTAAGACTCTGTCTCAACAAAAGAAAAAAAGAAAGAAAGAAAGGTAAGAATTAGGTGAGTTGTAGCCCAGATACAAGGGAAATGGATTGGGGGCAGCAATCAAAGTCTGGAAAGTTCACAAATGAACTATGTACTAAGAACTATGCTCTTTCTCTTTCCTCCTCCTCCTCCTTCCCTCTCTTTTCTTCTTCCTAATATAATTGTAACTTGGAGAAAGAGGTGATCGATCATACACACCGCATGAAGCACGAGGACATTCCTAATGCGGTGCAACACACACCAGTTGGGGAAGAAACCTGATTCTCCGAAGAGCAGTTCTGAAATGGCCTGAAGCAACAGGTGGATTGAACTCCAGAGCTGTCCGTGAGATGGAAAAGAGAGTAAAACATTTTGCCTCTGGACAAGCACTGGCTGCACCAAAATCCACCTGGGGAGCACCTGCTCAAGCTGCCGGGAGCAAATTCTACTGACACACACCCTACTGAGGAGGAAACTGCAAGAGAGAACTCAAGAGATAAACACAGTTCTACAGTGAAGGGTGTGTTTACATCCTATAAGTGAGTGGAGTGAGTATATTTTTAGCGTAGCAAGTTCTGGCCAAGCAAGCTTAACGTGAAAACATGACATTTGTCCTACTTCAAGAGACCCACCCAATTCAATATTTTGTCATTGAGAGTGGAACTGAAAACATAATTATTATAGAGAGCTTCATGTGTAAATGACCAATGGAATTCTCATTCTATACTGTCCTGTAATAAATCTATGCTATCTTCCCTATTGGATTAACTATCCACTAGGGTAGGGTCCCTGTTAAATCACCAGCTACCTGGGAATTTTGAGAGAGAGTCATTCTGGATAGACGCATAGGCAAGGATGACTTCCCTGAGCACTAATTTTTTTTTTTTTTTTGAGACAGAGTCTCAAGCTGTTGCCCTGGGTAGAGTGCTGTGGCATCACAGCTCACAGCAACCTCCATCTCTTGGGCTTAAGCAATTCTCTTATCTCAGCCTCCTAAGTAGCTGGGACTACAGATGCTTGCCACAATGCCTGGCTATTTTTTTTTTTTTTTTTTTGGTTGCAGTTGTCACTGTTGTTTAGCTGGCCCAGGCCAGGCTCAAATCCATCAGCCTGGGGGTACGTGGGTGGTGCCCTACCAAAGGGCGCCACCCCCTAAGCACTAATTTTCTATATATATATATATCTAAACTAATTTATGCCCAATGAAAAGGTAGACAGCTTTCTCAAAAAT
Organism: Nycticebus coucang; assembly: GCF_027406575.1. Lineage (NCBI taxonomy): Eukaryota > Metazoa > Chordata > Mammalia > Primates > Lorisidae > Nycticebus > Nycticebus coucang. The sequence continues at coordinate 123,376,814 of NC_069785.1, read as the reverse complement.
ACATCTGACTAAATCGAGACAGAAGCAACCCAGTTTTTAAAAGCCTAAGGAATGGTACTGTAGGGAAGAAATCAAACAATAAACCTACATGACTTTCAGTTTTCTTCATTCTCTTTGTTTACTTTCTCTACCAGCTCCCATTTTTCACAGCAGCCGGAATAGTTGACAAAATTCCAGGCCAGGATTTCCTTCAACTGACGCACACTCATCCCTTCCACATCTTCCAGGCTTGACAAGTCAGACAGGGAAGCTCTCACTCTCTTTTTAGAAAGCCCAGGGGTCCAATCATCCACATTTTCTTCATCATCGTCATCATCATCTGTGTTTGCTGAAGCTATTTCACGCTGTACCTGTGTCAGCACTCCAGATCTGGAGGTCCGGTCCCCATCCATAAGCTCTCCCTGAAATGAAGACATAGTAGCAGAGGGGGCTGTATGGTTTGAAAAATATGAACGAGTAAAAAGGCTAGAAGTCTGGGACCCTGGAGAATTCAGACTACTTGTGTTCATGTTGTCCTCAGAGCCTAGCCCATGATGGCACAGTACAAGATCTACCAAGTCTTCTTTCTCTTGACAAGTATCTACAAGTAGGTTTCGAAGAATGAGATACTGTTGTAGATCTCCCACCGTCAGTCGTATTAACTGATGCCGCTGAAAGGCTGTCTCGTAGTAAGTGACAAGTGGAACATCCACGCAGATTCTCTTGTAAGACTAACAAACGGAGCAAAAATCTTTCTTGCAGTCATAACAAACATGCTTCTTTCTAAAGACTGAAAATGAAAGTCCATAGGCTTGGCAAACTATATTAGACCCTTCTGTAGCTGCTGGTGGGAAGGTGGAAAAATCGGGGTGTGGTGTCAATCTGAATGGACCAGCAGCTCCTGCAAATCCTGACTGCTGGCCCCTGACAGCTCCGGTTCCCATGACTTCATTCAGCAGCCCACAGCACGAAGCTCACTTAGATGTGGCACCGGCCTTCCTAATGTTTGAGTTTTTCTTTTTTTAACAGTATACTTGAGCCTTAGTACCACTCCCCCACCTTCATGGCTGCAACAGTCTCGGCTCGGTTGGCTCTGCAGGAGAACTCAGCAACATAGCAGCCCTACACACAGCCAACTCCTTCCAGCACTAATTTTTAATGTACATAAAAGTTGTCTAAATAGATAACAGGGATAATCCTGGCCTATAATAAAATTCATAGAACCATATATCAGTACACCAAATGTCCCAGAATGCTATACTTCTAATGTTTTTATATGAGATGTTATAGTTTTTCCTGTCACTTTTCTTATTACCCATTCCCAGTTATCTTGGCTCTTAGGGTACAGCTTATTTATTACAGACTTTCCTCCAATCTAGTTTCTGACCAGATATGGGCAGATGATAATTGTTGCATTGTACTACATTCCACCAATTATAAAGTGCTCATTTGACCTAGGGCTGAGAACTTGACCCTGGCCAATCAGAATATTCTATTCCAAGCTAGGCCTGTTAGAATCTAGCCTTGTTAGAATTAACAGAGTGACCAGGAAAGCAGTTTTCTTTCTTTCTTTCCTTTCTTCCTCTCTCCCTATCTCCCTTCCTCCCTCTATCTCTATTTCTCTGTTGCTCGGGCTAAAGTGCCATGGCCTCAGCCTAGTTCACAACAACCTCAATCTCCTGGGCTCAAGTGATCCTCTTGTCTCATGCTCCTGAGTAGCTAGGACTACAAGTGCGGCCAAAGTGCAGGCTAGTTTTTCTATTTTTAATAGAGATGGGGGGTCTCACTCTTGATCAGACTAGTCTTGAACTCCTGAGCCCAAGCCATTCTCTCCCCTCAGCCTCCCAGAATGCTAGGATCGCAGGTGTGAGCCACTGTGTCTCGCCGAAGTTTTCTTAATCTTATAAAACGCAGATACTCCTGAGCTGCCAGAGTCCCTTCTGCTGCCACAGAAAAAGTCTAACACACAGGAAAACAGCTGAGAGAGAGAGGCTTGACAACATTATTTGAATACCTAAATCCTGGACTTTTTGGTTTGCATGAACTCCCCCCACCCCCGCCATATCCCACCACACACATCAACATTTTGCTTATATTTTTATTTTGTTTAAATTAGTTCAAGTTGAGTTTCTGTCCTTGGCTTTGACCCCTGGCACAGAGCTGTCTTGTGCGTTTTCCTTCAACGCATTCTGGAGATTCCCTTTACCCTCTCTCTCTGGCTGCCTCTCTTCATCCCACGTTTTCCTCCAGTATATCCCTCAGTAGTTTGTGAGTAGAGAAGAGAAGTAAATTTTTGGAGATAGTGCATGCTTGAAAATATCATTGCTTTCATGCTTCATTGACAGTTTGGCTATCCTTGGGGGATTCTAGGCTGCATAGAATTTTCTATCAGAGTTTTCAAGGCATGCCTGCATCGCCTTCTGGCATCCAATGTGGCTGGTAATAGGTTGGAAGTCATTTTGATCCCTAGGATTGCATATGTGGGGCCTGTTTGTGTTTGTTTAGATTTTTCTTGACTTTCTGTTTTGAGACAGTCTCACTATGTCGCCCTTGGTACAGTGCTGCGGCATCCCAGCTCACAGCAACCTCAAACTCTTGGGCTTAAGCAATTCTCTTGCCTCAGCCTCCTAACTAGCTGGAACTACAGGTGCCCGCCACAACGCCTGGCTATTTTTTTGTTGCAGTTGTCATTGTTGTTTAGCAGGCCTGGGCCTGCCTTGGTGTATGTGGCTGGCGCCCTAACCACTGAGCTATGGGAGCTGATCCATGTTTAAATTTTTCCTTCCTGGGACCTCTTCTGCTCTTTATCCGCAATTTTCGGCTATTCCTTGATGATGTGCCTTGTTGTGGTCTTTTGTCATTTACTTGCTGGCACTAGATAGGATGTTCCAATCTAGAAATTTGGAGGGATGTTCTTTAATTATCCATTTGGGGATTTCTTCCCCTCTGATTTCTCTGCACTCTGTCTTTTGATTACCTGTTAATTAGATGCTGGACCTCCTGGTCTAGTCTAATTTTCCTGGGGGCTATTTTGTGTGTTTTTCCCCTCTTCCCCCCCTTTATCTTTTATGTCTATAAGAGTTCCTTGATTTTATTTTTCAGTTTTTTTTTTTCTTTTTCTGTTTTTGTGAGGCAAGGCCTCTGTTGCCTAGGCTATAGTGCAGTGGTGAATCACAGCTCTCTGCAATTTCAAACTTCTGGGCCCAAACTCCTCATGTTCTTTCTACCTCAGCTTCCAGAGTAGCTAGTGCTACAGGCATACACCACCACACCCAGCTGATTTTTTAAATTTTTTGTTGTAGAGATGAGATCTTGCTATGTTGCCTAGGTGGCTCTCAGTCTCCTGGCCTCAAGCCATCCTCTCGTCTCATCTTGGCCCCCAGAGTACTCACATTACACTCGTGGGCCACCCCTCTTTGCTCTTGACAATTCTTTTTACAGGCCAGTTACTTTGTAGAATGTTCCTTGATTTGAGTTTGCTCATGATTGAATTCAGGTTATGCATTTTTGGGACAGGAATTGTATAGAAGGAATGACGTGTTTTTCTTGCCTGCTGTGAAATGGTACCTGAGTTCAGTGTGTCCCATGAGTCAGAATGTTACCTGACCCCTGGATGAAGGGAGTGTCTGCTGGGCTTTTCCACTGTAAAGTTACTCTTTTGCCCTTTGTAATCAGTATGTATTTTGTGGAAAGGTACTTTAAGGCTATGTACCTATCTGTTCCTCACCAAACTTACTATTTTTAGTTTTTATGGCTTAAGGAATTATCATTATGATGGTTGCCTAATAATGATTTTCCAATTTTATTATTCCCTCTAAATTTATTAGTTGTCATTCTACTGCCAGGAAAAAATTTTCTCTTTTCATTTATTTATTTATTTTCCATTTATTTATTTCTTAATTTATTTTTGTGTATATCAATAAGAAGATGTGAATTACTATTTCCTTTCATGGATTATAAACTTTTGCTATCTTTATTTATTTATTTTTTTTTTTTTTTGAGACACTTTTGCTTTTTCTCTGTGGTGTCATAGTTCACAGCAACCTCAAACTCTTGGGCTCAAGCGATCCTCTTGCCTTAGACTACCAAACGGCTGAGACTACAGGCACCTGCAGCAAAGCCTGGCTATTTTTTCTATTTTTAGTAGAGACAGGATCTCACTATTGCTCAGGTTGATCTCAAACTCCTGAACTCAAGCAATCCACTCTCCTAGGCCTCCCAGAGTGCCAGGATTACAGGCGTGAGCCACCATGCCTGGCCTTATCATTATTTATTTTTATGATCAGATTTGGTTAGGGGAACCCCCCTTCAACCTCCTTCTATATCCAGTTGATGTGTCCCCATCATTCTTTAAGCATTTCTTGACTTTCTACCATAGCAAGGTGGTCCGAGTTCATCCTGTACTTTCCTTATCTCAGACCTGAAATCAGTCATTTCTCCAAGCACCCTGGTTTCTGTTAGTGGAGAATGGTATTTAGAGACCAAGATTTGTGCACGAGGGTTTTTTGTTTTTTTTTTTTTTTTTAGAGACAGAGTCTCAATTTATTGCCCTTGGTAGAGTGCCATGGCGTCACGGCTCACAGTAACCTCCAACTCCTGGGCTTAGGCGATTCTCTTGCCTCAGCCTCCCGAGTAGCTGGGACTACAGGCGCCCGCCACAACGCCCGGCTATTTTTTTGTTGCAGTTTGGCTGGGGCTGGAGCTGGGTTCGAACCTGCCACCCTTGGTATATGGGGCCAGCGCCCTACCCACTGAGCCACAGGCGCTGCCCCGGGCACGAGGGTTGTTAACTGCTATGAGTGTGATTGTTTCCACGCCTTCCCAGTGGATAAAGCTAGGGAGTAGTTGTATGTATATGCATTTGTTCATGCATACACACACATCTATATTTATTTCTTTACCTACCCAACACCACAGTTTTTCCCCTTCTACATCTGTGAATTTGTTCTTATTCAGTGTGAAAACTTGTTCCCATTGTCCTCAGTATGTGTATTTATTTGATCAGCCCTCCTGTATATAACCAATCTCCCGTTCTGCCTTTTCAAACTGTCCTGCATTGATGACTGCCTTACCCTATGGGGCTCTAAAACTCCACTTGCAGACACTTGCTCCCCACTTTCCCATATGCTCTGTTCATTCTGCTTGGACACCTGTCACCTGTCCTGGGCCACTTCACATACAGCCCCCCTCTCCCTCAAAGGATGCCATCTTCCTTCCACTCGGGTTCTAACATACCCTGTAGGCTATGCAGATGCCTCTTCTGCTCAGACTCTGATCTGGCAAGCTGGTGGCTGCCACTGTCCCTGGACAGATCCCTCCTTCCTCTGCTCAGGCTTTGGTTATTGCTACCACCTCCCATGCTTGGATGCCCTCTTTTGACTCATTTGGGCTCCAATATCCCACTCCTGGCTGCCACTGTCACCGCCATCCTCCAACCCCACAGAAGCCTTTCTCACCCTGTTCAGGCTCTGATGCCCCCACCAGCCCCCACCTAGATGTCTCCCTTGCTCAGATCCACCTAATGCCTTCAGACTAAATTAGTCAAGGGGAAGGTAAGGAAAGAAGGAAGACAGGAAGTAGGTTTTTGCATAGTTAATTTTTTTTTTTTGAGACAGGGTCTCACTCTGTCACCTGGCCTAGAGTGCGATGGTGTCATCATAGCTCACTGCACCTCAAACTCCTGGGCTCAAAGGATCCTCCTGCCTCAGCCTCCTGAGTAGTTGAGACTACAGATGTGTGCCACCATGTCTGGCTAATTTTATCTATTTTTGGTAGAAACAGAGGTCATGTTCTTGCTGGTCTCAAACTCCCAGCTTCAAGCAATCCTTCCTCCCTGGCTTAGCCTCCTAGAGTTCTAGGATTATAGGCGTGAGCCACCATGTTGGGCTCTAGTTCATTTTTTTTTTTTTTTTTGAGACAGAGTCTTACTATGTTGCCCTGGGTAGAGTGCTAGGACATCACAGCTCACAGCAACCTCAAACTCTTGGGCTTAAGCAATTCTCTTGCCTCAGCCCCCCTAGTAGCTGGGACTATGGGCGCCCGCCACAACGCCCGGCTATTTTTTGGTTGTAGTTGTCATTCATTGTTGTTTGGCAGGCCCAGGCTGGGTTCGAACCTGACAGCTCAGGTGCATGTGGCTGGTGCCTTAGCCTCTGAGCCACAGGCGTTGAGCCCCTAGTTCACTTTCTTTAAGTACTTTCATGTTTGTTTCAGTGTTTTCTTCATAGAAGAGGATTTCCTCAGAAATCAAGTGATTCTTGGCTGTCTCTAGGGGGAGAAGGGGAAGGCTTGCTTATCATTTGGCCACTTTACTGAGCTGGCTAGGCTTTCATTGAGAAATATCTAAGGGCAGGGTCTTTAGAGCTTGTCTATTTACCTGTTCCAAAAAATGCAGACCTCTAGCTTTCTGCTGGAAAGAGGGAAGAAAGCAAGGCCAGCAAGGAGGCCTGGGGGCCCAGCTGAATATAAAGCAGACTTCCAACCTGCCTGTCATTCCTTCTCATCTTTTAGAGGTACCTGTGCTAGCAGTTCCTGAGCCTTTTGGAATTTAGATGGTGAAAATTGGGCTGCTCCTTGGATTTCTGTCAGCTGAGGATGTAGGCCTCCCAGTTCTGCTAATTCAGTTACCGTTTATCTCCTCCCCTAACCTCTTTGACCTCAAGTTTTTGAAAAGTTCATTTTCCGGCCAGGAAAGTGCTATTATAGAGGAAGTAGCACACCCCACGATGTGCCCTGGTAGGAGCAGCACCTAACTGGCATGGTTTCCCAAAGGAAATTGTGTCTAAAGGAAGACTTGGTGTCAGGCTTGGTGGCTCACACCTGTAATCACAGCACTCTGAGAGGCCGAGGTGGGTAGATGGCCTGAGTTCACAGGTTTGAGACCAGCCTGAGCAAAAGCAAGACCCTGTCTCTAAAAGTAGCTGGGTGTTGTGGTAGGTGCCTGTAGTCCCTGCTACTTGGGAGGCTTAAGCCTAAGAGTTTGAGGTTGCTGTGAGCTATGACACCACAGCACCACCTCAAACTCTTGGGCTTAAGCCATCCTCTTGCCTCGGCCTCCCAAGTAGCTGGGACTACACGCGCCCACCACAACGCCGGGCTATTTTTGTTGTTGTTCTTGTAGCCGTTGTCATTGTTGTTTAGTTGGTCTGGGCCGGGTTTGAACCCACCAGCCTGGGTGTATGTGGCTGACACCCTACCCACTGAGCTACAGACACTGCCATTGACCATCTCTTTTACTGTGTCTTAAAGAATCCCCATTGCACATACAATTTTTGGCATCTACATTCATGAATGCATGTTTTTGCAAATCATCTTTATTTTATTTATAAGTGACAATAATTGAAGTTAAGAACATAAAGTAATCTGCATTTGTAGTCCAGAGGTTTTTTTGTTTTTGTCTTTGTTTCTTTTCTAGATGGAGTCTCATGCTGTCACCCTGGGGAGAGTGCTGTGTCATCACAGCTCATAGCAAACTCAAACTCTTGGGCTTAAGCAACCTGCTTGCCTCAGTCTCCCAAGTAGACTATAGGCATCCACCATGACAACCAGCCAATTTTTCTATTTTTAGGAGAGATAGGATCTCACTTTTGCTCAGGCTGGTCTCGAACTCCTGAGCTCAGGCAATCCACCTGCCTCAGCCTCCTAGAAAGCTAGGATTACAGGCATGAGCCACCCACCAAGCCTGAGGCCAAGTCTTCCTTTGGACACAATTTCCTTTGGGAAACCATGCCAGTTATGTGCTGCTCCTACCAGGGCACATAGTGGGGTGTGCTACTTCCTCTATAATAGCACTTATCATTTGACCTCTGTGTTCCTAGCTGTTTAGGTGACCACTGATTCCCTCACCACTTTATTTTATTTATTTTTTGTAGAGATGGGGTCTCGATATGTTGCCCAAGTTGGTCTCAGGCTCTAGGCCTCAAACAATTCTTCCACCTTTGCCTCTCAAAGTATGAGACACTGCACTTGGCCATCACTCCTTCAATCTAGCTCAGGGAACTCCTTCCTGTACTGGCACCTGGCCTCCCCCAAGAACTTGCTATCTCACAGTCCCCTTGCAAGAAGACCATTCATTCTTCCATGTCCCATAATGCACACAGTCCAGAGGCTGGGCAGCCTTCTGGTAGCATGCCACAATTCTCTAAAGCAGGGCTGTCAGATGGAGTAAATAAAAATACAGGAAGCCCAGTAAACTAGAATTTTAAATAAACCACAAATGATTTTTTAGTATAAGTATATTCCAATGCAATATTTGAGACATATTTATACTAAAAAATAATTTATCATTTATCTGAAATTCTAATTTAACTGGGAGTCTGGCATTTTGTCTGGCAACTCTGCACCACTGCCCTTCTGCCTTCTCTGAAAGCCCTCCCACTATCAAGCTGTCCTCACTGTCCTCTGTTGATCATTGATTCAACACATAATAATTTTTGAAAAGTGAGGCACTAAGTAATGCAACGGCATGTGCCCTGCAGGGATACAAAGATGTCATTTCTTTATAAGGATTTAGTCTTATTACTACTTTTAAAAATTACACTGTTCTGGGCGGCATCTGTGGCTCAGTGGGGAGGGCCCCGGCCCCATATACTGAGTGGTGGGTTCAAATTCAGCCGCAGCCAAACTGCAACAACAACAACAAAAAAAATAGCTGAGCATTGTGGCGGGCACCTGTAGTCCCAGCTACTTGGGAGGCTGAGGCAAGAGAATCGCCTAAGCCCAACAGTTGGAGGTTGTTGTGAGCTGTGTGACCCCACTGCACTCTACCAAGAACCATACAGTGAGACTCTGTCTCTACAAAAAAAATTTTTAAAAAGAAAATACTGTTCTGAGTACATCAGCATGCTCTAACCTTTCACACCTTAATCGTCAACCTTGTTCTCCCTTCTCACAATCACTTTACTTTTCTCCCTCTACTCAGCCAAGATTCTTTTGTTTTAAATTTCTGATTAATCTAAGGGTACAAATGATTAAGTTACTATGTTTGCATTCATTAGGTAAAGTCCCTGTTGTATATAGTTGTGTCCCGCACCCAGGAGGTGTGCCATATACCCTTACATTGTGCCCATTAGGGGGGAACATGCTGATCCCCGATTCTCTTCCCTTCCCCCTCCTCTCCTCTTCCCCTCCCCCCACCTTGAATTGAATTGAGTTTTTCACATATGTGGGTGTGTATTAAACTGTCTACTGGCTTCATTTTTTTTTCTTTGAGACAGTCTCAAGCTGTCACCCTGGGTAGAGTGCTATGACATTATCACTTCACAGCAACCTCCAACTCTTGGGTTCAAGTGATCCTCCTGTCTCAGTTTTTCTGTTTTTAGTAGAGACAGGGTCTCACTTTTGCTCAGGCTGGTTTTAAACTCCTGAGCTCAAGCAATCCACTGGCCTCAGCCTCCCAGAGTGCTAGGATTACAGGCATGAGTCACTGTGCCCAGCCTGGCTTCATATTAGTATTCAGTACATTGGATACTTGCTTTTCCATTTTTGTAATACTTTACTAAGAAGAATGTGTCTCAACTCAGGTCAATACAAAAGATGTAAAGTCTCCATCTTTTTTATGGCTGAATTCACGGTATACATATTTCATAGTTTGTTAATCCATTCCTGGGTTGATGAGCAGTTGGGTTATTTCCAAATCTTGTCAGCTAAGATTTTTTTTTATTTTTTTTGCAGTTTTGGGCCATGGCCAGGTTTGAACCTGCCACCTCCGGTATATGGAGCCAGTGCCCTACTCCTTTGAGCCACAGGCGCAGCCCTCAGCTAAGATTCTTTAAAAAGTATATGTTTCTACTTCCTCACCTTCACCTCCCATTGAAGAGAGGATAAAGAATAGTGATCCAGACCGGGTGCAGTGGCAGGGGCCTATAGTCCCAGCTACTTGGAGGCTGAGGCAAGACAACCGCTTGAGCCCAAGAGTTTGAGGCTGCTGTGAGCTATGACGCCAGGCCACTCTACCAAGAGTGACAAAGTGAGACTCTGTCTCCAAAATAAAAGAGAGAGAGAGAGATAATAACTGCAATTGCCTCACTTCAGAAGGTTGCTAGAAGTATTAAATGAGATCATTCATATAAAACACTTAGCAGAGGCCTGGCATATAACAAGCAGCCAATAAACATTAGGTATTATTACCAGCATCAATTGTCCTACTAAAATCTGTCTTCTGCCTCAGTACTCTCCTGAAAATGCCCCTTCTGAGTACCAATGACTTTATAGTTGCCACATCCAAGGGTAGTTTTCAGCCCTCATCTTACTTCCGTGACATCCCTGAGCTCTCCTTTGTCATATGCCCTTGCCCTCTCGCTGCTGGAGCAAACTCTCTCCTCGCCCTCTGCCCATCTCTCCCTTCTCAGCCTCCTTGGCCAGATTCTCCTGTGGTCCTAACTGTCGTAACTCTATGCAGAGAACACCTTCCCTAGCTCCACTTCTGACTTCTCCCAGACCTGCAGTCCTACATCCCCAAGGAGGTCCCCAGAGGCATCTCCAACTCAGTACTCAACTTACCCATCTCTGAAAGAATTATTTACCGTCTCCTCCATGATACCTGTTCTTTCTCTTATCAATAGATTCTCTCTGCAGTTACTGTTGCCTCCAGCCTCACTGAGTCCACAGCCCTAGAAACCTACACATCATTCTTTCTACCTTTTTTATCTTCTTCCTCCCTGAATCCAACCTATTCCCATGTCTTACTCTCTATTTGGCTGCCAGAGTAACATTCCTAGAGTTCCCTAAGTCGTCCTCATCTTCAAAATCTTCAATGGTTCTCCTTTGCCTGTAGGATAATGGCTGAACTTCTGAGGACAGGCTGCTGGTAGTGTGACTCCTGACCAGCTCTCCAGCCTCAGCTATTGCCATTTCTCTCGCTGACATACACACACACCTAAGCTACTTGTGGGACCCCAAGCCCAATCCTAATCATCCTGCTATTGACTCTGCCATTAATGTTCTTCCATCCTTATTCCACTTTATCAACTCCTATTCATCCTTCAAAATTCTGCTCAGAATTTCAACTTGAACCCCTCCCTAAACACACCCTTGCCCCCTTGCAGAATCACTTTCCTCAAGAGTACATATTTTCATTATGGGATGCAGCATGGTGACATACATTTTTATTTGTCTATCTTTGCTACTGTCTATAAACTCCTTGAGATCAGCTACCTGTTTTCATTCGTACCTACTCCCCTAGAGTCAAGTATCATGCCTGCTACCCTGTGGGTGTCCAATTAACATATAGGGGTGTAATGAAGTGGGGAGGGAAATGAAAGAGGATGGTGAGAGAGAAAGGATAGGGGAGAACTAAGGTTGGAAGAAGATATCTTGTTAGCCAATCTATGAAGTCTGGATTTCACCCTATGAAAAACTGGATCCAGGGGCGGCGCCTGTGGCTCAGTGAGTAGGGCGCCAGCCCCATATGCCGAGGGTGGCGGGTTCAAACCCAGCCCCGGCCAAACTGCAACTAAAAAAAAAAAAAATAGCCGGGCGTTGTGGCGGGCGCCTGTAGTCCCAGCTGCTCGGGAGGCTGAGGCAAGAGAATCGCGTAAGCCCAAGAGTAAAGAGGTTGCTGTGAGCTGTGTGACGCCATGGCACTCTACCTGAGGGCGGTACAGTGAGACTCTGTCTCTACAAAAAAATAAAAGAAAAACTGGATCCAGAAGAGTCTTCAGGCTAGGAGTGATATGAATAAATATGTTTTAAGAACCCAGTTCCAAGGTGCGGTGGCTCACGCCTATACTCCTAGCACTCTGGGAGGCTGAGGTAGGTGGCTTGCCTGAGCTCACAGGCTGGAGACCAGCCTGAGCAAGAGCAAGACCCTGTCTCTAAAAGTAGCCAGGCGTGGGGGCAGGTGCCTGGAGTCCCAGCTACTCGGAAGGCTCAGGTAAGAGAATCAACTGAGCCCAAGCGTTTGAGGTTGTTGTGAGCTATGATGCCACGGCACTCTACCAAGGGTAACAAAGTGAGACTCTGTCTCAAAAATTTTTTTTAATTTTAAAAAATTAAAGAAAAACCCATAATGCAAGTGATATATACAATGGCAAGATATTCATGCAAGCAACAGATAACAAATGTGTACATGGCAGTGGGGATGGACAAAATACCTAAGCTGTAAAGAATATTTCTGAAATAAAGTTGATCAATATAATTCAGAGGAACAAAATAATGAGAAGAATCAAGGATAAGATCCCCAGGTTCCTGGTTTGGGGGGGCTGATGATGCCATTAACCAGGATTCATAGTACAAGAAAAACAGGGATGTTGGGGGTTTGGACAATCAGAATGGATGGCTAGTAACATAGTTAGAATAGATACAGTATATAAAGTCAACACGCTAATGGCTGGTGAAGAAGGCTGAGATAACCTTTACAGAAAGAAAGAACCAGAAAAGGTTGAGTCCTGGGAACCAACTGAAGAAAATATGGAGAAATAGTGGGCACTCAACAATGTCTAATGCTGGATAGTAATATGTTCGATGTGTGTTTTGTAAAATCCTTCAGGATGCCTAGTAGTATTCTACTGGGAATTGTGGAAGACTAAAGAGAGCTAAGGGCCATTTAATTTTGGGAAATCCTGTGTTAAACAAATTTGAACAGATTTTTTTCATGTAGGAATTTATAACTCACATAGTAATTCAAATTGTGAACTCCCCAGAGAGAAACACATTCATTCATTCACTCACTTTAGCAAATACCAAACATCTTTCAGGTGCCTGGAATTATAAGATTAGTATGATAACAAAACAGACAGGGTTCTTGCTTTCAAGAACTCACATTTTCCCAGGTAAGTCATACCTGAACTGACGACACAAATCAATGAATTGCAATTGTGCCAACTTTTACAGAGTTTAAAGCACAAGGTACTACAAAAGTGTGTAATAACAAGAACACAAACACACATTCTCACCAGAGCAGCTGGAAGGAGTACAGTTCTGCGGAACAAAATTTAGGAAATGTGGCTGTGGAAAGTCCAAGTATGTTGAGAACTGAAGCATATGTCATTGGGTTTCACAAAAAGAGATCACTGATACTTGTGAGAGTTGTTTCACAGAGTGGGAGCTGATAGAGTCTAGACAAAATCCACTCTTACTTAGCAGTGAGGGGAAAAGACAGCGGGCAGAAGCTTCAGGGGGAAGGGAAGTTCTGAGGAAGAATGTCTTCAGTCTGGAGAGTCCTTTCTATTTGCAGGTGAAAGGAAGGGATAAAAAAATAGCTAGACAATCTGCAATTAAAGATAGTGTGGGTGCTCATTCTTATAGTCACTTGTGAATGTTTGTTCAGCATATTGTTTTGCCCTAGGGACTATGCTAGTAGGCACTTGGGACACCGTGGGGAATACAACATACATGGTCTCTGCTCTCCTGAAGCTTATACATAGCGGTCTAAAGGGAAGACAATAAACAAGTTAGCAAATGAAAATAAAAAGAAAATAATTAGAGCTTGTGATTGATATTAGGGTGGGGTGGTAGTGGGGTGACTCTGGAGGGTGACATTTCCTTGGAGATCTGAAAATAAGAAGTAGCAGCTGTGTGAGGAGAGGAGAGGCATGCTCACGCGGAGGAAATAGTAAGTTTGAAGGTTCTGAGTTGGGAAAGAGCGAGCTGATCAGAACTTCAAAGGCCACTGGGGCTACAGCAGAATGAGCAACCAGGGCATGGCATGGGCTGAAGTAGGAAGGGTAGTCAGGATTCAGATCAATAGGTCCTTGTAGGCCAGGGCAGGGAACGTGGACTATATTCTCAGCTCATTCAGAAGCTACTGAAATGGAAAGGTGGTGATACTCTGCGCTTACTTTTTTTTTCTTTTTTCTTTCGGAGACAGGGTCTTGCTCTGTTGCCTGAACTAGAATGCCACAGCCACAGCCTAGCTCACAGCAACCTCAAACTCCTGGGTTCAAGTGATCCTCTTATCTTAAATCTCCCAGGTAGCTGAAACTACAGGTGCCCACAACCATGCCCAGCTAATTTTTCTATTTTCAGCGCGACAATGTCTCATTCTTGCTCAGGCTGGTCTTGAACTCCTGGCTTCAAGCAATTCACCTGCTTTGGCCTCCCAAAGTGCCAGGATTATGGATGTAAGGCACCACACCCAGTTCATTTACATTTTAAAAATATCACTGAGGCTGTGTGCAGCATAGATTGAGGTAAGACAAGAGAGTAAATAGGGAGCCTAAGCTAGAATACTCCACTCTTCTTTGGCAGGAGCTTCAGCATTGTCCCTGTAGCAGTAAACAGGCCAATGAAAGACAATTCTATCTGGATGAGGATGGAGGCAACGGAGTGATTAGGAGGGGCCAGACTCAGAAAGTATTCTACAGATTCAATCCATAGTACTTGGTGATGGATTGGATGTGGAAGATGAAGGAAAGATCTAGGGAAGTAGGAATTGAGGTAGAGTATAGGTCTTTTGAAAGGGTTATTTTTGAAGAGGAGGCTAAAGGGAAGAGGCAGTTGATTTCAAGAGCCCCTTCAGTAAACATTTACCAAGCAGCTACCAAGTGCCAGGCAATGTGCAAGGTGTTCAACATACAAAGAATAGGAACATAGAGCCAATCCTCATCAGAGGAAAACCTACAACTGATTAACTTTGCTACTTTGTACAGTAATAGAAATGTGTACACTGGTGGCACACAGGTGGGAGTGATTAACTCTGTTGGGGTACTGGAGGGAAAAGGTATCAGAGAAGGAGGTAAGGCTAGAGAAATTCTGTGGAAGAAAAGTCTAGAGGTAGAGAGACTCTATGACCATGATTTTTTCCATTGAGTATGAGACAGTTGTCTGCTGAGTGTAGGTATTAGGTTAAAAGGCTCAAAGGAATGCCATATATTCCTGGCTGGCTTCCAGACAGTGATACAACTGCATTTGCACCTTCAGCTTCTAACATGATGTCCTGGTCACAGGGCATTTTATGCTCATACAGAAATACCACTGAAGGCTGGGTGTAGTGGCTCATGCCTGTAATTCTAGCACTCTGGGAGGCCGAGGCGGGTGGATTGCCTGAGCTCCCAAATTCAAGACCAGACTGAGCCAGACGTGGTCTCTAAAAATAGCGGGGTGTTGTGGCGGAGGCCTATAGTCCCGGCTACTTGGGAGGCTGAGGCAAGAGAATCACTTGAGCCCAAGAGTTTGAGGTTGCTGTGAGCTATGATGCCAGGACACTCTACCGAGGGTAACAAAGTGAGACTCAGTCTCAAAAAAAAAGAAAAAAGAAAGAAAGAAAGAAAAGAAAAGAAATACCATTGAGGATCTTGAGTCTTAATTTCTTCCAAATTACTTATTTTTACTCTATTATTCATTAAATAGGACATTGTGTGCCTGGTATGGAATAAATAAGTAAATGACAAATGAGCAAGTAAAGAATAACTATTATCTACCCTAGAAACAATACTTGACTTAAAATTTGAGAACTTAATTATACTTACTAGCTTCACCTTTAGCATCGAAGCAGGCTTTGAAGCTGCCTAGATTGCCTGCTATAAAAATAGCTATTGCTTACTGAGGTTTGTAATGAGTCAGGCCATATGCTAAGCATGTTACATATACTATTTCTCACTTATTCTTACAACCTCCCCAGAGGCAGACTTACCATCCTTATTTTACAAATGAGAAAACACACATAGGGAAGATAACTTAGGAATTCATGTCCCAATCTTCTTATTCCATAGTCAGATCTCAACATGAGGTATATTTTTTATTTTCCCCCATTTCCAGAAAACATTATGCCTTTTCACAAAGAGTGCATGATGATTTGACTCTATCTCCTTTTAGTTACTAAAACTATTAATAGTGGATACATCTGAAGCCCCTACTTTTGCTAGATTTGCATCTTCGAATAGAGTAAGTGATCATGTGCCATTAACTGTGGGTATTTCACCTGTCATCACTTCACTCTGTCCTGAAAATTAACCAGCCAATAAATATTGAACATCTCAATATCAACCAATTTACAAAAAGAACTAGTTCTACTATGTGGAGTGAAGAATTATATGACATTATACCTGCTTTCAAAGAGCTTCCAGGCTAATCACAGCATTTTGGGAGGCTAAGGCAGGAGGATCACCTGAGGCCAGGAGTTCAAGACCAGTCTAGGCAAGATATCAAGACCCACTCTGTCCCCTGTCTCTCCAAAACATAAAAAAAAATTAGCTGAGTATGGTGGCCCATACCTGTAGTTACAGTTACTTGGGAGGCTGAGACAATAGGACTGCTTGAGCCCAGGAGTTTGAGGCTAGAGTGAGCTATGATTCCACCACTATCTCTAAAAAAAAAAGAAAAGAAAGAAAGAAAAAGAGAAGAAAAGAACTTCCAATTTAGTATAAGAAACAAGACCATAGCTGGGGGTGCGGTGTAATCCTGTAATCCTAGCACTTTGGGAGGCTGAGGTGGGTGGAGTTCTTGAGCTCAGGAGTTTGAAACCAGCCTTAACAAAAGTGAGACCCCCATCTCTACTAAAAATAGAAAAACTAGCCAGGCATAGTGGCAGGCAACCACAGTCCCAGCTACTTGGGAGGCTGAGACCAGGGGAGTGCTTGAGCCCAAGAATTTGAAGCTGCTATGAGTTTTGACACTGTGGCACAAAGTGCGCTTGTCTCAAAAAAAATAAAAAAATAAAAAATAAGTGTTTTATACAAATTCTCATTTACCCTCATACAACTCTAGGTCCTATTATCCCCATTTTGTAAATGGGGAAATTGAGGCTCAGAAGTTAAGAAACTTTTCCCAATTCATGGAGTTGATAAGTGGCAGAATTAGGATTATGAACTCAGATCTGATTTCAGAGCCTGAGCTGGGCAGGAGCAAAGGAGTGGGAAAGTAGGAGGCTAGGGGCTCGTGGTAACATAACTGGGGTTTAGAACGGGATTTAGACAGACCTGGAGAAAAGGAAATGAGTTTCTAACTACAAATTACAATGAGACACCAGGGCAGGTGTCCTATCAGGAAACAAAAACAGCTAATGTAGGCAGGTGGAGGAAGAGCAGGAAATCGATTAGGTAAGCATATTCACAGTCTCAATCTGTCCATTGAGTGCAGACTTGATGCCCCAAAAGGAAACTGGGAAGTTGTTTAGGGTGGAAAGGGCATGACAAAAAATAGTCATTCATCAGGCAGAGAGAGCTAGGAGAGTCATTGAGGAGATCTCTGCCCTGGAATACTTTTCTCTCCTTTTTTTTTTTGTCCTGTCCTGGTAGCCAGCGATGTTACTTAACCATGGCACTCTGGACAGAAGACGTTGTCTACTCTTTAACATTAAATTATTTTCCCAGGGCTCAAACCTATGTTCACAGTTCTATTTTCCAGGACAAATAAAAGGCTCTGCAGATTGATTAGCAGTGGGAAACCAGGGCTGGGTATGTCTCATGATTGCTAAGGCTTCTACTGCTACTCCTGCAAAGATTATTCAGAAATAGAATTTCAAAGGGCACAGTGGCTCACGTCTGTAATCCCAGCACTTTGGGAGGCTAAGATGGGAGGATCATTTGAGGCTGAGTTTGAGACACACCTGAGCAACATAGTGAGACTCCTGTCTCTACTGAAAATAGAAAAATTAGCTGAGCAGAATAGTACGTACCTATAGTCCCATCTAGTTAGGAATCTGAGGCAGGCAGATTGCTTGAGCCCAGGAGTTTGAGATTGCAGGGAGCTATGATGATGTCACTATGCTGCACTCTAGGCTGGGAGATAAAGGCAGATCCTTTCTCAAAACAAACAAAGAAACAAATAGAATCTTGTTACAGGATCTTGGGTACAAAGGGGGCATGTTACACATTTCAACACCATGGCAAGTCAATAAGATCACCAGACTGTGGACGCCCTCAATTTGTCAGTATCTGCCCCTGAACTAACTCAGGAAGTATCCAAGGGAGGAGGGCATTTTAGATTTAGACAGCATTAGTTCTTTCTTTCTTTTTTTTTTTTTTGAGACAGTCTTACTATGTTGCCCTCGGTAGAGTGCCTTGGTGTCACAGCTCACAGCAAACTCAAACTCTTGGGCTTAAGCAATTCTCACACCTCAGCCTCCCAAGTAGCTGGGACTACAGGCGCCCACCACAACGCCTGGCTATTTTTTGCTGCAGTTGTCATGGTTGTTTAGCTGGCTCAGGCAGAGTTCAAACCCGCCAGCTTCTGTGTATGTGGCTGGTGCCGTAACCACTGTGCTAGAGTGCCGAGCCCTGGATATTGTTTTGTTGTTGTAGTTGTCACTGCTGTTTAGCAGGCCTGGGCCCGCCAGCCCCTGTGTATGTGGCCGGCGCCCTAACCACAGAGCTACAAGCGTCAAGCCCATTAGTTCTTTTTTTGCAGTTTTTGGCCTGGGCTGGGCTTGAACCCGCCACCTCTGTCATATGGAGCTGGTGCCCTATTCCTTCGAGCCACAGGCGCCGCCCTCCCATTAGTTCTTTCTTGATCTGAATAGACCAAAGTAAATTTATGCTTTAGAGGACTTGGTTCCAGATTTCAGTGTCTTCTCAGCCACACATTCTTTTCAAATAAATAAATAAATTGAAATTGCTAAAAAAGAAATTGCTGGTGCACAGTAATCTTTGGAAAATTGAAGAGCAAAATGAATAGCTACAATTCTCGGGTGATGACCAGAACATATGCAATGCTGAGTCCTGATGAGGTTGAAAGACAGCTGGTGAGCTGAGGGAGCTAGCTGGTTGTAGTGCCCTGGGCATGGGAAGATGTTATCTGTAAAAGGGAAAAGAAATTCTGCAAACTAAACCTGACAGTTTGGAGAAAATGTGTTTAACCCACCCACTTCACTCCTCATTTCTACTATTGCTTTCCTACTTTTCAGCTTTACTCTGGGAGTGGAACATTTACTCCATCAAAATGTGCCCGATGTGATCTCTTGGTGATTAAAGACACCTGCTTACTATGGATTAACTCCAATATAGTAAGCATACCTCTCTGAGGATCTCTGCCCAAAGCCCTTGGTGACTGATAACTGCTTCAATTTCTTCAGGTGCATAAACTGAAAAGGCAATTTTTACTTGCTATGAAGTCCAAAGAGAACAGGACTTGGGTCCTTGGGCTCGTTATAGCTTTTAGTCTAATTAGTGCTACTAGATTTTGCTCAAGCATACTTGGAAAAGAACTTTGTATGTAGAACCTTCTTTCAGAAAATCAAAATATTAAACTGAAAATCATTTAAAAGAAGGAAAATACCATACTGTAAAGCTTAGCCAGGTGTGATATAATCATTTTATTGAGGATATGGTATGGGTAAAACTTTCTCTTCCAGGTAATGAACACATTTGCTTGTAATTTGAGTTCAACAATTATGTTTCTTAAAAAAAAGAACGTCAAAAGCATGAAATCCACTATAGCATGTTAAAACATTTTGGCGATGAAGATATTATCTACATATTCCAGTTTCAAATTATTTACAATTGTAGATTCTAAACATTTTTAACTGAAGTTAGAAATAAAAGCAAGGATAAGTTAACCTGTGATATTTTATTTCCTTCTAGTTACTTTTCAGTAAATAAATGGTACCAGGATGTGAGACTGGCAACAATATTTACTGAGAGGACCCCTTACTGTGATTGAATTCCAGACAGCAATTTTAGTCCTATCTTATTCTTACACAAAATGTATAAATAAAATTCTGTTGTGCTTTATACTGATATTAAAAACCTCCAATCCATTTGTGAATCTTTTTCTTTTTTAAAAATGTCCCTCCTACAGATTCCCTAGGAGCTGACAATTAAGGCCCAACACTTTAAGTATTTATTTATTTATTTTTCTGAGACAAGAGTTTCACTTTGTCACCCTGGGTAGAGTGCCATGGCATCATCATAGCTCACAGTAACCTCAAACTCTTGGGCTCAAGCAATCCTCTTCAGAGTAGGGCCTCAGCTTCCCAAGTAGTTGGGACTTTGGGCTCCCCCCATAACTCCTGGCTATTTTTAGAGAAGAGGTCTAGCTCTTGCTCAGGCTGGTCTGGAACTCCTGAGCTCAAGCAATCTTCCCATCTCGGCCTCCCAGAGTACTAGGATTACAGGCATGAGCCACCAGGCCAGGCCAAGGGCCTAACACTTTAAGTAACAATTTCAAAGTTCAAAGTCCAAAAAGTGGGCTACAGAATTATGGGGGAGATGAAGTGAGGGTGATTAAAAACATGAAGATGGCCAATACATTTTAGGAAACTCTTTAATAAAATTAATAGGTGACCTCGCTGGAGAGAACACATCTTCCAGAAACTATATTTACTACAGATCACCCATAACTATTACACTCAATATTAACTAAAAGTCTAAAGTATTGAATTTATATAAAACTTAAATACATAATTTTATAAATATAAGGATACCATTTGCATAAGCAAATAACTGTATTCCTAAAGTGTCATATTTAGTATGATTCTTACTAATCTGTTTGAACTAGGGAGGAACAAATGCATTGAGGTAGATAGACTAGACCTATCAAGCACTAAAATTGAACTCAGAACAGATCCGAAGGTTCAAAACCACCTATATTTCTCACCAGAAAACCGAGACGGGCTGACGTAAATGAGTTGTGAGGGCATTTTATTTTCTTAAAAGAACATTATGCACAATCTTTAAAGGTTTTAGCCCTAGAAAGATTCCTGGTGAGATGGGGCACCTATTTCATGCTCTCCTTTTAGCTGCCTCCTTGCTTTTTGTTCTTTTGTTATGACCTCAACTAGGCAGGCTCCTTTAGAATGTTAGTCTATTTGTGGATGAGAATCCCTTTCCTTTCCTTGGTCTCATTTCTTTTTTTTCTTTTCTTGATACAGAGTCTCACTATGTCACCCTCAGTAGAGTGCCTTGGCATTACAGCTCACAGCAACCTCAAACTCTTGGGTTTAATTGATTCAGCCTCCCAAGTAGCTGGGACTATAGGCGCCCACTACAACACCCAGCTATTTTTTGTTGCAGTTGTCCTTGTTGTTTAGCTGGCCCAGGCCAGTTTGGAACTTGCCAGCCTCGATGTATGTGGCTGGCATTGTAACCACTGTACTACAGTACAAAGCCCTTGGTCTCATTTCTTGAATGGTCTAGGGAAGTGGCCTGTTTCAAATCATTAGACTCCTCTTCCTCCCACTCACTTTTTGAGCCCCTTCTGCTGTTTGGAAAGATCGTGAGGCAAATAAGGTCTCATACATGATCATTCTATTTAAAAAAACCACTTAGCTACCTTTGCTCTAGAATGGCCACAGGTGCGGGACTATTTCCTCACTTAAGGAGGTGTTTCTAAATGTAGATAAGATATACAACCCATAATAAACTTTTTTTAAAATAAAAAATGAGTGAAATAAAATCTGGATGGGAAATGCTAGGTTACAAACTTAATTTTAAAAAATGTAAGAGAACCTTCTATCTAATCTCAAGAACAAAGGAAAAAGCTAGAAACTACAAAAAAATAAAAACTCAAGAATTATCTTTTCACTATTCACCAGCTTCCCATTGCCTGTGTAGAAATAAACAGATCATCAACTGACAACAGGCCATTTATTCAGAGTTTGCTATGGCAAGAGAGTCAGCCACCATCCATCATTTGGTTCGCTAGAGACTTACAGGCAGGGGGGTGGAAATGCTTTATGGTGAAAAAAGGGGGAAACTTCAGGTCTGCCCTGATTGGAGCTTGTTGGCGGCAGGAAGCTGGAGAAGGGCTAACTAGAGTCAAGGTATCTTATGTGATTGGCTTGGGGAGCCTATTTGGCTTTCTCTGATTGGTCCTGAGCTGGAAGCAGCGGCAAAAAACAAGGAAGCTGCCAGTTAACAACTAAGTCTTCAGCATTTGGGCTGATTGCTGCAGAGGTCAGGAGTAGGAGCTCTCTTGTCACATAGGTTTGGCCATTGCCTCTTACACATTGAAGTCTCTGAGCTGGGTGAGACGCAGGTTTTTATTTTCCTTTGACACACTTAACTTTTAGCTCCTTATGTTCGTTTTACTTGGAACTAGACAGCAGTTCTATTTCTGTTAAGGGTAAACAGAAGCATTAGGATCTGAAAAGTATTTACGGGAACAAATGCTAGCTTCACAGAGACGGTCAGGCGGGAGAACTACCCTCGGCCTTCTGGTTCCCCATTTCGTTACCCAACGCCCATTTCCATTACAACTGAACGAGTCCTCAACAGCTTAACCTCTTAGGGGCGGGCCCGGTCTCCTCCGCCTCCTTTATTGGTTGCTGGGGACATGAGGGGCGCCCGGGGACCCCCACCCTCGCCCTCACAGAGGGTTCTCATCTCTCTTATCCCTTACTCCCCCGCTAGATACCCCGCAACATCTCGGCTCCCCCGGTGCAGCACCGCCAGCCCTCAGCGCTCCGGAGCAGTTTCCTCGGGCCACCGGCATAGCCTGGGCCCTCCTCCCGACACCCCGTCACATTCCAATCCCCTTCCCCTTGGGTCCCCCCAGGCGCGCCTTCACAGACCCCCCGCAGCACCCCCTCCCCCACCGGCGTCCTCCCTCCCTCCCTCCCCGCGCGCCCGCAGTCCCCGCCTGGCCCCCTTCCGGCCCCCGCACTCCGACGCGCGCCGACGTCCCGGGGCCACTAGTTCCGCGCGTTCCTGGATGGAGGCGCGACTCGAGGGGCTCGGATGCGGCCCCCTCGGCCCAGCAGCAGCAGCCTCCCTAGCCCGCGGGAGAAGTCAGGTCAGCTTCCTGTCCCCCACCAGCTGCCGGAGCAGGCAGTTCTCAGAACGTGTCCTCGGTCGGGAATAAGGAGATCGATCCTCGCCTGGTCTCAACCCCCGACTTTCACTTTGGAGGGCGAAGACCGGGCGACTCCAGCCAGCCCCCATTCCTCAATCGTGTCTCAGTTTAGGAAAAAGCAGCCCTCCTGTCCCTTCAGAAAGGATCCCGTATTTGCCCCTTGAAATTTCCTTTGGTCAGCCCTCCCTTTTCTTCTTAGGGGGGTCCGCGGCCAAGCAGGGGAGGCCGCGACACCGGGCGGGCGCAGCGGCGGCGGGCGAGCTCTCGCCATCTTGAGTGGAGGAGGAGCCGCGGCGGCCGCCATGCGGAGAGGCAGCGAAAGAGGGAGGAGGCGGCGGGCGGGCCAGGGAGGGCGGGGGGAGAGGAGTCGAGTTAGCTCAGCCCGGCGGCGACTTCGGCGGCGCCACGAGAGCGGGCAGCGGAGGAGGTAGGGCTGGACAGCCCCGGGAGCCGACGGCGCGAGCGGCCCGGCGGCGGGGCCCCCGGAGCGGGGCAGGGTGGGGGTGGGAGGCGGCCGCAGCCGGGGGGCCGGGTGGGGGCGGGCGGAGGTTTCCGAGGAGGAAGGAGCCGCCGCCATTTTGGGAGCTTCGAGTCAACAATAAAGGACCGAGGTGCCGAGCGGGAGTGGCCTCGGTGGTAGGACTCGGGCCTGAGTCGCGGGGCGTGGGGTGAGGTGGTGGGGTCGAGGTCAGCGTTGCCGTGGGGGCTGCGGGGAGCCCCTCGGGCCGGCGCGGGGGTCTCTCGGGCGTAGGCCTACGGCCTGGCCGGGCCTGGGGAAGAAGGCGGGCGGCAGCTGTGTGGGGTACGGGCGTCTAAGGAGTCGAATATAGGAAAGTAGTGCGCGGTGGGGTCGGGAGGAGGAGCAGACCAGGTGGAGGCGCTTTATAGAAGAGGGGAAAATATGGGGCCAAAGGAGGCAGCAAAGACCGAGGGGGATGGTGGTGGAGGTTATAGGGTCCGAGGCGGCCCTATAGGGGGCGGCAGGGATATTGGAGGGCTCTGTTCTGGAGAGGGCAGGCAGCTGCAGTAGGCCGATAACGAGAGGGTGTTTAGGGAGTCCCCAATTCGTGGAGGAACCCAGGGGATTTCTGGGTGGGGGGGGGAGTCCCTATTGTTTCCTACCGGCGGACCTGGTCCCCGGCTCTCGTTGCGCAGATAGGATTGCTGGGCCCCAGCCCTTTTGTGTTTATGGTCGGAGGGAGCCGACTTGAGTGTGTGGTGGTGGGGTCGGGTAGGGGGTGAATTATTGCCCCGCAAATACCAGGCTCCAGTCATTGGCTTGTCTTCTTTATCAGTCACTCTCTTTTCTCTTCCACGCTCCCCTTTTCCCATCAAACCCAGGCAACTCCAACTTGCAGCCTAAGCTTGGAGAAACTGCGCTGCATTTGCAAACAAAAGCTCTTGTCCGCGATGACGATACTGTTTTGGGTGTGAAACTGTCAATTGCTAACTACGATCTGGGAAGTGCCTGCCGTAATTAACTCTGCCAGGGGCTCCTCCCAACTACGTTTCTTAGTGGGGTGTTTTTTTTTTTTTGAAATGTAGAACTGTAACTTGCAAACCTAAATTGGGAAGGAGTAGGAGGAATATTTCCTTATCTGAGACATAAAGCTGCAGTGCAGGTTTCAGTTTAAGAAGGGGAGCAGTTATCACAGAGGGTTTACGGAGAAGGCCTTACTGTGCACGCCGGACGGAAAGGATGATACCGTTCAGTCTTTACAGGTTGCACTTTTTATCCTCTTAGTGGTTTGCAAACAGATAATTCTCCCCGTGTGAACTCAGTGAAATCGTTGATCATGATATAAACCTGTCAATACAGGAAAGTAACTCTTGGCCATATCTATTTGAGAGGTCAGTCAGATTCAGGAAGACTTAAAAATAAACAGTTTTGTGTATGTGATGATTAGGATTTGCTTGTGAGCAACTTGTTCAGTTTTTTTTTTTAAGAAGACATAAGCATTTTGTAATTTTTGAGATGTCTTTTGATTTTGGAATTTTGAGATGCTTATTTGTATGGCAAAAATAATGAGCAGCAATAAGCTATTTTGGTAGGATATGTAAAGGATTTTAAAAGTAAGCTTTGGGGCTTTGTTTTCTCGAGTTTATATATTAAATTTTTACTTACTAAATTTTAAAATAAGATTTCCATTTAGGTAACGATTTTAAAATGGAGATCAACCAGTTAAGTATATGTTACATTCAGTACTTTGGGTTTCTTGGAACGTTTTATTAAAAACTACTTGTGTGTTTAGTCTTTCACAGATTTTTTTTAAACACAGGAAATTTCCTTTTTAAAAAGCTCTTTTGAATTAAGATGCACTTTTTGAGAAAGTATTATATTGAAGGGTAGCTTATAGTTGTTTAATATTCGAATTTTAAGGTAGCTAAATATCTACGTGGGTAACGTGGGTGTGTCCATATCCCTTGACTGCTTCATTTATTGTTTGAAGGGCAAAAGAAAAGGGGGAGAAGGAAAATAAGTTTTTCTTCATAAAGTTTAGCTTTCATAATTGTAATTTATAAGGGCACAAAAGTGTTTTTTGTTCTGAAAGTATTAAATTCAAGTCAAACCTCACTTAAGTCTTCAAGGACGCTCAGTTGCAGCCAAAAATGGAAAACAAAATTAATGAATTGTCTTGTTCAAGTTTATGTTTACTTTAAATAAATTACGTGATACCAAGTTGTAATGAAATTGTGTATAATGCATCATTGACTTTTAGACATGTCAGAGACTTCTGGAGAATTCATCAGAAAGGAAACTGAAGGGAAGAAGAGATTGTCATTTGGCAACTAATTCTAATTTAGTCCTAGTATTTTTTTTGCCTTATCCCTGGGCTGCTCTGAATTGACAGTTTTAAATGTTTGAGATTTTTCTCTGTGTAGGTTTGCTTTTTGAAGCAGTTCATTTAATCTTTCCTAGCTTGGCTTCTGATTAGGTCTAAGTGTAGCTGTATGGATTTTTTTTTTCCCAAGTTGTTTAATTTAAAAGATGAGAGTTCTTCTAAAAGGATTCTTTTATTGGGGAAACAAAACATTTTTCTCTTGTATTTGCTAATTTGTTTTTTTTTTTGTTTGTTTCAGATTGAAGTGAGTGAATTCAGATATAATTCAACCTTGTTAGAGGGCTTTTTAGAAATAAAAAGTTGATTCGGTGCATGAGAGCAAGTTACTGCTGCTTACCGTTCACAGACTTACAGGTGCTTGCCTGCATTGCAATAAAGGACTCATATATTGAGCAAGACTTATATTTATCTCTTCGTTTTGGAGAGCCTAATAAACTGTTATTACAGTTTCTCTACTGACTTTGAGAAGTTCTGAAGTTTGAAGGAGACACCTTTGCAGTTAACACAGCATGAGCACGGCCAGAACAGAGAACCCTGTTATAATGGGTCTGTCCAGTCAAAATGGTCAGCTGAGGGGCCCTGTGAAACCCAGTGGTGGCCCCGGAGGAGGGGGCACACAGACACAGCAACAGATGAACCAGCTGAAAAACACCAACACAATCAATAATGGCACTCAGCAGCAAGCACAGAGTATGACCACCACTATTAAGTAAGTGTTAGAATAAATAATAAACACATTTGGGAAACCAAGGAGACGATGATTATTACTTTGTTGGCGACTGCTTTATATATACTTAATTTAACCATTTTGATTGCAAGTAGAGGACAGATGACTGTTTCATGGCCAGTAGATATTTGCAGTAGACTAATGTGTTTCTGGCTATAGTGCAACAATTAATGAACATGGGCACAGATGATATATATCAGTTTTCTCTAGATTATTTTTAAAATCATTTCTGCCTTTTGTAATTAGTTCATTGTAGAAGTTAATAGCTAAGCTTGTTGTATATTATATGTACGTTAATAAAATGATCGGGTTATTTTTATCAATGTAGTTTTTCTTAGTATTATAACTGCACATTACCCTAACTTAAATAACAATTAAAGCAAATTTTGAATTTAAAGACTCAAAGTCTTGTACAGTGTAGTATTTAGTTTATTGAAATTTGCTTTTTTACTTTGCAATAAAAGCTTTTTCCTCATTTTATACCCAAAGCAAATCATAGGGAATGCACGGTCTTGAACTCTTAAGACTTATTTCTGAATAGTTCCAAAGTCTTTTGTTAATTCTAAAATTTAAGTCTCCTCTTGCTACAGGATACTTTTTTTTTTTTTTTTTTTTGAGACAGAGTCTCACCAATGTCCTCAGTAGAGTGCTGTGGCACTATGGCGTCACAGCTCACAGCAGCCTCAAACTCTTGGGCTTAAGCGATTCTCTTGATTCAGCCTCCCAAGTAGCTGGGGCTATAGGCGCCCGCCACAATGCCCAGCTAATTTTTTTTGTTGTTGTAGTTGTCGTTGTTGTTTAGCTGGCCTGGGCTGGGTTCGAACCTGTCTCAGTGTTTGTGGCTGGTGCCGTAACCACTGTGCTGTGGGCGCTGAGCCAGGATACATATTTTTTGAAGCTGGAAGTTTGTAGGCTGTTTGTCATCTTTAAGTGCATACTTTAGCACTTAAAGTATTCGGTAACTCAATAAAGGTTCACGTATAGGATGTTATCATTTAAGACTCTTGATCCCAGTTGAGGTTTGGCATTTGTTAAGAACTAGCCGTATAAAATGATTTAACCTCTAGAAATCTTTCTAAGATAAAGATACAAATCTAAGATACATTTAAGTAAACCAAAGTATTGTTATTACAACTTATATCTTTTCATTTCCTAGAGAAAAACAACCCTTACAAGCTGCCAGAGTATATAGAGGATGACTGCTGTTTGGTTAGGTAGGGACCTGTAAGAAATAGATTCCTAACAGTTGGTTTGGTCACTGGGCAAATTGGCATTAGTGCATATTCTGTTACTTTTAAGGTGAATCCTTTAATTGGTATAGAAATGAAAGATATTTTCTAAACCGTAGTTTTTCTTGGCAAAAATAGACTACCAAAATTGGTGGCTTTTAATTTTTTTTTTTCAGTCTAACAAGTTGGCAGTATATTTTTAATTCTTAAGAATAGAAATATATAAAGCTGTGTTACTTCATTGTGAGAGTATTTTCTGTTTAAAAATGATTCTGATTTTTTGCTTTTCCTGGAATTGTTTCTTTGTAGTTCTGTCAGTTCTTTAGATCTCAGTTTAAGTGCCATTCTTCCATGAAACTGTCTAGATCCCATCAAACTGTCTCAGAACTCTTGTAATGTTTATCTCTATCACTGTCTCATTTTAAATAGTTTTTTCACTTTAATTTCTTGTGGGTAGATTTGCATTTTATTACGCATTATTACTCACCCTTTGTTGAATTTGAAAGTATGGCAAGCTGACCTGGAATGTTGAACTGACATTTTTGATTAGGAACTTGAAGATTTAGGCTGAGATGAAAGGCTTTTAGTAGCCTTGAAATTGGTAGCAAAGAGTTAACAGTGTTAGACTATTTGCTTTATGTGGAACCTAGCTTTAAATAAAATAAGTGCTTGTGAGCATTTGAAATCAAGCCTATGAAATGTTTTAGAGAGTGATTATATAAGAGCTATAGTGAAATCAGTAAAGACTCATTTTTAAAGATTACATAGTTGAAAGCACTGTCTACAAATGTTTCCCATTGGTATTTATTTAATTAGGTGCTTTGAGTTTTTATTGTTTAAGGTTTTTACCTGATGAAAAAAGAGAAGTTTAAGATCCTGAGCGTCTGCGCTGTGGAATGATGACTGTCTTGCTCACATTTCCTCCTTCTCGGAGGACCAGTGTCCGCCAGATTGTGTAATGGGTCCTTTACTTGCTATTTCATTCGTTCTGACCTAATAATAAAAATCAGAATCACAAAAAAAGAAAAGAAAAAGTTTATTTTTTGCTTCCCTTCCCCCATTGAGAAATTAATATTTTATTTATATTTTCCTTGTTTTTATTCTTTCATGGTTTCAAGCATCTCCAGTAAGAAAGATTTAGAGAAAGAGGTTCCTTAACAACTAATGTTGAGTTAATTTTGCAAGGCCCTATGCTGAGTGCCTTACATAAATATTTGATCTAATTGTTAACTTATTTTACAGATGAGAGAATAGAGGCTTTGAAAAGTAGCTGGTGCAATTCACAATTAATAGGTATAGTGGAGTTGGGACTTGAATTCAGGTCTGAAATTTCAGGGCCCATGGTTTTAACTAGCCATTCGAAGTTATAAACTCAAATGCGTGCTGAGGACTATGCCAAATTAGAGAGTACTTATCCTGCTTAAAGGGGGCAGCTGCTTGATTTTAAGCTCTTAATTACTAAGATTCTACCATGCTGTTGCCATGCAGAAATTTGGAATAGTATTGATAAAGCTGCCAGTTTTTCAAGAAAAGACAGAATCTGACTTTTTTTTTTTTCTTTTAAGAGACAGTCTCACATTATTGCCTTCAGTGGAGTGCTGTGGCATCACAGTTCACAGCAACCTCCAACTCCTGGGCTTAAGCGATTCTCTTGCCTCAGCCTCCCAATTAGCTGGGACTATAACTATTAGTTACAATGCCCAGCTGTTTTTTTGTTGTAGTTTGGCCTGGGGCTGGGCTCAAACCCACCACCCTTGGTATATGGGGTTGGTGCCCTACACACTGAGTCACAGGCGCCGCCCCAGAATCTAAATTTTTTTTTTTGCAGTTTTTGGCAAGGGCTGGGTTTGAACCCACCACCTCCGGTATATGGGGCCGGCACCCTGCTCCTTTAAGCCACAGGCGCCGCCCCAGAATCTGAATTTTTATGTGAAATCTGATGTTTAAATGTTGACAACTAATGTAAAGTACACTGTAAGTCAAACAAGACATGTTTTTATAACAGTTGCACTGTTTTTACACTGCTTCTCTTAAAGGTATGGATGCCTTTATTCCTTTCTGGTTTTGGTTTTTGATCCTTCCTAGATTGTTATACTATTTGAGTCTAAAGTTGTTTAACTGGCCAGGCAGACAGTGAGTGGCTCATGCCTGTAATCCCAATACTCTGGGAGGCCTACGCAGGTGGATCGCCTGAGTTTACAAGTTTGGGACTACTCTGAGCTAGAGTGAGACCTCATCTCTAAAAATAGCCAGGTGTTGTAGTGTGCACCTGTAGTCCCAGCAACTTGGGAGGCTGAGGCAAGAGAATCACTTGAGCCCAAAAGTCTGAGGTTGCTGTGAGCTGTGACGCTACAGCACTCCACCTACCCAGGGCAACAAAGTGATGTCTCCAAAAAATAAAAATAATAAAGTTGTTTGTCTTGTTAACTATACTCTTAAGTAAATGGCAATATATTAAACTTACTGTGAGATAAATCATCTTTGTATTATCTACTTTGTTAAGTAGAATGTAATGAATACTTGAAATACTTCAAATTTACTATATTCTCTCTAGACCTGGTGATGACTGGAAAAAGACTTTAAAACTCCCTCCAAAGGATCTAAGAATCAAAACTTCGGTAAGCTGGTTGTGTGATTCAAGTGGAATAATAGTGGGAAAATTCTCAAAGCGAAGCAGTCATCTCTCAGTATCTGCAGAGAATTGGTTCCAGGACTTTCCTCCACTCCCTCTCCCTGCAGATACTAAGAGTATCCTTGTATCTTCAAGTCCCAAAGTCTCTCCTGCTGAACCCACAAAAGCAGGAAAAGTTGGCCTTCTGTATCTTCCTGGTTTTGCATCCTGCCAATACTGTATTCTTTATCCTTTGATTTGGTTTTGGATGCCAAACCTGTGGACTTGGAGGACTTTTTGTATTTATTGAAAAAAAATCTGCATTATAGGTAGATGTACACAGTTTAGTGGTCAGCTGTAGTTACTTGTAATTTTTAATTTTTAAATGTAAATACTGTGTTTACTCTTTTAAGTTAAAGTTGTTGAAATTGTGTAGGTCATATATCTTAGATTGCCAGAGTTTTCCTCCTTTCTTTGGTAGAATGTAGTAAGTGTGCATATATTAAAAATGTTTTGTATATATATGCATATATCTTATCTAATTTATGGACAACTATAATGATTTTTAAGACATTTCCTCAATTTCTTTTGCTCCCAGCAATCCAGTAAGATACCAAAACTAGGCATTATCCTCATTTTGTGGATGAGAAAATCAAAGTTCAGAAAAATAATTTCTCTCAGTCGTCTTCATCCAGGGATAATTTTGTCCTTCAGGGACATTTAGCTAGAGATATTTTGGTCAATTTTCTAGTCCAAAATGTTAGTAATGCTTAGCCTGAGAAATATTGATTTAACCAAGGATGTTTGTAGCTGATAAGTGGTAGAGCTAGGGTTTGACTTTACATCTTATGATTTGCAATTCATGGCATGATATTTTTGTAGAAATAACAATATTTCACCAGACCTTGGAAGACTGAACACAGGATGGCCTTTCTCCAAAACATAATTTTTTAAATGGCTTGTGTGTGTTGAAGGGGAGTAGTTATTGTTAATCTCCAGGAAAAGTTGAAATACACATTAAAACAAGTAATTTATATATATTATGGGTCATTACAAAAGTTTTGAGATACTCAACAATCAAGAAACATAAATTCAACATGGAAACAAATGAAGCACTCCGGGCAATACCAATAAGCTGAACAAGTTGAAACTTGCATAGGTGAATCAGAAAGGATGCTTTCGACTGTGTTTCTTGAAAGTGAAATAATAGACCATAACACAGTCTGTCTTAAAACTTAGTGACCCACATATTTGTCTCAGGCAAATTTTGTTGAGCTTGCTAACTACTATGCTTTATTCTTTGTTTTGTTTGAGTAGGATGTGACCTCCACAAAAGGCAATGAGTTTGAAGATTACTGTTTGAAACGGGAGTTATTGATGGGAATTTTTGAAATGGGCTGGGAAAAGCCATCTCCTATTCAGGTATGTTTACCCTTTTTTAATCACACATATAAGTTTGTATGTCAGATATTACATATTTTTTGCTCTGTGAAGGGTGGTATAATGAACCAGCATTTCTCTTTAATGTATACTTAGTATTTTCTGAAACTTTTTAAGAATAAATTATAAAATTATGGCTTTTTATCTCTAAATTTTTCAATGTGTATCTCCTAAGAGTTGGGATATTCTCTTTCACACAGTACAGTTATCTTCAATTTATATTTTATATATATATTTTTTTTTAGAGAGAGTGTCTCACTTTACCACCCTTGGTAGAGTGCTGTGGCATCACAGCTCAACAGCAACCTCCAACTCCTGGGCTTAGGTGATTCTTTTGCCTCAGCCTCCCGAGTAGCTAGGACTGCAGGTGCCCACCACACGCCTGGCTATTTTTTGTTGCTGTTTGGCTGGGGCTGGGTTCAAACCTGCCATCCTCTGTATATGGGGCCAGCGCCCTACCCACTGAGCCACAGGCACTGCCTTTCAATCAATTTAACATTGTTACAATACTTCTATCTTGCCTGTAACTTGTGTTCTAATTATTAATTGACCCTAAAATGGCCTTTATAGCAATTTTTTCCTCTTCTATGCAGGATCCAAACTAGGGTCAGGTATTGGATGTCTCTCGAACTTCTTCTATTTTTATTTTATTTTATTATTTATTTATTTATTTTTGAGAGACTCTCACTATGTCACCCTTGGTGGAGTGTTAATGGTGCCACAGCTCACAGCAGCCTCAAACTCCTGGGCTCATGTGATTCTCTTGCCTCTGCCTCCAAGTAGCTGGGATAACACCGCCTGCAGGTTTTTTTGTGTGTGTGTGATGGAGTTGTCATTATTGCTCGGGCTGGCCCAGACTGGGTTCAAACCTGCCAGCCTCAGTGTACGTGGCTGGCGCCCTTCGAACTGAGCTACGGGCACCATCTTGAACCTCTTTTAATCATGACTATTTCCCTAGTCTTTTTGTTCATTTTTTATGTCATTGACATATTAAAAATATAACTTCCTCCTCGTTGTTAGAACATTTCTCATTTTAGGTTTGTCTGACATTGCCGAGTACTTATTTTCAAGTTATGTTTCTCGGCCAGAATAGTACAGAAGTTGGTACAGCCTTCTCAGAGTATCACATTTGAAGGTACACAGTGTCCTTTATTCCTCAATGGTGATATTAATTTTGATTACCCTGTTAAGGTGTTGTCTGATTTATCTGTATAATTACTGCTTTTTCCCACCTTTCTTGTAACCGATAAGCAGTCTGAGGAGCATTTTAAGATATGTAAATATCCTACTCTTCATCAGAATTTTACCTTAATGTTAGCCCCCCCTTGATGATTTTTGCTTGATCTCACTACTCTGATGGATTATGATGTGTTTCCAACTCTAGCATTCTGTCTTCATTTGGCCCTTATGAAGAAGAGCCTTCCTTACCCCCTCCTTATTATCTAACGCGTAGTATAAGTATGAACTTAACAGATTTCTTTGTTTTGAGACAGAGTCTCACTATGTCACCCTCGGTAGAGGAGTGCCATGGCATCACCTCAAACTCTTAGGCTCAAGTGATTCTCTCATCTCAGTCTCCCAAGTAGCTGTGACTATAGGCGCCTACCACAACACCCAGCTATTTTTAGAGATGAGGTCTTGTTCTTGCTCAGGCTGGTCTCCGACCTGTGAGCTCAGGCAATCCACCAGCCTCAGCCTCCCCAAGTGCTGGGATTACAGGTGTGAGCCACTGCACCTGGTACTAGGCTTATCTTACACCTACTTTATCCCAGCCTTGGCATCTAATGAGCCCTGATTCCTTCTAGGGACCAAAACCTAGGTACTAGGTACTGTCTTTTCTACTTGGCTATGTGGCCCTTTCAGTGGAAAGAGCAAGAAGTAAATCCATATGTATACATATACACATATATGCATATGCACATACATGTGTATGTTTAAACACACATTATACATATGCCAATTTGATAACACAATAGATACGATGAAACTATTGGCTCCAAGCCATGGTAAAAACAAACCCTCTGATATCACTGAGTTCTTTTTCATTGAGCAAATATGTACTAAGTGACCTAGTATAGCCACAGGGGATTCTACGATGAACAAGACAGATAAGGTTTCTATCTTATAGTATAGTGGAAGGTACAATAATTTTATAAGTAATTTCAATATGCTATGATGGAACACCTTTCTAGTTGGAATTGCATTTGTATGTAACCATTTGGGAGGATGGAACAATCTGGAAGAAGTGACCCATGTTCTGAGAACACTGGGGTAGTGATTGCTCAGAGGAGAGTATACTTTTGGCTGGAGAAAGTGTCAAGATAAGGCTTTGCATCATCGCAATTTGAGTGTAGATATGAGAAATTTCTTGGAATCTACTTTGATGTAGTTTATGTTAATCCATTTGATCTACTAGAGTAAAAAAGTCTTATGAAAGCCCTTTTACTGTAAGGACTAGATTATTTAACTGTTATCTCCAGTGATTAGCAAGGTGCCTGTGCTTATTTAGAATGCTCTGATAAAATTAAGGTAACCTACTCTTGAGGTGAAGTTGGTCTAGGGTAACTGCCCAGGTTGAATCCCAACTCTACTCCTTGATAAGTTGGTTATTTTGGATCTCTCTGTAAGCCTTGTATTGCTGACCTGTAAAATTGAGGTAATAGTAATGTGTACCATAGGCTTGTTGTAAACATGAAGTGAGATCGATCATGTGTAGTACAGTGCCTAGTACATGATAGATGCTTGATAATGTTACAGATTACTTCATATAGTAGCTTTTTGTGTGTGTGTGTGGTTTTTGGCCGGGGCTGGGTTTGAACCCGCCACCTCTGACATATGGGACCGGCGCCCTACTCCTTGAGCCATAGGCGCCGCCCTATAGTAGCTTTATTTTTTTTATTTTTTTTTTTTTTATTACTTTTTTTTTTTTTGTAGAGACAGAGTCTCACTTTATGGCCCTCGGTAGAGTGCCGTGGCCTCACACAGCTCACAGCAACCTCCAGCTCTTGGGCTTAAGCGATTCTCCTGCCTCAGCCTCCAGAGCAGCTGGGACTACAGGCGCCCGCCATAACGCCCGGCTATTTTTTGGTTGCGGTTTTGGCCGAGGCCGGGTTTGAACCCTCTACCCTCGGTATATGGGGCTGGCGCCCTACTCACTGAGCCACAGTAGCTTTATTTTTAAAAAAATTAATTGGCAGAACTGATTCTTTTTTTCTTCTTCTTTTGTTTAGAGATAGAATTTCACTCTCTTGCTGTAGGGTAAAATGCCATGGACTTAGCCTCACTCACAGCAACCTCAAACTCCTGGGTTCCAGTGATCTTCCTGCCTCAGCCTCCTAAGTAGCTAGGAGTTCAGGTGCCCGTCATGATGCCTGGTTAATTTTTCTGTTTTTAGTAGAGATGGGGGTCTCACTCTTGGTAGGGCTAGTCTCAAACTCCTGAGCTCAAGGAATCCTGCTTCATCCTTTCAGAGTGGTAGGATTACAGGCATGAGCCACTGCACCCAGCAGCATATAAGCAGTTAACTCTCATGCACTTAACCAGGCTGACATCTAGCTAAAGTGTAAATAAGTAATCTCCCTCATAGGATTTTTAGTGTGGCGATCAAATGGAGTATATAGCCAAAGTATTTTGAAAGAGCCAAATACTATACAAATATATTGATTTAGATACCCAAGACTGCCTTTTTATATCGCCTTTTTCTTCCCTATTATTTTGTCTTGAGGATCCATGGAAAGTAGAAGATAAGGTGTTTCTTAGAATAATTCGTCGTAACTACAAGTAGGGTGTTAGAATCAAAAATAAATTTACAAATTGTTTAGTGAAATTTAATCTTGTAGTGGGCTGCCCTCTCCTTACCTACCTTTCCTCCTTGTTTTCTTGTCCTTTTTTTTCCTCCTTCCTAAAATTTGTGTATTGTCTTCTATAGTGCTTGGTTTTATAGTTTAATTCAGGCAATATTTTCTAAATATTAAAGCCTTTTTTTCCTTTTTTTTTTTTTGTCACCCTTGGTAGAGTGCCATGGCATCATAGTTCACAGCACCCTCAAACTCCTGGGCTCAAGTGATTCTCTTGCCTCAGCCTTCCAAGCAGCTGGGACTCACAGGCACCCACAATGCTGGCTTTTTTTTTTTTTTTTCTTTTTTTTTGTAGAGACAGAGTTTCACTTTCACCGCCTTCAGTAGAGTGCCATGATGTCACAGGACTCACAGCAACCTCTAGCTCTTGGGCTTCAGCGATTCTCCTGCCTCAGCCTTCCGAGCAGCTAGGAATACAGGCGCCCGCCACAATGCTGGGCTATTTTTGGTTGCAATTCAGCCGGGGCTGGGTTTGAACCCGCCACCCTCAGTATATGGGGCCGGCGCCCTACTCACTGAGCCACAGGCGCCACTCAATGCTGGCTTTTTTTTAGAGTTGAGGTCTGGCTCAGGCCAGTCTCAAACCTGTAAGCTCAGGCAGTCTACCCACCTCAGCCTCCCCGAGTGCTGGGATTACAGACGTGAACCAGGCTAAAGCCTTCTTAATGATATGAGTTGAGTCTTCTGCATTTGCATCTTTTTAAGAGATGGAATTTACAGTTGTGCATAGTGGCTCATGACTGTAATCTCAGCACTTTGGGAGGCTGAGGTGGAAGGATCACTTGGGGCTAGGAGTTCAGGATTGGCCTTGACAACATAATGAGACGCATCTCTACAAAACATAAAAATATTAGCTGGGTGTTGTCATACCTACTTAGGAGGTTGAAACAGGAGTATTACTTGAGCCTAGAATTTTGAAGCTGCAGTAAGCTATGATTGTGCCACTGCACTCCAGCCTATGTGACAGCCTGTCTCTAATAAATAAAAAAGATGGAATTTAGTCATGGTTTGGCTGTAAGATTATTGGAGAATCAGGCACTTAAAGGTACATTCTCTCAAAAGAGGTACTACATTGATAGGCTAGAACCAGATACACACTGCAGATTTCTTCTATGTACCTGTCTTTGGCGTAGCTAGCCATGTGACTACTTCCAGGTCTGGATACTGTGCCCAATAGAATGTGCCATTCCAATGAGGTGAAAGCTATGTTCATTAGTAGGATGTAAGCACTCCAATTTGTACAAATAATCAACACATCGAATTCTATAATGGCATAAATGTATTTATGATCTATGTACAAATGACTTAAAAAAAATGTGCCATTTTAAAGGTGTAGCAGACAAACTTGGGAGAGCCTAAGAACCTGTGTTTTTTGTTTTTTTTTTTTTTCTGCTTACCATTATGAGGTTATGCAAAGATGACTCTTGGTGCTTTCAGAGCCTAGGCACACCTTTTGAAGACTTTTAAAAATAAGGTGAAGAAATGACAGTGTATTATTGAGGGAAACATAGAAACTCCTTACCCTTGGCAACAAAATTTTGTACCAGGTCAAGAATCTCAAATTATTCTGTCAAATAAGGTCAAATAAGGATTAATAATTTATTATTTATAGTTCGTAATTATAGCATTCTGAATCCTTAGTCCTTTTTCCTAACAATGGGTTTATTATGGCTAAAAGAATTATTTTTCTGCAAACTCAAAAAGCCCTTTAAATACATTATTTTCCTATTAGTTACCACTGTAAAATTGAAGTGTGTGTTTTATTTAATTTATTTATTTTTGAGACAGTCTCACTCTCCTGTTTGTTGCCCAGGCTAGAGCGCCATGGTGTCGTAGCTAACAGCAATCTCAAACTCATGAGCTCAAGTGATCCTTTTGCCTCAGCCTCCCAGGTAGCTAGGACTACAGGCATACACCACCACACCTGGCTAATTTTTCTATTTTTAGTAGAGACCAGGTCTCACTGCTCAGGCTGGTCTCAAACTCCTGAACTCAAACAATACCGCCCAGAGTGCTAGGATTACAGGCATGAGCCACCGTGCCCAGCCTGAGGTGTGTATTTTAAATCAGAGATATTATTTGAAGTTGCTATCTTCAATCTCCTTTTTATTTTTCTGATGAGCAGGGGTAGAGGGTGGAGAGCAATCTGTAACTACCATTGCTACCTCCTTCCTTGAAGCTAAGATTTAAGTAACCACAGGCTTAAATCTTCTTGAAACTAAGATTAAGCCCATCAGCTTTGAGAAGTAAGAAGGAGAAGCGCAATTTTGAGCTTTTGTAGATCCACACTTTTGTAAAATGCCTTTCAGTACTAGGAAATTGGAAAGCATGCCATTCTTTGGTATGTAGGCAACAGAAGTCGTCTTGATCTAACTTAAACAATAGGGAATTGATTGGAAGAATGTCAGGAGTTCACAAGATTGAGAGGGCTGGAGAAAAACACTTGGAAATGGCTAAATACTGTGGCAGCTCTAAAGGGCTTAGGATGCTATGATGGATGCACTGTGGCTGTTTAGATTCTTTGGAGGAAACATTCAGATGGCCTGGCCTGGATTGCATGTGTACCACTTGGCTTAGAAAGTTGGCAGACTCAATCTATTGGGATAAGGGAGGAAGGAATGCAATTCCTTCGAAGAAAGTTGGATGCTATTAGGAAAGGGATACTAGGGTATTCAAAACATAGCAGATACCTCTGAATCAGTCCCTAAATCTTATGGTGGAAAATGGTCTTGGAGACCTCACATGGCAGATATCAAAACTAAGTAGTGGGTTTAGGTTTTCTTTTTGTTTTTTTCTGGGAGTGCCACACAATTCATACATAAAGAGTGTACAGTTCAATGGTTTTTAATGTATTTAGAGTTGTGCAACCATTTCCACAATTTTAGAACATTTCATCCACAAGATAAACCCATTTAAGCAGTCCACCACTCTTTTCTACCAGTCTTAAGCAACTGGTAATCTACTTTCTATCTCTATAGATTTGCCTATTTTAGATATTTCATATAAGTGGGATCATACAGTATGTGGTCTTGTGACTGGCTCCTTTGTCACAGCATAAAATGTTCCAGGTTCATCCATGTTGTAGCATGTATTAGGACTCCATTTTTTATTACCAAATAATATTCTGTTGTATGGCTCTATTACTTTTGATTTATCTGCTTATCAGTTGGTGGACAGGTTGTTCACACTGTTGGCTATTAGGAATAATGTTGCTGTGAATATTCAGGTAATAAGTTTTTGTGTGGAGATGTTTTTATTTTCTTTTAAGTATTTGCCTAGAATTGTTGGCTCATATTAACTTTTTGTTTAACCTTGTAAGGAACTACAAGACCCTTTTTCATTATGGCTAGACATTCTCACTAGCAGTGTACAAGGGTTCCAGTTTCTCCACCTTCTTGCCTACTGTTGCTTGCAGCTGTAAGTTCAAATTCTGATTCTAGTATTTCTTGGTGTTGTGACCTTGGGCAAAACAAATCTTTTTGAGGATCTAATTGTAAAACAAATAAAAAATACCTAACTTGAAAAAATGTAAATGTCATAAAGAATGTATGTACCTAATCAGGTAGTAAGTTTTTTGACCAATTTTTAGTTTTCCTTCCTCCTTTTTTTCCTCCCTGGCAGCTCCCCATGATTTAGTCTTGAGTTTCATAGCTGTCTGAACCTGACTTGAATTCTCTTGCTTGATATTGCCTAAATCTAGGAAACAGTGGTAAGAGACAGTGTGGATATGTTAAATTCTCTCATTGCTAATCATAATTAAGTGGCAAAATATAAAAGTATCTTAACTTACTATAAACTATCCATATATACTTTTAAGTTTTATCCTTAAATAGTTTCTGTAAGGTAT
The DNA here is from genome assembly GCF_027406575.1 of Nycticebus coucang. Lineage (NCBI taxonomy): Eukaryota > Metazoa > Chordata > Mammalia > Primates > Lorisidae > Nycticebus > Nycticebus coucang. The sequence continues at coordinate 123,337,613 of NC_069785.1, read as the reverse complement.
AATTCCTTTCAAAGAGGGTAAAGGGATAGAAGTCAGTGGCCTTAATCCAAATCAGTCAACGGTTGAACTAAAAATGGGAATCAGGATACTCCCAGTTTATTAAATAATTCTGCCCTGCTTCAGTTTATTCAAAGTTGTTTTTTTGTTTGTTTGTTTGTTTGTTTTGTAGACACAGAGTCTCACTTTATCGCCCTCGGTAAAGTGCCGTGGCTTCACACAGCTCACAGCAACCTCCAACTCCTGGGCTTAGGTGATTCTCTTGCTTCAGCCTCCTGAGAAGCTGGGACTACAGGCACCCGCCACAATGCCCAGCTACTTTTTTTGTTGCAGTCTGGCTGGGGCTGGGTTTGAACCCACCACCCTCAGCATATGGGGCTGGCACCCTACCCACTGAGCCACAGGCGCTGCCCTGTTCAAAGTTTTTTTTATCAAAATAACCATACTGTTTAATGACAATTATAGAGGAAGACAATGATATTGTCCCTGGACCCTTTTTTTTTCTTTCTTCTGAGTCAGAGTCTCACTTTGTCAGCCTCAGTAGAGTGCTATGGCATTATAGCTCACAGCAACGTCAGACTCTTGGGCTGAAGTGATTCTCTTGGCTCAGCCACCAAAGTAGCTGGGACTACAGGTGCTCACCATAGTGCTTGGTTGTTTTTAGAGACGGGGTCTCACTCTGGTTCAGGTGGTCTCTAACTTGTGAGCTCAGGCACTCCACCGGCTTCAGCCTCCCAGAGTGCTAGGATTACATGCTTGAGTCACCGCACCCGGCCGTCACTGGACCATTTTTAAGGTTATGCGGGCAGCCATGTTCTGACCATATGAAACCCATTTTACCTCTGTGATTAGGGTTCTAGAAAGTTTGTTACGGTGGAAGATGCTGCTTATTATTTCTGTATAATAAGAATTTTAAAGTGCTAGAGATACTCGTTTTGATCATTTCTCAGGCATAGAAGTAGCAAATTATGTCCATAATAATGAATGTTTTCTGCTTAATTTCACTATATTTATTTATTTTATTTTATTTATTTATTTATTTTTTTTTTTTTTTTGAGACAGATCCTGAAGCTGTCACCCTGGGTACAGTGCTGTGGCATCACACCTTATAGCAACCTCAAACTCCTGGGCTTAAGCGATTCTCTTGCCTCAGCCTCCCAAGTAGCTGGGACTATAGGCGCCTGCCACAATACCCGGCTATTTTTTGGTTGTAGTTGTCATTGTTGTTTGGCAAGCCCGGGCTGGATTCAAACCCGCCAGTTCTGGTGTATGTAACTGGCACCTTAGCCGCTTGAGCTACAAGCGCCAAGCCTAATTTTTTAGTTTTAGAAATTAAAAATTCCATGTCATTTCTTTTTACCAGTTGAAAAACTAAACATTTTCATCGATTTATTTATTTATTTTTTTTTTTTTTTTTTTGGCCGGGGCTGGGTTTGAACCCGCCACCTCCAGCATATGGGACCAGCGCCCTACTCCTTGAGCCACAGGCACCGCCCTTCATCGATTTATTGGATAGTTAACAGCCAGGCCAAACAGACGAATGAATGGACTTATTTTCTCTTATTTTTTCAGTGTCAACAGAACACTTGGAATTCAATGAATAATTTAGCTTTTAGAAAGACTTGTTAAAATGTCCCTTTTTTTTTTTTAAGATAGAAGCATTTATTTATTTATTTATTGTTAAATCATAGCTCTGTACATTAGTGCAATCGCCTGTACCCATTCTAAGATGCACCATAGATGTGGCCCCACCCATTACCCTCTCTCCACCCTCACCTCCCCCCTCCCTTCCCCTTCCTTGGCCCTTTTCCCATAGTCTTGTGCTATAGTTGGGTTATAGTCTTCATGTGAGAGCTATAATTTAGCTTCATAGTAGGGCTGAGTACATTGGATACTTTTTCTTCCATTCCTGAGATACTTTGCTAAGAAGAATATGTTCCAGCTCCATCCATGTAAACATGAGAGAGGTAAAGTCTCCATCTTTCTTTAAGGCTGCATACATGTACATGGTATATGGTATACCATGGTATACATATACATGGTATATGTATACCATGTATACCATTCCATGGTATACATGTACCACAATTTGCTAGTCCATTCGTGGGTCGATGGGCACTTGGGCTTCTTCCATGACTTAGCAATTATGAATTGGGCTGCAATAAACATTCTGGTACAGATGTCTTTGTTATATTGTGACTTGTGGTCTTCTGGGTATAAACCTAGTAAAGGAATTATAGGATCGAATGGCAGGTCTATTTTTAGGTCTCTAAGTATTCTCCAAACATCCTTCCAGAAGGAACGTATTAGTGGGCATTCCCACCAGCAGTGTAGAAGTGTGCCCTTTCCTCCACATCCACGCCAACATTTCTGGTTTTGGGATTTTGTTATGTGGGCTTCTCTTACTGGGGTTAGGTGTTATCTCAGAGTAGTTTTGATTTGCATTTCTCTGATGATTAAGGATGATGAGCTTTTTTTCATGTGTTTGTAGATCTTGCGTCGGTCTTCTTTAGAGAAGTTTCTCTTCAAAATGTCCCTTGTTTTTAAGATTAAAGATTCTGGTTCTTTCTCAACAAATATTAGTATGGGAATTGTATTTTACAGTGGCATGGTATATTTTGCCATGTGGTAGGAGCATGTGATATTTTTAAAAAGCAAATGGAACCATTTACTAAGTTCTTTTCACAAATATGATACCACTCTGCCATCGCTAGGGCATGTGCTTTAACTTATTAGTGACAATTAACGATGTGTTCTATAGTTTTGAAGCTGAAAGGAAATCCTTTTATTGTGGATTATATGGAAGATTTGAAAGAAAAACTAGGGCGGCGACTGTGGCTCAGTCGGTAAGGTGCCAGCCCCATATACCCAGTGTGGCGGGTTCAAACCCAGCCCCCGCTGAACTTAAACCAAAAAATAGCTGGGTGTTGTGGCGGGCGCCTGTAGTCCCAGCTACTCGGGAGGCTGAGGCAAGAGAATCGCTTCAGCCCAGGAGTTGGAGATTGCTGTGAGCTGTGTGATGCCATGGTACTCTACCGAGGGCGATAAAGTGAGAGTCTGTCTCTACAAAAAAAAAAAAAGAAAGAAAGAAAAACTAGCATTTTAAAAGTATTTCTGGGTGGTATCTGTGGCTCAGTTGAGTAGGGTGCCTGCCCCCTATACCAAGGGTAGCAAGTTCAAACCCGGCCCCAGCCAAACTACAACAACAAAAAATTTAAAAATAAACTTAATTTTTTAAAAAAGTATTTCTAACATTTCAAAAATAATCTTTAATTGCCTCGGCACCTGTGGCTCAAGTGGACAGTCACCTTTCAAATTTAGATATATAAAAAGTATTAGGTATGGGTGGCACCTGTGGCTCAGTAAGTAGGGCGCTGGCCCCATATGCCGAGGGTGGCAGGTTCAAACCCAGCCCCGGCCAAACTGCAACAAAAAATAGCCGGGCGTTGTGGCGGGCGCCTGTAGTCCCAGCTGCTCGGGAGGCTGAGGCAAGAGAATCGCGTAAGCCCAAGAGTTAGAGGTTGCTGTGAGCTGTGTGACGCCACGGCACTCTACCCAAGGGCGGTACAGTGAGACTCTGTCTCTACCAAAAAAAAAAAAGTATTAGGTATATTGTCTCGGCACCTGTGACTCAAGTGGCTAAGGCACCAGCCACATGCACCTGAGCTGGCGGGTTCAAATCCAGCCCGGACCTGTCAAACAACAATGACGGCTGCAACCAAAAAATAGCCAGGCATTGTGGCGGGTGCCTGTAGTTCCAGCTACTTGGGAGGCGGAGACAGGAGAATCGCTTGAGCCCAGGAGTTGGAGGTTGCTGTGAGCTGTGATGCCATGGCACTCTACCCAGGGTGATAGCTTGAGGCTCTGTCTCAAAAAAAAAAAAAAAACGATTAGGTGTATGTTATTAAATTGTTTGGCCTTTTAATAAAGAAATAATATGTTGAATTCCATTTGAAATTTGAGACTCTAGGACCAGAAACTAGGTTTTAAATCCTTTGGTTTCTTTTCTGAGTCTTTTAATTTTAAGTAATGAAATAAACTCTTTTGCTAAGTTTTTTTTTTTTTTTAAGACAGAGCCTCAAGCTGTCGCCCTAGGTAGAGTGCTATGGTATCACAGCTCACAGCAACCTCCAACTCCTGGGCTCAAGCGATTCTCATTCTTCTGCCTCCCAAGTAGCTGGGACTACAGGCACCTTCCACAATACCCGGCCATTTTTTGGTTGCAGCCGTCACTGTTGTTTGGCAGGCCTTGGCTTGATTTGAACCAGCCAGCTCAGGTGTATGTGGCTGGCCCCTTAGCTGCTTGAGCCACAGGCGCCCAGCCTTTTGCTAAGATATATCACTGCTAGTTTTATGTCCACATCAGACTCCTAGTCCTTTTAGTCTTAGCTCGGAATTTACCCACCAAAAGCAAAACCATGGCAAATAAGACCCAAATCTGTTTTTCTCTTGTTTTGTGGTAAGGATTGAATGACACTACTTCTCTAGGTACAGAAATGTGCTTAGTTCTTTTAGTTAATTATAGTTAACTTTGTCCTCATTGCATGAGAATCACAAATTAATAACTTCAATAATACAAACCCTTAGGGGCCAGGTGCAGTGGCTCATACCTGTAATCCTAGCACTCTGGGAGGCTGAGGCAGGTAGATTGCCTGAGCTCAGGAGTTGGAGACCACCCTGAGCTAGAGTGAGACTGTGTCTAAAAATAGCCAGGTGTTGTAGTGGGCCACTTGGGAGGCTGAGACAAGAAGATCAGATCACTTGTGCCCAAGAGTTTGATGTTGCTGTGAGCTGTGACACCGCAGCACTCTATTGAGAGTAAGAATGTGAGACTCTGTCTTTAAAAAAAATCCTTATTTTATTAATTTTAGGAATTTATTGGGGAAGACCCTGAAATAGTATATGAACACCTAAAACATTTTCATCTAAACAGGAAAATCCTAAATGTTATTTTTTAAGATGAAAGGTGGAAGAGAGGGCCTTATAAGAAAAGCAGGGTTTTTCCCCAAAAAATCTGAAGAGTAGTTTCCAGGCCTAAATACATATACTTGATGTAATGGTAGAAGTGGTAGCAATTGCTGCCACTGCTATTCATATTAAGCTGTTGACATTATCTTTCTTAGTCTTTTATGACCAAAGCTTGTGTTTTCATTAGTTTGGTTAGGGCCCAACACTTTACCCTAACACCTAACACAAACAGATCTGCTTGTCCTTTTTAATAGAAGTCTGAATTTGAGTCTCTGGTACAACTATTTTCTATTTGGAGCTAATGTATAAAATTTGAATCATCTGGAGAATCACCTGGAGTCTGACAGTTGCTACTTACCTCTGAAATGCATTGTTGTCATTAAATAATTATGTTTTAGAGTTTGCAGTGAAAGGCAAATATTGTCTAGCTAGCTGGCCTATAAAGTAAAATTTAGGGTGGCAGAATATTTTTTTAAACTTAATATTTGCCTCTGGGTAGAAATTTATATAGAGACTTAGAAAAATAATTTTCAGAGGTTTAGGACCTTAGTTCTTTTGGGATGAAATACTCTCCCAACATGTTGTATCCTGAATTACCCTTGCTACCCCATTGAGTAATGCATGTCTGTGGGACCAAGTTGTACTGTTACTTGTCTATAGAGGTTGTCTGGTGTGCTGCTTTCTCCTTGTTTGTACCTGTTACTCCAGTTTTTCTCTGTATACGTACATTTCATTCTAAGAAGCTTTTGGGAATCCTTTGTTATTGTCTGGGAAATTTTAAGTTAATAAGAAATACTAGCAACCAGCTCAGTGGCTCACACCTGTAATCCCAGCACTCTGGGAGGCCCGAGGCAGGTGAATTGCCTGAGCTCAGGTGCTCAAGACCGGTCTGAGCAAGAGTGAGACCCTTTCTCTACTAAAAATAAAAAAAGTAGCTGGACATTGTGGTGAGTGCCCATAGTCCCAGGTACTTGGGAAGCTGAGGCAGAGAGGATCTGTCGAACCCAGAAGTTTGACGTTGCTGTAAGCTATGATGACGCCATTGCAATCTGTCCAGGGCGACAGAGTGAGACTCTGTCTCTAAAAAGAAAAGGTAAATACAGAAATGTTAGTATTTGCAAATTACACATAAAGTAAACAAATAATGAAAATGAAAAGTCACCCTCAGTGATGTGAGCATAGATTGAGATAACTGAAATAGAATTAACCCCCTACTAGAGCATATCTCAAGACAGAAAAGTAGAGTAAGATGCAGATATTAGAGATTTATGTAACGTATAAATAAATGCTGTATAGGAGCTGGGGTTAAAATCCCCCAGCCTATTCCTATTTGTGCGGGGATAAATTGTCCAAGCTATAATTTTTCTTTTTTTTTTTTTTTTTTTTTTGTAGAGACAGAGTCTCACTTTATGGCCCTCTGTAGAGTGCCGTGGCCTCACACAGCTCACAGCAACCTCCAACTCCTGGGCTTAAGCGATTCTCTTGCCTCAGCCTCCCAAGTAGCTGGGACTACAGGCGCCCGCCACAACACCCGGCTATTTTTTTTTTTTTTTTGGTTGCAGTTTGGCCGGGGCTGGGCTTGAACCCGCCACCCTCGGCATATGGGGCTGGCGCCCTACTGACTGAGCCACAGGTGCCGCCCCCAAGCTATAATTTTTCACCACAAATAGTATACTCGTCTCAAAATAACAAATAGTCTTTTTTCCCCCCTGTTGCTACCATTTTGTTATATTTTCTTGTGGGCTTCTTTGTATGCTTCCCCCCCAAAAAAAATTTTGTGGTAATCATAATTTTTATATTCAGCTTTTTTGAAGTTTAATATACTGCTGCACTTTAATCTCTTAGTGTTTCCATAGCCTCCTTTCTGATGGTCACATAATATTCCAAAGAGTACAGTAATTTGTGCTATGAATTACTGAGGGATCAAATTCCATCTTTACATGCAGCTCCTGGTAGGAAAATATAATACATAGTCTTTCCTGAGAATTGATGCTGGTTTTTCTGATTTATGAACCATTCTGATAAGTATGGGTTTATAATGATGGTGATAATGACATGTCTTGCTAATTTACTTGGGTCTCTGCTGTTCATATAAAATGCCAATGTAGTACTTCACAGCAATACCAAAAGAAGTATCCTTCAGTGTATTTTTGAGCAAAATTTGCTTGTGGACTGTTTTTATGAATAAGTATTTTGCATTGTCTTGTCTCTTGTAGGAGGAGAGCATTCCCATTGCTTTATCTGGTAGGGATATTTTAGCTAGAGCAAAAAATGGAACAGGCAAGAGCGGTGCCTACCTCATTCCCTTACTTGAACGGCTAGACCTGAAGAAGGACAATATACAAGGTTAGTTGGAGAAAAGTTTGTGTTCGTTTTTAAACTAACAATGGCAGTTTAAGCCTTGGAACTATGTAGAAGATATTCCTGTCTTTTTTTTTTTTTTATCAGAATTTACATAATCTGGAATTTTGTAGTCTGGTTTTTTTTTGTTTTTTTTTTTTTTGACTTAATTGTTCTTTCCTGGCCCTGGCCTTGGCCCTGCCCCTGCCACCTACCCCCCACCTGCCGTCTTTCTATAGTTTTTGGCCTAATTATATTAACAAATGGTTCCCAACTTTTTAAAGCAATTTCTAGTTTTCAAAGTACTTTTACATAATACCATTTTGATAGCATTCCAGTGAGACAGGCAAAGTTAAGTATCACCCTAATGATAGGAAATTAAAGCCAGGAGAGGATAAATTAGTTGACATTACTTCTTAAGAACTATAGAATTAAATTGTTTCCTGTGGCAGATGTGTGTCAGCAGAATTCCTTGTTAGAAACATGAATTTCTATTTCAAGGCTTGTGGTTTGGGGATTTTAAGAGCCTATGCAGGCTCGGTGCCTATAGCTCAAGTGGCTAAGGCACCAGCCGCATACACCAGAGCTGGCAGGTTCGAATCCAGCCCGGGCCTGCCAAACAACAGTGACAACTACAACCAAAAAAATAGCCAGGCATTATGGTGGGTGCCTGTAGTCCCAGCTACTTGGGAGGCCGAGGCAAGAGAATCACTTAAGCCCAAGAGTTGGATTGGAGGTTGCTTCCTATGTGAGCAACATAGGGAGACTCTGTCTCAAAAAAAAAAATGTTAAAAGAAATGGCAACCCTCTAAGGTTGGCAGTCTTGGAACTACCCAAGGAATTGGCCACAGAGATGTGACCCGATGCCCCTTAGGTTATCAGTCCCCCCGCCCCACCCCCATTACTCTGGGGGAGGTGTATGAGCCGTGAGCACCAGCTGAGACTGAGAAACAGAAAGGCAAAAGGCTCGGCACCTGTAGCTCAAGCAGCTGCGGTGCCAGCCACATACAACAGAGCTGGCAGGTTCGAATCCAGCCTGGGCCTGCCAAACAACAATGACAACTACAACCCAAAAATGCTGGGCGTTGTGATGGGCGCCTGTAGTCCCAGCTACTTGGGAGGCTGAGGCAAGAGAATTGTTTAAGCCCAGGAGTTGGAGGTTGCTGTGAGCTGTAATGTCATAGCACTCTACCCAGGGCGACAGCTTGAGGCTCTGTCTCAAAAATAAAACAAAAAAAAAAAGCCTGTGCAGTGGGGAAGAAACAAATTTCTATTTTTGTGCCCCAGATAAAATAACAGGATTAATTTTTTTATCTCTAAAGCTTTTCATAAATTTTTAGCTTTCTTATTCTATAATTATTGTTTCTTTTTATTTTCATATGAACTTGGGTAGCAGGAATTTCATACTTGGGTGTTGAGTGAATCTGTCAAATGTAGATAGGACGCTTAGAAATAGTAAGTTAAGGTTGGGTGTGGTGGTTCCCGCCTATAATCTTAACACTGAGGCTGAGGATCACTCGAGGCTAGGAGTTTGAGACCAGCCTGAGCAAGAGCGAGAGACCCCCATATCTACCAAAAATAGATAAAATTAGTGGTGCACCCGTAGTCTCAGCTCCTCAGGAAGTTTAGGCAGGAGGATCCCTTGATCCCAGGAGTTGATATGATCATGCTACTTCACTCCGGCTCAGGCAACAGAGACACTGTCTCAAAACAAAAACAAACAAAAGAAATATTAAGTTAATAAACTTTGAGCTAGTGGTTGCCAACTCAACCCTTAAGCAGTGGTTCTCAACTTTGCCGTTATGTATTTTCATTGTTATGCCCCACAGGTTGAGAACCACTGCTTTAAAATTTGTAAGAAGAGTTCAGGCTTAGCACCTGTAGCACAGTGGTTACGGCACCAGTCACATACACTGAGGGTAGGGGGTTTGAACCTGGCCCAGGCCAGGTAAACAACTGCAACCAAAACATAGTCCAGTGTTGTGGCATGTGCCTATAGTCCCAGCTACTTGGAAGGCTGAGGCAAGAGAATCGCTTAAGCCCAAGAGTTTGAGGTTCCTGTAAACTGTGATGCCATGGCACTCTACCAAGAATGACATAGTGAGACTTTGTCCCAAAAAAAGAAAAAAAAAAAAAGTATAGTAGTATTGCTGGGCAAAAGTTCTTTGGTTTTTTGTTTGTTTTTGTTTCTTTGAGACAGTCTCGGTTTGTGACCCTCAGTAGAGTGCTGTGGCATGATAGCTCACAACCACCTCAAACTCTTGGACTCAGGCAGTTCTCTTGCCTTAGCCTCCCTAGTAGCTGGGGCTACAGGTGCTTACCACAATGCCTGGCTGTTTTTGTTGCTGTTGTTGTTTAGCAGGCCTGTGTGGGGTTCGAACCCACCAACCTCACAGCATGTGGCCAGCGCCCTAACCACTGAGCTACAGGCACCCAGCCTTGGGAAAAGTTTAATACTGGAACACTTTACTAGGTTCCCTTTTAGAAGATTTATTCATTTGACTTTTCATAGCATCCGTTAGGTCTAATGAGTCAACTTTTTAGTATATCTCAGTATCTAGATTACAAAGGCAGTGTATCTGTAGCTTCTTAAATTCTTTAAATATGAATATTCTTTTCTCTTCCCCCCATTCCTCCTTTCCTCTGTTACTTGATATTTTCCAGCAATGGTGATTGTTCCTACTAGAGAACTTGCTCTACAGGTCAGTCAAATTTGCATCCAGGTCAGCAAACACATGGGAGGGGCCAAAGTGATGGCAACCACAGGAGGAACCAATTTACGAGATGACATAATGAGGCTTGATGACACAGGTAGGAAATTATTAATATAAGGTAATAAGTCTGTAATTTTAGTCACAGTTTATTCCTTTCAATAAATTAAATTTTTTTTAAGGGACACATTTATAATTTGTAATTGAAAAGGATATTCAACTTTACTGGTAATTTAAAATGAAAACATCACATTAATTATATCTAATTGGTAATGCTAAATATCAGCTAGTGTGAGAAATAGGTTATCTTACATTATGAGAGTGTAAATTGATAAAATCCTTATTGTGGGAAATTTGGCAGTATATTTTTAAATAATAAATCTGTATTTTCAAGAATCTTTCCTGAAGAAACAATTGGATAAATGCAAGAATGTATGCATAAAGTTTTGTACTGTGGGGTGGTTTGTAGAACTGAAAAATTGGACCAACCTGAATGTCAGAGGATACTGGCTAAATACATTGGGATATAGTCTGAATGGAATTCCATGTAGTCATTAAAGAGTGAAGCTGATCTATATTCATTTTCATGAAGAGATTTCTATGATAATGTTACAGAGTGAAAAAAGATAACAAAGAATGAGATCATTTATAAAATTATATATAGATTTGTCAGAATTTTACATATAATTTCATGTTATTAAGTGATACACTGTTTATTATACTGCATAGTTTTTGACAATGATTATGTTTGATCTTTATAACAAACAATCTTAAAGACCATTCCTCTATATTAGAGGCATTGCTATTATGTCAGAAGCCTGGTATGCCTTTAATTATTAGTCATTGGGGATTGTCCTAAGACAAGAAAGCATGCCTCCTATTTGGAGAAGGTGAATTGGGAAGCTGTAGCCCACCCAGTGTAGGAGTGAAACAAATGAGTATTCTGTATTCTTTTGCCATCCCAAGGTAAAATGGAAGTCTCTATCCTAAAACAATATCTTTATGTCTTTTTATATTATTTATTCTTATGCAACAGTGTTTCTGATAAAAGATACAGTCATGTGCTGCATAATGACTTTTGGGTGAACAAAGGACCCACATATTTAATACAGTAATAGTTATATATAACATTATAATGAAGTTAAATGATGGCATAGGCTATATAGTCTAGGTTTGTATCCTTTATGGCGTCTCCTAACAACACATTTCTCCAAATTGATCCCTGTTGTTAATTGGTGCCTGACTGTATATGATAAACCTTTTCAATATCCTTTTTGCCCAAGTTAAAATTAATGAGGATATGTGTTCTCTAAATCTTGTGTAGTACACGTGGTGATCGCTACCCCTGGGAGAATCCTGGATCTTATTAAGAAAGGAGTAGCAAAGGTCGATCACGTCCAGATGATAGTATTGGATGAGGTAATGTCTCTTCATTTGGAAAGATGTTGTTCTGTATTTTACTGTCTTTGTTTATAACTGCCAGTAAATGAAACAAAAGCTGTATGTTTTACCCTTCAGAAGCAATAGATGGTAGGTATTCATAAGAATTCAGCCTTGTATCTTTTTCTCAGGGATGTTAAATAGTTTAGGTTTTATTTTTAGTTTTCAAGGAGAGGAGTTCCTGAATGTCCTCAAAACTAAGTTCACTCTGAGTCCCTTTCTGTTACATTGATACATTTTATGAAATATACTGTCTCTAACACGTCATTTTGTGTATACTACTTCATATGTGGTTTTTGGTTTCTGTTACATGCATTATCTCGCCACATTGGTTATAAATTTCCTTTTAAGAACATTAAATGCTGTATCCTTCAGATCTGGCAGTGTTTTGTACATGTACAGATGGTCCCTGACTTCAGATGGTTCGATTTACAATGTTTTTGCAGAAGCAATCATGTGAAAGTGATATGCATTTGGTAGAAACCGTACTTCAAATTTTTAATTTTGATCTTTTCCCTGGCTAGCAATAGGCTGTATGATACTCTCTGGTGATTTTAAGCAGTGGCAGCAAACCACAATTCCCAGTCACAACAATCACAAGGGTAAACAACTAATGCCCTGCAGTATACTGTATTAGGTGATTTTTGCCCAACTGTAAGCCAATGGAAGTGTTTTGAGCATGTTCAAGGTGGCTAGGCTAAACTATGATGTTTGGTAGCTTAGTTGTATTGAATGCATTTTTTTACATGCTGCATTTTATCAGGACACAATCTCATTGTAAGTTAAGGAACATCGGTAGCATATCAGTATTATTAATAGTTTGATAAAAAGTTTATTTTCCATTTCGTTTGTTATAGGTAGTTATAGGTAACTAGTTCATTGATCAAAGTCTAATTTGAATCAAGGCTTTTATCTACAAGTTAAAGAAGATAACATAACTAATATTGTGAGACTGGATATGGTGGCTGATGCCTGTAATCCCAGCACGTTGGGACATCCCAGTGGATTGCTTGAGGCCAGCCTGGGCAATGAAATAAGATTCCAACTCTCAAAAAAGATTTTTAAAACCTGCTGGGGGCCAGGCACGGTGGCTCGTGGCTGTAATCTTAGCACTCTGGGAGATCGAGGCTGGTGGATTGCCTGAGCTCAGGAGTTTGAGACCAGCCTGAGCAAAACAAGATCCCATCTCTACAAATAAAAAAATTAGCCAGGTGTTTTGGTAGGCTCCTGTAGTCCCTTCTGAGGCAAGAGGATCGCTTGAGCCCAAGAGTTGAGGTTGCTATGCTCTGTGATGCCACAGTACTCAATCCCAGGACAACTGAGTGAGACTCTGTCTCAAATAAATAATCCCCAGCTGGGCTTGCCTAAAGTGCCAGCTCCTTGGGAGACTAAGCAGAGAGGATTGCTTAAACCAAGGAGTTGGAGGTTACAATGAGCTGTGGTCAATGCACTGCACTCTAGCCTGGGTGACAGAGTGAGAGCCTGTCTCTCTAAATGAATGAGTGAGTTAATGAATGAATGGACCAATCAGTTAATCAATCACTTGTGTGCTAGCACTAAGTACTTTATGTGTTTTTTTATTTAATTTTTATAATCATTTATGGTAGATTTCTAACAAAGTACTATGTAAGGAATAGATGAACACAGCTGGTAAATAGGACAAGATTTCAAGTAGTTTAACTCCAGAACTACTTTTAACTACTATACATACTTAACCTGTTTAATGGGAATAACATTAAAATTCTGTTATAGGAGTAGGTGTTTCATCTGTCTAAAGCTTTTTTCCCCTAAAAAATGGGGATTATAGATTTTTCCCACTCCTGAATCACTGGAAATTTATCTTGGTACCATTGGACTCTGCAGTTTTGGAGAGAATTTACTGTTTACAACCAGAAGAATTCCATAAATGCTCTTGTTAGATGATACTTTATTTTTTGACCATATATTAACCAAAGACCTTAAACATTTCATTGTTTTGAAAGTTGTGTTCTTTTTGTACTACAGGCAGATAAGTTGCTATCACAGGATTTTGTGCAGATAATGGAGGATATCATTCTCACGCTACCTAAAAACAGGCAGATTTTACTATATTCCGCTACTTTCCCTCTTAGTGTACAGAAGTTCATGGTGAGTACTTGGAATCAGTGCTGTCCAGTTGCCTCTGAGTATGCTTTTATCCATAATTACATGTTATCAGCGAATATACCTTATGCCAAGTACTTCCAAGTTTTTGGCTTTTTCTTGTTGTCAATAAATTAATTTCTTTAAAAAAGCTATAATAGCAACATGATTAAATTCCTCATTTTCATTTAGTTTTTGGTGTCAGGCTTACATAGCCATTGAAGCTAGGTAAATTGCTTATAGCATTATTCTGTATGCAAAATACAAGTTGGTTATCCCTAGTCTAAAATCCAAAATGCTCCAAAATTTGGAACTTTGAGTACCAACATGATGCTCAAAGTAAATATTCATTGAAGTGATTTGGATTTTCGATTAAGGATACTCAGCCAATAAGAATTATGAATGCAAATATTCCAAAATCTGAAATACTTCTGGTCTCAAGCCTTTCACATAAAGGATATTCAACTTGTGGTAGTAAATTAGCTGCATTTCTAAATCTGAGATCTCTCATTTTAGGGTAATTTATTTCTACCGTGACAGATGATACATTTTGGAGTGAGATAATTCCCTATAAGCAAGCATTTTGTCAGAAAGGTGTGGGATATATTTTGAATTTAAGAGGTAAAACTCTGCTTTGATTTGAAGTATGAGGTTCAATTTTATTTTTCAGAATTCCCACTTGCAGAAACCCTATGAGATTAACCTGATGGAGGAACTAACTCTGAAGGGAGTAACCCAGTACTACGCATATGTAACTGAGCGCCAAAAAGTACACTGCCTCAACACACTTTTCTCCAGGGTAAGAAGTAATAAGCTTTTGCTACTAAATACTGTCCATCGCTTAATCCCAGTAAAATTTGACGTCATCAATTTCCACACCATTTTTACTGTAAAAAATGTTCTTAGAGTTTCCTATAAGGCAGTTTTAGTTGATGATCTGAGGGCAATACTATATAGTTGACAAATCATGGGGACTTGTAACTTTTTTCTGAAGTACTTTGACCTTAATTAGCGTTGATCCTCATTAATCACAGATTCTGTATTTGTGAATTTGCCTAGTCACTAGAATTTATTTGTAACCCCAAAATCAGTACTCCAGGCACTTTTCACAGCCATGCGTGGACATTTGCATAGTGTTGAAGAATGATAGGCACTTTCCCAATTGAGGTTGAAGAATGCAGCACTGTGTTTTATCTCTGGTACTGTGAACAAGTGTGATTTTCACAGTCTGCCATGTCTTTGAAGTTTGTGTGCTTTTTGTTGATGTCTTAACTGTAAATTGATCCTTACATATAGACTTGATGTGCTGCCCATTGTTCCTACACACAAGAATGCTGATGTACAGCCAGGCATGATAGCTTATGCCTATAATCCTAACACTTCGGGAGGCTGAGGCCGGTGGATGACCTGAGCTCAGGAGAGTTTGAGACCAGCCTGAGCAAGAGTTAGACCTTGTTTCTAATAAAATTAGAAAAACTATCCAGGTTTCTTGGCGGACACTTGTAGTGCCAGGTACCTGGGAAGCTGAGGCAAGAAGATTGCCTGAGCCCAAGAGATTGAGGTTGCTGTGAGCTACTCCACCTAGGGCAGTAGAGTGAGACTATCTCAGAAATAGGTAGGTAAATAGATAGTCTGTTGCTTTAAAAAACTGCCTGCCGTTTCTTACAGAGAAAATGTGTGTTAGATAAGTTTTGTACAGGCGTGAGTTATCGTGGACTCTGAATATATGAAATAAGCTATTCTTAAACTAAAACATGTAAAAGAGGGTTTTGCCTTGATCTGTTGATGAAAAAAATTGTGATCAGAGACTAATAGTAGCCTAACCCTGTATTTCCCCTTGGAGGTCTATATTTGCTAGTTTAGTATTTGCACTGACTTTGTAGGACATAACTACTTTGAATAATGAAAATTGATCGTATTTTACTCTTGGCACTTGTGTATCCCTCATGGAATGTACTCTTGTACAATAAAACTTTCAAATTATTATCTGCAACTATAAAATAAAGAAAATATTTACAGTTTTTACAGTTTGCCATCTCATATCATGAGATTCTGAGTTTTAGGCCGCGTTAACATTTCTTGTTTGCTCTGTATTTCCCAAGATTTGGCAAACTAAATGAAGGTTCTTGTTTTTCTTTCTCATACCTATTTTTTCTGTGCTCAGCTTCAGATAAACCAGTCGATCATTTTCTGTAACTCCTCTCAACGAGTTGAATTGCTAGCCAAGAAGATTTCTCAACTGGGTTATTCTTGCTTCTATATTCATGCTAAAATGAGGCAGGTAAGTATAAAACTAGAATTTTCACAGTTGTAACAAAAAGTCTTTTTCCTAGAATTTCTTGGATTTTGTTTTAATGTGCCTCTAAATGTGCTAAGTTTAAGAATAAACTCTTCGGGGCGGCACCTATGGCTCAAAGGAGTAGGGCGCCGGCCCTATAATGCCAGAGATGACGGGTTCAAAAACTGCAAAAAAAAAAAAAAACAAGAACAAAACTCTTCAGCAGGGGCAGTGCCTATGGTCCAGCAGGTAGGGCACCAGCCCCATATACTGAGGGTGGTGGGTTCAAACCCCGCCTCTGCCAAAACTGCAACAAAAAATAGCCAGGCATTGTGGCGGGCGCCTATTGTCCCAGCTACTCGGGAGGCTGAGGCAAGAGAATCGCCTAAGCCCAGGAGTTGGAGGTTGCTGTGATCTGTGATGTCATGGCACTCTACCAAGGGCAATAAAGTGAGACTCTGTCTCTTTAAAAAAAAAAAAAAAAACACTCTTCGGCTTAGTACCCATAGCTCAGTGGTTAGGGCACCAACCACATACACCAGGGCTGATGGGTACGAACCCAGCCAGGCCCTGCTAAACAACAATGACAAGTGCAACAACAACAAAAAAATAGTTGGGCATTGTGGTGGGTGCCTATAGTGCCAGCAACTTGGGAGGCTGAGGCAGAGAATCACCTAAGCCAGTGGTTCTCAACCTTCTTAATGCTGCGGCCCTTTAATACAGTTCCTGTGGGTTGCAACCCACAGGTTGAGAACTGCTGGCCTAAGCCCAAGAGTTTGAGGTTGCTGTGAGCTGTGACTTCACAGCACTACTGAGGGCCACATAGTGAGTCTGTGGCTCAACAAAATAAATACATAAACTCTAAGGCTTAGTAGCCAGAGGACCCTCAAGTATAGACCTCTCTTGAGGTTTAATTTTTTTTTTTTTTTTTTTTTTTTTTGTAGAGACAGAGTCTCACTTTTTGGCCCTCGGTAGAGTGCCGTGGCCTCACACAGCTCACAGCAACCTCCAACTCCTGGGCTTCAGCGATTCTCTTGCCTCAGCCTCCCGAGTGGCTGGGACTACAGGCACCCACCACAACGCCCAGCTATTTTTTTTGGTTGCAGTTTGGCAGGGGCTGGGTTTGAACCCGCCACCCTCGGTATATGGGGCCGGCGCCTTACCGACGGAGCCACAGGCGCCGCCCGAGGTTTAATTTTCTAAGAATAAAATAGGGATAATCATACATATTCATACTTTATAAAGTTGCTAGGAAGATTGAGATAATATATGAATGAGTAGTTTGTAAGCTGTCAAACAGGATAACAAAAGTGAGATTTTATTCTTCCTTTCCTTCCCTAGGTAATCTCTCAATTTGTGCTGTTTAATACAATAACCACATTGTATTAAAGTAGTTAAAATGAAATCAAATGAAAAATTCAGTTCTTTAGTCATAGTCACATTTTAAGTGCTCAGCCACCTGTCAGGACTGGGTACTGTATTGGAAGTACAGATAAAGAATATTTCCTTTGTTATAGAAGTTTCTGTTAAACAGCACTGCTAGATTTTTAACTTCTCTAACATGATCCATTAGCTGATAGTCTTTACTGTTCACCTTCAGTAAAGGATACACTCTCTAAATTTCAGAATCTGATTTAATAGAAAACAATTCAAAGCTATAATACAAAAACTTTTTTCCAACTACAACATCGTAAAACATAAGAAAAATTTCTATAGGTTAACCAACTTATACTTGGTTTTAAAGAATCTAAATGTCATAGATTATTTGTATAAACAGATATAGGACATAAAGAACTGACTGGATATGAGAAACTGGTATGGAAAATTGGGGGCTGTATGTCAGTATTAATCAAACAGAACGTATTGGTTTTTTTCTAGGAACATCGGAATCGTGTATTTCATGATTTCCGAAATGGCTTATGCCGAAATCTTGTTTGCACTGGTAAGTGTTCTGTATTTACTTCAATTGGTTTTCTCCCTAGTTCTGCTTTGCATTCTTTGTCCATATCACATGTGTAGACTGTGAACAGTCCAGTGTATCCAACCATCACTTTTAGAATTCCTGAAGTTGAGAAGGAAGTCTGGTTAACTCCTGAAATTAGATCCAGTATCTGAAACTGCAAAGAACTTAACTCTCACGCTCATACCTCAAAGCTCGGTCTTTGGAAATAATTTTAAGGGCTGGTCTGGAAATAGTTGTGTTTACAGTTAATTGATCACAACAAGTTATAGATTCCTTTAGTGTTCCTTCACTCCCACTACTTCACTTATCTAACCTTCTTTAAAAATTTTAGTTTTGGGGGTGGCGCCTGTGGCTCAGTGAGCAGGGTGCCGGCCCCATATACCGAGGGTGGCGGGTTCAAACCCAGCCCCAGCCTAACTGCAACAAAAAAATAGCCGGGCGTTGTAGCGGGCGCCTGTAGTCTCAGCTACTCGGGAGGCTGAGGCAGGAGAATCGCCTAAGCCCAGGCGTTGGAGGTTGCTGTGAGCTGTGTGAGGCCACGGCACTCTACCGAGGGCCATAAAGTGACTCTGTCTCTACAAAAAAAAAATTTTTTTTTTTAGTTTTGGGATTTGTATGTTTTCTGAATGGAAGTACAAAAATGAGTATCTTAACACAAAATGAATTTTATTAAGATGCTGCCTAAGTTTTAGAAGTTGTTTATTGTGACCTTTTAATTTTTTTTCTTAGAAGATGATTAATCTATATTTTGGTTTACTTTACTACATAAAGAACAAATTGGGGGTTGTCAGGTAGATAGCCAAAGCAAATGGATTCAGTACCTTGTACCTTCCCACAGCTACACTTTTAGAATAATATTATTGGTATGAGATTAATAGTCTAAATTAGGCTTCTGAGTAGAGGAGAATTTGTAGTTTGAGGTCCACTACAGATAATGTACTAATTTTAAGTGTATTATTTGATGAATAATGACCGTATGACCACCACCCATATCAAAATTTAGAGTGCTATTTCAGCATCTGGATTTTTACAAAATGATTTTCTAGACATATACTCCTAATTTTTCTAGCAGAGTATTAAATTTGCTTTTTATTATTATTATTATTTGAGACAGAGTCTCACTATGTCATCCTCGGTAGAGTACGTGGTGTCACAGCTCACAGCAACCTCCAACTCTTGCCTCAAGAAATTCTCTCGCCTTAGTCTCCCAAGTAGCTGGGACTACAGGCACTCACCACAGTGCCCAGCTGTTTTGTTTTTTTTTTTGTTTGTTTTGTTGGAATTGTCATTGTTGTTTAGCAAGCTCCAGCTGAGCTCAAACCTACCAGCCTTGGTATATGTGGGTGGCACCCTACTCATTGAACTATGGGTGCTGAGCCAAGTCATATTTTCTATTTTATGCTGTTTTTCTACTCTATAAAATGGAATGCTTTATAAACTTAATTTAAAATAATTTTATAGTTAATTCATTTAACAGACTTTTTTTTGAGACAGAGTCTTACTTATGTTGCTCTCTGTAGAGTGCGATGGCATCAACAGCTCACAGTAACTCAAACTCTTGAGCTTAAGTGATTCTCTTGCCTCGGCCTCCCAAGTAGCTGGGACAACAGGTGCCCACCACAGTGCCCGGCTGTTTTTGTTGTTGTCGTTGTCGATGTTATTTATCAGGCCTGGGACGGGTTCGAACCCACCATCTTCAGTGCATGTGGCTGGCGCCCTAACCACTGAGCTACAGGCACCGAGCCTAACAGATAATTTGGTGATGTACAACAAATACTCCTCACCAGATAGTTAGATGCTACAAAAAAATCTGTATCCAATTTTATGTATATCATACCATGATTTTTTTTTTTTTTTTTTTTTTTTTTTTGTAGAGACAAAGTCTCACTGTACCGCCCTCGTTTAGAGTGCTGTGGCATCACACAGCTCACAGCAACCTCTAACTCTTGGGCTTAACGCAATTCTCTTGCCTCAGCCTCCCGAGCAGCTGGGACTACAGGTGCCCACCACAACGCCCGGCTATTTTTTTTGTTGCAGTTAGGCCGGGGCTGGGTTTGAACCCGCCACCCTCAGCATATGGGGCCGGCGCCCTACTCACTGAGCCACAGGCGCCACCACCATGATTTTTTTAAAGCGCATATATGTTACCCATGCATATGAAAAGCTGAATAAAATTAGTATATTTAGAGTACACTAGAATTGTACAGTTAGATTATTGTGGTATCAAGAGGTGTCCAGGTTGTGTGCAGTGGCTCATACCTGCAATCTTAACACTCTGGGTGGCTGAGATGGGTTGATCCCTTGAGCTCAGGAGTTCAAGACCAGCCTGACTAACATGGACACCCTGTTTCTATTAAGATGAGAAAAAATTAGCTGGGCATTGTGGTGGGCTCCTGTAGTCCTAGCTACTTGGGAGGCTGGGGCAGGAGGATCGCTCCATCCCAGGAGTTTGAGGTTGCTGTGAGCTAGACTGAGGCCACAGCACTCTAGCCAGGGCAACAGAGTGAACTGTGTCTCTAAAATAAAATAACAGAATTGTCTTCTTTGTTTTGTGTTTTAAAGATCTGTTTACCCGAGGTATTGATATACAAGCTGTGAATGTGGTAATAAACTTTGACTTCCCAAAGCTGGCAGAGACCTATCTCCATCGTATTGGAAGATCAGGTGAGGAAAAGGAGGGATGTTCTTGGTGGAAGGGTTGGGGTGGAAGTTGTTTGAAATACATAATCATTAAATTTTGTTTCTTTGTGAAAGAGTATGGTAGCCATGAGAATAGTGAATTAACACTAATTCAGTTTGGTACTTACTACTGATTTCTAATTCTTCTAAAACATTTATTTAAGAATAATTTAAGGGCGGCGCCTGTGGCTCAGTCGGTAAGGCGCCGGCCCCATATGCCGAGGGTGGCGGGTTCAAACCCAGCCCCGGCCAAATTGCAACCAAAAAATAGCCGGGCGTTGTGGCGGGCGCCTGTAGTCCCAGCTGCTCGGGAGGCTGAGGCAAGAGAATCGCTTGAGCCCAAGAGTTAGAGGTTGCTGTGAGCTGTGTGATGCCACGGCATCTACCTGAGGGCGGTACAGTGAGACTCTGTCTCTACAAAAAAAAAAAAAAAAAAAAAAAAAAAAGAATAATTTAAAATATGCTTAATTGGAGATGAAGTTAACACAGAATTTCTGTGATATGATCTGTGACTGTATTGTTTAGTATATGTATCTGTGTGGCTTTTGATGAAGATCAGCATCCTTTTTGTCATTGGTAAAAGCTAGAATAAAATAGTACATTAGACTGTGAAACCGGAAGAGACCATAAGTAATTTCATATACTCAACTGAATCATACTGAACAGAAAAATCAATCCTGTGTGGTTTTTCCACTAATAGACTTGCACGTGCACATTAATTTTCAAATTCATTTTTTAAATTAATTTGTAAACAAATTTTTCATCAGGTCGCTTTGGTCATCTTGGCTTAGCCATCAACTTGATTACATATGATGATCGCTTCAACCTGAAAAGTATTGAGGAGCAGCTGGGAACAGAAATTAAACCTATCCCGAGCAACATTGACAAGAGCCTATATGTGGCAGAATACCACAGCGAGCCTGTAGAAGATGAAAAACCTTAACAAGCATGTGCGTACCTGACAGGATAGCTAAGTGGAACCTGTAATAAAGGAAGGAAGTCAAGGTCTTCCAGGAGGGAGATTTGATGTTGGCCATATATGATGGTAGTAAAGGGTAGAAATACTCATTAGCATAAATGATAGTAACAGCAAATAACTCTTGGGTGAAGTTGTAGCCTCATTAAGGAATCGAATCCATAAATGCTGTTTTGAATGCACCTTCCTGAGTAATGTGATAAGCATGTGATACTTAAGATAAATTTAGACCCCTACAATAATAGCAAAAGAGAATCTTAAACAGTTTTGAACATGAAAGTATTTTCTGCTCTTGCCATTTATTTTTTCACTCAAAATCATCCCTCTATTTATTTAGAGAGACTGTCTCACTTTGCTGCCCTCAGTAGAGTGCTGTGGCATCGTAGTTTGCAGCAACCTTAAACTCTTGAGCTCAAGTGATCCTTGAAGTGGGGTCTTCCTCTTGCTCAGGGTGCTCTCAAACTCGGGAGCTCAAGCATTCCACCCACCTCAGCTTCCCAGGGTGCTGGGATTACAGGCCCGAGCCACTGCACCTGGCCTCATCCCTCTATTTTTAACATTTCCTTTTCATTTCTAATGGGTACTTTAGAAAGTAAGGTTACCTATAATACCTTATTTCCAAATGTGTAATCAGGGTATGAGGATGACTGTCTTTTTAAAATGCATTACTCTGATTTTCCGTACACCCTTGCCTTTCATCTTTTGATGACTTTTGGGCTGTGTTTAGAAATGTGCAAAACAATCCTCGACATTAAGTAAGGTAGGCTACTTTAGAATTTTTCCTAAGAATTTGATTTGACAAATGATAGTTTGCAAATTACGATGACCATCTTACCAAATTGAAAGAATTTTTAAATTACTCATTTCACTTTTAACTCTTTTTTTCCCCCGAAGTTAAATGCCCTATGCATTGAACGAATGTAAAACTAACCAGTATTTGCTAGTACTTTGTCAGACTGTACATTTATGTAAGGTAAAATTTTTCCCCCTTGATTTAGTAGTTACGAATGAGAGCTACCTGCTACCAAAACATTCAGGCTCTCATTCTATCTCAGGGATGCCTGGCAGAAACTGCTTAATCCTTCTTACCAGTGGATTTTACAAGTAGGTAAAGGTTCAGTAGACACTACTAGAAAGAGAGCATTTGGGATAAAGATTGTGAAAATCTGTGTATCCTAGTGCGTATTGCTTTCACACATATTAATCTTAGATTTTTTTTCTCTCTTTAGGCTTTGACAAACTACAGGAGGCTCGTTTGGATCTGTGACACATGGTTTAGGGGGGATGCTCTTCTCTTTGTGGGTTTTTCATCTTCTTTTATTTTGGAACTATGAAGACTTAAAAGAGCTCAAGACATTTTTTTCTTTTTTTAACTGGTGAAGAGAAAAAAGGCTGAAAAGAAGGAATATACCTTTTTTGTTCCACTTGTTTGCACTGTGTGCTGACTGAACATTAGTTGCACTAACTGCTGGTTTTTTAAAAATGTTTTCTGGGGAGAAGGGACAAGGAAGGAGAGGAAAAAGAAGAGAAGGGGAGAAACCCTAAAAAGAGAAGAATCTTGATGAACACACAAGCTTGTCTGCGATTTCAAAATTCTACAACAGCTGACTCTTGACTGCATTTCAACTTCTCCCTGATTACTCATCCGTTTTTTAAGCCGGAAGAGCTTATTACTTATTTGTGCGAAGTGCCTTATGCTATGAGACCATTCAGAATATCATCTTTTAGACACAGCCCATGGAGTCAACAATAGTAATTCTTTCCTTTTTTTTCTTTCCTTATTTTTTTTTTTCTTTTAGAAATTTTGTCTTTGCATTTTGGTTTCAAGTTGAAGTCTCTCTCTTCCCTTTCTACCCAATACTCAAGCCCAGGGCTGGAAGATGAAACTTACTATTAATGTTAAACACCATTTTCTTTTTCTTTATGTGGAGGAGTTGATATGCAACTGCAGTTCATCTGCACTGTAAATACATGTATTTAAAAAAAAAAAATCCCAAGTAAAATTTCTTCTGGGCTGATTAGGTAAAACATCATCACTCCCAAAGGAAAGAGCAGTCTATCATTGCAGGAGCCATATGACAAGCCTTTGTGCTCTATAGCAGAACACTAAAGACTGGTTTACATACGCCTCCATTAGCAGTATGGCACTTGATGTGTAGACATGTCAGAGCCTTGACCCTCTTTCCTCTGTGGCAAAAGTGTGTCCCATAGAAAATCGGGTGTGTATACTTGTATAAACTTTGTAAATAAGTTTTTTTCTGGGTTCATATATATATATATATACATATATATATATTTTTTTTTTTTGGATGAAGGTTGCTGGGATTAAGGGGATTAGAGTGATTATGGGAGCAGCTATAGATGAGAGGGGCTCAGTTTTCCGCAACACTAAATTCTAAAAAGTACTTTGGCCTCTTGCTATAGAGAGCAGATTTCTGTGGGACCCTGTGTTAGAAAAGGGACTCAGAAGTCTGAGGCGTACTGTTTGCTGCCATGCTGTCTCATGTGGTATCTTTGGAAGAGGCTTATAAAGAGAATAAGGAAACTTAAAAAAAATCTGTAATTCAAGATTTTTTTCTTTTTTGAGGAATTCTCTGATTTTGCTTCTTCCCCCTTACTGAAAGTTGGAGGGATTTTTCAAGCTCTGCAAAAGAGGGCAAAGATTAATCTACCTTGCAGTATGGAAAGTCATTGAATGGCAGTGTTTTTGAACAGTATATGCATAAAGCATGGGTTCGCATTTCAGGATATTTAGCCAGTACCAGCTTTGCTAATGTTAGCAGTTCTGGAACTTGATTTTCTGTGGATCATCTCCTTATGTATGTAAATGTGTTGCCCTCTGCCTACCTGCCTTATGCAGAAATGGGCAACCACTGAGAGCTGTTAACTTTCATGCTACAGAAAGCTGCTTGCCATCCTCTTGCGTAGTGAAAAGAATTATCTGTCATTTTGCACTGTAAATTGCTGGCAAATGCTTTACAGTTGATAGTGTTGCTTTAAATTGTGCCCCTCCCAACATGCTTGATGTTTGGCCTGATCTCCAGGCAAAAGGAGTGAGATGAATCAAAACCAGTGAACTTTTTTTTTTTTAATGTTTTTAATTCCCTTTTAACCCAGTGTACTAGGTCAGTCAGGAGGCATCTGTGGGGAAACAAAAAACAAAATTCTTTTAAAATTGATCCATATTCCATTGTTTTCAAAGCCCTTAGATACTACAAAATAAGTCCTGCCATATGCTTTCATGCTTTAATTCATCTGGATAAAGAAATCAGTTATTCAAAGTTGCATTTTTTTAACTCCGCCCAGTTCTAAGCAAAACTATTTGTGACTCACAAAATTCCATGGGAATCAAAATCCTACAGATGTCTCTTGATTAGACATAGCCCTAACTCCTTAACTGTAGCAAGGGCTGCACAGTACAAACCCCAAAAAGAGCAAGCTCATTTATCTAGAATCAAAGTCACCTGTGTTTTGTCCAGTCCATATTGGTTACTAAATTTAAACCCTAATTAAGGAAGTAACTTTTTCAGGGAGGGTGGGAGAGAATTTAAAAGGCAACAACTTTTGACCAAAAAAAAATCTTGCCCTTGTACTGATGCAGCTCTCTTTTCTCCCCCACCTTTTGTGAGATAAGAGGGATCATTCATAAAGCAGAAAAGCAAGAAAGGAGTGTAAATGCAATTTGGTATCTCACTAGAGAGTGTATGGTGACTAAAAAAAACATGCAGTCTTCTTTGCTAACCTCAGACTGCTCTGCCTAGTGCCACATGCCTGTGGGTCCCTCTTAAAGCACAGACTTAAAATTGAAAGTATTACTGAAGTATGGCCTCTGATGAGGAGTGGCACTTAAAACTATCTGGGACACCACTATTGGACACAGTCTTGCAGAGGCAGCTGTCCAGTTTTGGTGCTTAACTCTTGAATAGGAATTGTTAAAATGGAAAGATGCTCTAAGACCAGGTCAAAGCCTGGTTTTTTTTTTGTTTTTTTTTAAATCCCTCGATACCGTTATAAGGAAGCACTGTTAACTATTGGAAATCATTTTCAGATTCTTTCTGATACTGAGTGGTTTTTATTTTTTTTAAGTAATGGCAATATTTTTCTAGTGGTCCATTTGGGTGAGAGCTAGTCCCTATTTTAAAACTATATCCAACTCATGGTTTAGCCTGTGGGTTATGGACTGTTCACATACCTTGCCACCTCTAGACCTGTATTTTTTTCTCTCCTCAAATGTTCTGATGGGGATAGAAACTCTCTTGCCCTTCCTTTAGGAATAGAATAAATTTACTCTAAAATGACCTTTCATGGAAAGAAAGGAGAAGGAAACCTGAATATTCCTCTAAATTATTTTCAAGTTGGTCCCACCGTCATAACATGGTTTGGCCCCGGGGTGGGGGGGGGGGGCGGGGGGTGGTCATCAGTATTTGTTTTCAGAATGAGATGAGAGCATCTTTCCTTTGCCATGTGCTTTGTGTTTGATACCATCATGCTTAGTTAGAACAAGAACTCAGCACAAAGCTTGAGTGTCAATTGTTGGAATCAAAGCATCTCATTCTGATCATTTGGTTTAATTTTTTTCTTTTCTTTTTTTTAATAGGGGTGGGAGGGAGGGTACTGTGCCCCAAAAGGGAGGGTGTCTGCACTAAGGATTTAGAAACACTTTGGAAGCTCCATAACCTCATCAAAAACTGCCTTTAGCCACACTCCTGACCTTCTAGATGAGTAACAAAAAAAAAAAATGATAATAATAAGTTCTTGGGAATTAAGCCATGTTATTTTAATTTTCTACTTTTTTTCAGTGTTCTGTAAAATTTGTTGTGGAATCATTTTCTTGCCAAATATCTTTGTCAAGCAAAATTATTGGCCTCATGGGAGCTAAAATAAGTCAGCTTTTTGGTGAACTTGAGTGAACTTTGGTGAGCTTGTAGTTCTACTTTATATCCCTAAAGGTTGTTTTTTTAACTCCCAAAGAAAATATACTCTTTGATCTAAAAACTCATCTTTGGGGTAAAGAGTTAAGTGTCCAAAGGTTGTCATAGTTGAGGTCACAGAGAGCTAGCCTGGCACCTGGACTCTGCCCCTCCACAGCTGACAGATTCCAGCAGAAGTGTATTTAAATTCTCCAGTAGACAATGCTGGGCAGGGAAAGGGAGGGGTAGGGCTGGGTTATTAAGATACAGGCTACTGTCTTTTAACCAGTGGTTTTGGGGGAGGGGGCCTGGAGAAAACAAAGTCACTTCCCTTTTTTGAAACAAAAAGGAAAAAGTTTATTTTTTTGTTCAATAAAAATGGGAGAATTTCAGTGTCCCTAGCCACAAGGGACCAGTTCCACTGAGAAGTGAACAGTGGGAACTCAAAATTTTGAAAACATTTGGGGAAAGGGAAAATTGGCTTTCTGTTAATTGGCAAATGTTCCAGTGGGGCTCTCTTTTTGTTGGGATGTGTTGTGTTGTATGTACACGTATATAAGCCAGTCTGCTGAGTTTATAAGGTTCATAAAAGATGGTTGGTAAAATCTTGATTTTTGTTTATCTCAATAAAAGCCCACTGGAACTCCAAATGTGTGTGGTCTGTCTTTAGCCCCAGCCTGTGAATATAAGAATTGGAGTTTGGAGGTATTTTATTTAGTAAAGTAATTCATACGGTGTAGCAGTCATTCTCAAAATTGTTCCTGAGCTCAGTTAAATAAAAATCTGAAGCGTCCATGCATCCTAGATGTCCCATCACTCCGCTGTCAGTTTCTTAGGCATAATCTCT
Source organism: Nycticebus coucang (assembly GCF_027406575.1). Taxonomy (NCBI): domain Eukaryota; kingdom Metazoa; phylum Chordata; class Mammalia; order Primates; family Lorisidae; genus Nycticebus; species Nycticebus coucang. The sequence continues at coordinate 123,310,383 of NC_069785.1, read as the reverse complement.
AAGGGAGGAGAGATGTCAGTCCATGATTCTAAGTAATGGTCACTTCCCAGAAGAATCATTCTCAAATGTGAAGCAGAATACACTACTACAACAGGATTCCTATGGTATTGTATAAAACTAAAGATGCAAATAAAATTTAGACACGACTCTAACTGCCTTTGTTGTAAATGACAGGATACGGTTGGCCTCTGTCCGTGGTTCACATCCACAGATAATGCCATCCTCGAAAATGTGGTTGGGCCTACAGTTTTTGCCTCTACTAAAAAAGTAACAACTGTTTTTGTCATTCCCCAAATGTATAATTACATGGCATTTACATTGTATCAGAATTGTAATCCAGAGATTAGTATATGAAAGGGTGTGGGTAGATTATATGCAGATACTACACCATTTTATGTAAGAGATTTGAGCATCCAGGGGTTTTGGTAGTTAGGTGGTAGGAATACCTAGGGGCAACTGTAATGGGCAGTACATGTATGCTGAAAGCTACAAAGTAATGCTGATGAAATCTGACCTAAATAGAGGATGGATTGAGGATTTGCTAAATCAATTTTATCACTTTGGTCTAGAAGTTCATTGCGTTTCCGATCTCAGTAGACTTTTTTGTAGATAATAGCATCTGATTCTGTAGAGTTTATATGGAATGTCAGGGGTGCTCTCAAACTGTAGTCCTAGCTACTTGGAAGGCTGAGGTGGGAGGATTGCTTGAGTCCAGGAGTTCATGGGCAACATAGGGAGACCCCCCCACCTCTAACATAAAGCTTTATGTGACAAGGTAAATTATGTCACAATTTTGTAGAAGAACAGAATTGGAAGACCCACTACCTATTTGAGACTCTGTCAATAATTATTGGCAAAAAAAAAACATGTATATTGATAGAACAAAATAGACCCACACACAGTTATTCTGACAATGCAAAGGCAGGTCAGTGGAGGATGGTCTTTTTGAGACAGTCTCACTCTGAGTAGAGTGCCATGGTGTCATCACAATTCACAGTGACCTCAAACTTGTGGGCTCAAATTCCTCAGCCTCCTGAGTAGCTGGGACTACAGGTGCCTGCACAACACCGGGCTAGTTTTTTTCTATTTTTAGTAGAGATGGTGTCTTGCTCAGGCTGGTGTCAAACTCTTGAGCTCAAGCTATCCATCTACCTCAGCCTCCCAGAGTGCTAGGATTACAGGTGTGAGCCACTGCGCCTGGCAAAAGATTTAAACATAGTACATGGAAAAGTCAAATCAGGTAATATGTCTCCAAGTTGAGTTCTTTGCACAGTTCTTTGAGATTTAGGGGCATGTGCCGTCAACCTTCCTGTCTAAGATGCAAAGAATGGATATGAGAATCTCTCAATGTTACTGTAGGGTGTGATCTAATGTCAAATTTCCTTGTAAATGCTATGTGGAAATATACTTTTTCCTATATCTTCAGTTGCACATCTATTATTCCATTAATCCAATTAAGGAATATAGAGAGTACCAGATAATTGCCTCATCAAGTCTACTCTTTAATGTTGCTGTTACCAAAGATTGACCTGTATGAACCACATTAACATTTTCTCTGCTCTGTGGCTTGGTTTTGGTTTGCTCAGCTGGTACTCCCCACAGGAAATCAGAGGGAAGGGAAGACAGTAAGGTCATCTAATTATCCAATTAGAGTTTGGGTTCCTCTAATTCCCTCCTTTCAAAATTGCCTCTAGCTGTTTTGTCCTTCAACTGAAGATCTCTGCTCTTACTAAAGTTGAGTCTATGTGGCTCTTTCCCTCATTTTCTGGTAGCTGTCTCCTCCCCTTGTTAGATTCCCTTGTATTTACCTTGGTAAACAGCCCTCCTCATATTTAGGTGGGTATCAACCTATTAAAAGCGTGCCATTTGTTTCTTCTTGGGATACAGACTGATAGAGTAATTGGTACGAGAAGTAGCCCCAGGAAAGACTTTTAAAATGAGATTCTGGGATTGCATTAGTCATATTCAATGAACTCGATAAAAATCTCTTTATGGGAGGTGGCAGAGGGCAGGCAGGGGATGAGACATGATTCACCCATGGCACACAGTGGTTTCACAATTCAATTTTGCCTGGTGGCACCATGGGATGAAGTGCAGGTAAAGGGCAAGGCATGGGGAAAGGGACTGTGACAATTATAGCAACAATGGCCCTCAAGTACATTCAGAAGAACAAAAGAAAAGTTATGAACACAATTAACATTCAAAGAGAACGAGAAGCCTTGGGAATTTTGAACAAGGGCCATCGTCTGCAGATATCTTTGATGTTAACTAATTGATTAGCATCTCTAGGACTGAAATAGATGGCAGCCTTTGAAAGTTTAACTTGAGGGCGGCGCCTGTGGCTCATTGAGTAGGGCGCCGGCCCCATATGCCGAACGTGGCGGGTTCAAACCCAGCCCCGGCCAAACTGCAACAAAAAAATAGCCGGGCATTGTGGCGGGCGCCTGTAGTCCCAGCTACTCGGGAGCCTGAGGCAGGAGAATCGCCTAAGCCCAGGAGTTGGAGGTTGCTGTGAGCCGTGTGACGCCACGGCACTCTACCGAGGGCAATAAAGTGAAACTCTGTCTCTACAAAAAAAAAATAATAATAATAAAAAAGAAAGTTTAACTTGATTTATTTAAACAGATCTGATGAACAGAACTCTGACTTGAGCCAATTGAACTCTCTTCAACAAGGTTTGAGCCAGTTTACCAACAGAGCCCCTGGAAGAAAGGGATGTAGTGAAGGCATTTTTCTCCAGATCTGATAGTAGAGACCACCAAGACCAGGTTTGTTTGTTTGTAGAGACAGAGTCTCACTTTATCACCCTCAGTAGAGTGCCATGGCATCTCACAGCTCACAGCAACCTCCAACTCCTGGGCTTAGGTGATTCTCTTCAGCCTCCCGAGTAGCTGGGACTATAGGCGCCAGCCGCAACGCCCAGCTTATTTTTTTGTTGCAGTTTGGCCGGGGCCGGGTTTGAACCCGCCAACCTCGGTGTATGGGGCCAGCGCCCTACCCACTGAGCCACAGGCACCGCCTCCCAAAACAGGGGGTTTTGTTTGTTTGTTTTAGCTAGCAGAACCAGAAATACAATACCCCTATAACTAGTCTGTAGAGTCTTTGATCATCTCCAAATTCATGCAGTTCACTATATCATGGATGTGGTGAGCAGGATGTAATATCTACTCAGGATACTTATGTAAAACTCAAGCATACCAGAGGACAGGAAATCCCACCAAAAAAATCATGGGCCTACCTCCTCCGTGAAATTGCCAGGGATCCCAATAGACTGGGGCATGTTGCAATATCCTTTTTGAGGTGAAGGACAAATTGCTACATCTGGCCCTCCTACCATTATGAAAGAGGCACAATGCCTAGTGGACCTCTCTGGGTTTTGAAGTCAATATATACTTTGTGTACTTCAACCCGTTTACTGAGAAGTCTGAATTGCTGCCATTTTTTAGTGTGCCCAGACCAAGAGAAGACTCTGCAACAGGTCCAGGCTACATTGTAGGTTTCTCCACCACTTGGGTCTTTATTGATCCAGCAGACCCAATGATCTCCAAGTGTCTATGACAGATAGGTATGCTTGTAAGGAGCCTTCGAAGGGGTCCATTTATTTTGAGACAGAGTCTCCTTTTATCATCCGAGCAGAGTACTATGGCATCAGTCTATTTCACGGCAACCTCAAACTCCCAGGTTTGAGTGATCCTCCTACCTTGGCCTCCCAAGTAGCTGGAACTACAGGCGCCCACCACAATGCTCGGCTAATTTTTCTTTTCTTTTCTTTTTTTTTTTTTTTTTTTAGTAGAGACAGGGTCTTGCTCTTGCTCAGGCTGGTCTTGAACTCCTGAGCTCAAGTAATCCTCCTGCCTCCCAGATTGTTAGGATTATAGGCATGAGCCACCACATCCAGCCTGAATGGCTCCTTCAGATGAATAGCAGCATAGACATCTAGGATTTTAGACATTAGGAAGAAAAGCGACCTCAGTTTCTTCCAGTAACTATTCCACTTTTGAGAAACAGCTTCTGGCTTGCTATCTGCCCTTAGTGATGACTTTGATCATCTCCAAATCCCTGCTGAACACTTGGCCAGCAAGAGTTACCAAGTTATCATGGGACCTGAGCTTCCCATGATGAACTGGGTCATTAACTGGTCATCAACTGGTCATCACGTCATAAGGGAACTTTGGGCTCTGCTGGCCCAGAGGTCTTTAGTTTCTAAAGGAGGAATGCCTTCACCAGGGAGCTCAGTACTGGTACATTAAACTGGGAATTGAGACCGCATTGTGTCTATATGGGGCTACTCACACCAATAAACCAATAGGCAAAACATCGTTGTAGTAATTGATCCTGATTTGAAAGGTTAAATTGGGTTGAGACTTTACAAAGATAATAAAGAAAAATATGTCTGAAATGAAGTAGATCTCCTGGGGCTATCATAAATGTGGCAAAAGTTAATGGAAAATGTCAACAATTGGGGCGGCGCCTGTGGCTCAGTCGGTAAAGGCGCCGGCCCCATACACCGAGGGTGGCGGGTTCAAACCCGGCCCCAGCCAAACTGCAACCAAAAAATAGCCGGGCATTGTGGCGGGCGCCTGTAGTCCCAGCTACTCGGGAGGCTGAGGCAAGAGAATCGGTTAAGCCCAGGAGTTGGAGGTTGCTGTGAGCTGTGTGTGGCCACGACACTCTACCGAGGGCCATAAAGTGAGACTCTGTCTCTACAAAAAAAAAAAAAAAAAAGAAAAGAAAATGTCAACAATTTAGGATAGGCTGGACTACTCACAGCTCCCTAGACTGTAGGAATGAAGTTTGGGTCATTCTGCCAGGCACGGAATCAGGACTAGTCAAGGTATTTGCAGAAAGCAAAGGAAATGTGGAATGGGTAGGGGAAGGAAGTTATAAATATAATTTATGACCACGTGACTAGCTGCAGAGATGGGGACTAGTATTAGCATTTTTTCTTATTTAATTAACAATCTGTTAAGTATATATTAACCAATTCTTCTCTTTTTCTCCCCTCCCATTCTTCTGGCATCTAAGATAAGATGTATTAACAGAGATTAACTTTATTTCTCAGTCAAAGGAGTTTGGGCCCCTCTCAAATAGGCTTCAATAACACCTGAAGGTAAAGTGACATATGGCAAATATACACTCTTCTGGGGAGAGAGTTTGCATGTTTTTTACTTTTTAATGAACAGTGGAGTATGTTAATCAGAAGCAAGATTTTGCTACTAACTTTATTTAGAAATTAAATATAATTTTTTTAAGAGACAGAGTCTCATTTTGTCACCCTCGGTAGAGTGCTGTGGTGTCACACCTCACAGCAACTTCCAGCTATTGGGCTTAGGCAAATCTCTTGCCTCAGCCTCCCAAGTACCTGAGACTACAGGTGTCTGCCACAGTGCCCGGCTATTTTTTGTTGCAGTTTGGCTGGGGTGGGGTTCAAACCCACCACCCTCGGTTTATGGGGCCCGCGCCTTACTCAGCCACAGGCGCTGCCCTAAAACTAAATAAGGTTTTAAAAGAGGTGTGGGCTGGGCATGGTGGCTCATACCTATAATGCCCACACTTGGGGAGGTTGAGACAGAAGAATTGCTTAGGGCGGCGCCTGTGGCTCAGCGGGTGGGGCGCTGGCCCCATATGCCGAGGGTGGTGGGTTCAAACCCGGCCCCGGCCAAACTGCAACCAAAAAATAGCCGGGTGTTGTGGCGGGCACCTGTAATCCCAGCTACTTGGGAGGCTGAGGCAAGAGAATCGCCTAAGCCCAGGAGTTGGAGGTTGCTGTGAGCTGTGTGAGGCCACGGCACTCTACCAAGGGCAATAAAGTGAGACTCTGTCTCTACAAAAAACAAAAAAAAAAAAAAAGAAGAATTGCTTAAACCCAGGAGTACAAGGTCAGCCCGGGGAACATAGCAAGACCCTATCTTTACAAAAAATAACAAAATTAGGGCAGTGCCTGTGGCTCCAAGGGGTAGGGCGCTGGCCCCATATGCCGGAGGTGGTGGGTTCGGACCCAGCCTCAGCCAAAAACTACCAAAAAAAAAAATAATAATAACAAAATTAGCTGAGCATGGTGGTGTGCAATTGTATTCCCAGCTACTTGTGAGGCCGAGGTAAGAGGATCACTTGAACCCAGAAGTGGGTTGCAGTGATCTGTGATGATGCCACCACCCTCTAGCCCAAGAGTCCGAGCAAGACACTACAAACAAAAACAAAAATAAAAACAAAGATGTGATTGAATGCTCAGTTACCAGGAACTGGGATGTGTGGTTTTGTAATTTGTCCACTTAGCTAATCTGGAACTACAGTTTCTAGATCCCCTTTTTGGTTCCGTTCTGGATCAGAGCTGGCCAAAAGAAAATGTGCACAAGATTTAGAAGGTGGAACTTGTAGAAAATCGAAATGCCACTTTGGTGTAAAGATTGTTTTGAGTTGGAGGCAAATGGGAATCAAGAGGTAAAGAAAGAGTCTTCCCAGATCTTTGCTAACTAAAAGCAAAAACTTCTGAGAAATGAGAACTTCTATGATGAATTCTCTCTCCGAGGGACGTTTTACGGCCATGAGGAGGTTGGTGTGAAGATGGACCAACATAAATAACTCTTGTCTTCCTTTAGTTACCCCCATAGTTTGCCACCCATGGAAGCCTAAAACCTTTTCCTTCATCTTGTCTCAACTACAAGTTCATTGTTATTTACAAGGGGTTATCTAAGTCCAAGTTCTAAGCAGTCCTCGCTGAGTTTCCTGCCTCATGATGTAAGTGATGTAGGTTGCATGTGCTGACAAACTGTTTTTTTTTTTTTTTTTTTTTGTTTTTGTAGAGACAGAGTCTCACCTTATTGCCCTCGGTAGAGTGCCGTGGCGTCACACAGCTCACAGCAACCTCCAAATCCTTGGGCTTAGGCGATTCTCTTGACTCAGCCTCCCAAGTAGCTGGGACTACAGGCGCCCGCCACAACGCCCGGCTACTGACAAACTGTTTTGCTCTTCTTTTTTTTTGTAGAGACAGAGTCTCACTTTATGGCCCTCGGTAGGGTGCCGTGGCCTCACACAGCTCACAGCAACCTCCAACTCCTGGGCTTAAGCGATTCTCTTGCCTCAGCCTCCCGAGTAGCTGGGACTACAGGCGCCCGCCACAACGCCCGGCTATTTTTTTGGTTGCAGTTCGGCCGGGGCCGGGTTTGAACCCGCCACCCTCGGTATATGGGGCTGGCACCTTACCAACTGAGCCACAGGTGCCGCCCTGTTTTGCTCTTCTTAATCTATCTTTGTTAATCTAATTTACAGGGCTTCACCTAATGAACCTAAGATGGGCAAAGGAAAAAGAAAACATTTCCTCCCCTAAACATTGAAGCAGCAGGCATTACAATATGAAGATCATGGCTGGGGGCGATGAGTGGCAGACACAGAGGTGGGAGAAGGTTCTAGTTTCTCCTTGCTCCTTTTCCCTGCTCTTTGTTCTCATTCTTGCTCCACATCCAGTTCTTCTTTTTGGTTGCCGGCTCTGCTGACCAACAGCAACCCCAGATCTCCTGCCAGAGGACCTGGCTGTGAATTCACAGAGACTGTAGACATGTGGGCAGAGACAACAGCCCTTTCATGGTCTTCCCGCCCCCCCCCCACCTCCGTGATCCCGTCACAGCTTCTGAGTGTGTGTCTCTCTTGCAGAGTTCCCTAAAATCACTACCTTGTTTACCCAAGCTACTGTTTCACAAGAGTGGGTTTTTTTTGTGTGTGTGTGTGTGTTTTGTTTTTTTTTCTGGCTTTCCAGTACCCGCGCTGGACCATTACTTCTCCGGTCTGTCTCTCATTTGTTATTTTATCTTGGCAGGAAGTGGAAGGGAAAAGCCTTCTTCCTCGTCTCCCTACCCGCAATGGTGTGTTCTTAGCTGCATGGTCAGTTTTTAATTACTTTTCTTCTTCTATGTGCTCTAGGGCAAAGTTAAATCAAAGAAACAGAACCAGGAGAACCATGATGGATAATATGGAATAAAAACTTTATTCTAAGCCAGGCTTGGTGGCTCATGCCTGTAGTCCTAGCACTTTGGGAGGATGAGGCGGGTGGATTGCTGGAGCTCAGGAATTCAAAACCAGTCTGAGCAAGAGCAAGACCCCATCTGGGTATTGTGGAAGGCGCCTGCTGCAGTCCCAACTACTTGGGAGGCTAAGGCCGGAGGATCGCTTGAATCCAGGAGTTGAGGTGGCTAAAAAGAAAATAAGAATAATAAGGAAGCATTATGAACAACTTTATGCCCCTAAATTGGACAATATAGAAGGAACAGACCAATTGTTGAAAGATACTATCAAAACTCATGTGAGAGGAAATTGATAATCTGTTTTTTTTTTGTTTGTTTGTTTGTTTTTGAGATAGTCTCAAGTTGTCACCCATCACAGCTCACAGCAACCTCCAACTCTTGGGCTTAAGCAAGTCTCTTGCCTCAGCCTCCCAAGTAGCTGGGACCACAGGTGCCCACCACAATGCCCAGCTATTTTTTGGTTGTAGCTGTTATTGTTCTCAGGCTGGATTCGAATCTTCCGGCTCTGGTGTATGTGGCTGGAGCCCTAACCGCTTGAGCTATAGGCGCCAAGCCGAAATTGATAGTCTGAACAGGCCTATACCTATTAAAGAAATTGAGTCAATAATTAATAACCCTTTGAAACAGAAAGCACCAAGCCCAAATAGGTTCACTGGTGAATTCTACTAAATATTTAAGGAAAAAATTATACTAATTTTCTACAAACTCTTTCAGAGGATAGAAGCAGAGAGAATACTTCTTTACTCATCTAAAGCTAGCATGACCCTAATACCAAAACAAAAGAAAAATACTACAAGAAAAGAAAACTGGCTCGGTGCCTGTGGCTCAAGCAGCTAAGGTGCCAGCCACATACACCCGAGCTGGTGGGTTCGAATCCAGCCCTGGCCCGCCAAAGAACAATGATGGCTGCAACCCCAAAAAAAAGGAAAAAAGGAAAAGAAAAGAAAACTAATTCATCAATCAAAATGCAAAAAATCCTGAACAAAATGCTAGCGAATGAATCTAACAATGGGTAAAAAGAATTATATGCTGTGACAAGTGGGATTTATCCTAGGTATGCAATGCTGGTTCAATACTTGAAAAAAATTAATAGCAATAAGCTAAAGAAAAATCACATGATCTGTCGACAGATGTAGAAAAAGCATTTGACAAAACTTAACACCCATTCAAAATTAAAACTCTCAACAAAGGAGGGATAGGGCCTGGCATAGTGGCTTACACCTATAATCCTAGCACTCTGGGAGGTCAAGGTGAGCAGATCCCTGAGCTCAGGATGTCAGTGACACCTCTGAGACTCTGTCTCCACGAAAAATTAAAAAATTAGCAAGGCATCAAGGCAGATGCTTGTAGTCCCAGCTACACAGGAAGCTGAGGCAGGAGGATTGCCTGAACAGAAAAGTTGGAGGTTGCTGTGAGCTAGGTTGATGCCAGGCACTCTAGCCTGGGCAACAGAGTGAGACTAGGTCTCAAAAAACAAAAACAAAACAAAAAGGCTCAGCGCCTGTAGCACAGTGGTTACGGCACCAGCCACATGCACCAAGGGTGGCGGGTTCAAACCCAGCTCAGGCCAGCCAAATAACAATGACAACTGCAACAGCAAAAAAATGGCCAGGCGTTGTGGCGGGTGCCTGTAGTCCCAGCTCCTTGGGAGGCTGAGGGAAGAGAATTCCTTAAGCCCAAGAGTTGGAGGTTACTGTGAGCTGTGGTGCCACTGCACTCTACTGAGGGTGACATAGTGAGACTTTGTCTCAAAATAAATAATTAATTAATTAATTAATTAAATGAAATGAAATTAAAAATCTCTGCTCTACCAAAGACAGTCATGAAAGGACAAGCCACAGATTGGAAAAAAATATTTGATAAAGGACTGGTATCCAAAAATGTACAAAGAACTCTTAAAATTCAACAATGAGAGGGCAGTGCCTGTGGCTCAAGGAGTAGGGCACCGGCCCCATATACCAGAAGTAGTGGGTTCAAATCCAGCCCCGGCCAAAGAAAACTGCAAAAAAAAAACAAATTCAGGGAGGTGCCTATGGCTTAAAGGAGTAGGGCGCCGGCCCCATATGCTGGAGGTGGCAGGTTCAAACTTAGCCCCAGCCAAAAACTGCAAAAAAAAAAAAAAAATTCAACAATGAGAAACTAAACAACACAATTTAAAGTGAACCAAAGACCTTCAGAGACATCTCACCAAAGAGGTATACAGATAGCAAAGAAGCATATGAAAAGATGCTCCTTGGGTGATGCCTGCGGCTCAAGGGAGTGGGGTGCCAGCTCCATATGCCGGAGGTCTGGAGGTGGCGGGTTCAAACCTAGCCCCTGCCAAAAACTGCAAAAACAAACAAGCAAAACAAAAAAATGCTCCTTGTCGCCATATGTCATCAGGGAAAGGCAAATTAAATCAGTAATGGATACCACCACGCGCCTATTGGAAGGTTCAAATCTAGAACACTGACATCACCAAACGCTGCTGAGGATGTAGAACAATAAGAATTCTCATTCATTGCTGGTGGGAATTAAAAATGGCACAGCCGCTTTTGTTTGTTTCTTTTGCTTCATTTTTAAATTTTGATTTTATTTTGTATTGACATATAATAATTGCACATATTTATGGGGCACATGGGGTATTTTGATACATGCATACGTATAATGATCAAATCAGGGTAATTAGAGGATCCATCACCTCAAACATTTGTACTTTCTTTGTGTTGGGAACATTTCAAATTTTCTCCTTTGGCTTTTTGGAAATATACAATGAATTATTGCTAAGTACGGTCATCCTAGTGTGGTTCAGCCTCTTTGGAAGACAGTTTGACAATTTCTTATAAAATTGAACATACTTTTACTGTATGATCCAGCAATTGTGCTGCTTGGTATTTAGCCAAAGGAGCTAAAATTTTATGTCCACACTAAATCCTGTGCTCAGATATTTATAGAAGCTTTATTCATCATTGCCAAAACAGAGAAGCAACCAAGATACCCTTCAGTTGGTAAATGGACAAATTGAACTGGGGTACATCAAGTCAATGGGATCTTACTCCAGGCTAAAAGGAAATGAGTTATCGAGCCATGAAAAAAACGTGAAGACCAGGCAAGGTGCCTCCCACCTGTAATTCTAGCACTCTGGGAGGCTGAGGCAGGAGGATTGCTTGAGCTCACAAGTTCAAGACCAGCCTGAACAAGAACAAGACCCCATCTCTATTTATAGCTGGGTCTTGTGGCAGGTACCTGTAGTCCCAGCTACTCAGGAGGCTGAGGCAAGAGGATTGCTTGAGCCCAAGAGTTTGAGGTTGCTGTGAGCTAGGCTGTCATAGCACTCTACCCAGGGCATAGAGATTCTCGAAAAAAAGAAAAAGAAAGAAAAAACATAGAATAATCTTAATTGCATATCACTAAATGAAAGAAACCAAACTGGAAAAGCTACATAGTGTGTGATGACAACAATATGACACTCTGGAAAAGGCAAAAACTGTGGAGACGGGACAAAGATCTGATAAGAGGTAGAGGCAAGATGAACAGACAGAGCACAGGGGATTTTTAGAGAGGTGAAACTGCTCCGTATGATACTATGATGGTGGATGCATGTCATTATATAGTAGTCCAAACCAGAGAATATACACATGTGGCCTGGACCCTGCTGTCAACTATGGACTCCAGGTAATGATGATGACGTGCCAGTGTAGTTTCATCGGGTGCAACAAATGTACCACCCTAATGGGAGACACTGGAAATGAGGGAGGCTGAACGTGTGTAGGGGTAGAGGGGAATGGGAAATGTGTGTACTTGCCTCTAAATTTTGCTGCAAGACCAAAACTGGCCTTAGAAAATCAGCATGCAGGGAGAACCAGAGGGCTTAGGGGAACCTTCAGAAGAGTGTTATGTAGCCATAGGATACATACAGCTGAGGACCAAGACCTGGGTCTGACTGAAAGGGCTGTAGAGTTCAGCCTGATTTGATCAGACCGCATTCAGTGACACAGTGCAGTCACCTGGGATTCAGAATTTAACATTTTGGCTGAAGCACCCAAGTGGGATTTGTAATGTGCTAAACTGGCTAATTAAATCCTGGATTTATTTATCATTATTATTTTTTTTTCTTAGAGACAGAGTCTCACTTTGTCGTCCTTGGTAGAGAGATGTGGCGTCACAGCTCACAGCAACCTTCAGCCCTTGGGCTTAGGCGATTCTTTTGCCTCAGCCTCTGGAGTAGTTGGGACCACAGGCGCCCGCCACAACGCCCAGCTATTTTTTTGTTGTTGCAGTTTGGCCGGGGCCGAGTTTGAACCTGCCACCCTATGCCCTGGTATATGGGGCCGGCGCCCTACCCACTGAGCCACAGGCACCACCCAAATCCTGGATTTATTGATAGCCTATAGGGCTTGTTCCTAGAAACTTTGACGTGTGTGCCTGGACTAGCAGTAGCAGGGCACCCTTGGAGTTGTAGATATGCATTCTCAGACCCAGCCAAGATCTACTGTACTAGAAACTATAGGGGAGGAGCTCAGAAATCTGTGTTTTCACAAGTCCTTCAGGGGATAAGCCAGGAACGTTTGAGAACCACTAGCTTATAATTGATGAGGCTGAAATGCCAGCTCTTCTCTGGTATGAAGTTGTCAGGAAAGGATGCCTGTCAGCTGAAGAATCACAAGGTTCATAAATTTGGAGAGGAGAGATTTCTTTCTCTCTCTCTCTTTTTTTTTTTTTTTTTTTTGACAGAGTTTTACTCTGTTGCCCCAGGGTAGAGTGCTGTAAGGCTAATTTTTCTCTATTTTTAGCAGAGACAGAGTTTCACTCTTCCTCAGACTGTTCTAGAACTCCTGAGCTCAAGCAGTCCACCAACTTCAGCCTCCCAGAGTGCTAGATTACATGGCACGTGGCCCTGAGCTTTATTTGTTATAAAGGGTTGCAGCCTTTGGGCTGGCCATCTCCCAGGCTGGGAAACATAGCCTTTGGCAGAAACTAAAAGCCAGCGGTTCCAGGGAGAGAAAGGTGAAACAGGAATTTAGGCCGAACAAGTTGGCTAAGTATCCATCTAAGTATACATATTTAACACGTTACAGGAGGGGCTGAGAATATTCATGAAGTGGGGTGTGTGCGTGCATAGCAAGCAAACATACATATTACACATGCCCCTTGTTCACTTGGGGGTAGAGACTGAATATTTATTTATTTATTTATTTATTTATTTTGAGACAGAGCCTCAAGCTGTCACCCTGGGTAGAGTGCTGTAGCATCACAGCTCACAGCAACCTCCAACTCCTGGGCTTAAGCAAGTCTCTTGCCTCAGGCTCCCAAGTCTCTGGGACTCCAGGCACCCACAACAATGCCCGGCTATTTTTTTTTTTTTTTTTTTTGTAGAGACAGAGTCTCACTTTACTGCCCTCGGTAGAGTGCCGTGGCGTTACACGGCTCACAGCAACCTTCAGCTCTTGGGCTTATGTGATTCTCTTGCCTCAGCCTCCTGCGCAGCTGGGACTACAGGCGCCCACCACAACGCCCGGCTATTTTTTTTGTTGTTGTTGCAGTTTGGCCGGGGCTGGGTTTGAACCCAGCACCCTCGGCATATGGGGCCGGCGCCCTACTCACTGAGCCACAGGTGCCACCCTGCCTGGCTATTTTTTGGTTGTAGTTGTCATTGTTGTTTGGCAGGCTGGGGCTGGATTCAAACACGCCAGCTCTGGTGTATGTCTGGTGCCTTAGCTGCTTGAGCTACAGGCGCTGAGCCGAGACTGAACATTTAAATGCAGAAATATAAGCTCTGTGCTGCCAGAGGTGAGACAGATGACCCAGAGGCATCCCACCCACAGCCTCTATAAACCTGCCAGAACCAGTGCATGGCTGGCAGCGTCTTACCAGGAAGGAGTGCTGGTCAGATGTTGCACCCAAATTGCAAAAATCTGACAAGTCTTTCCAAAGGTCTGGTTTCTGTTTAACCTTTAGGAAAGAAAGTCTACTGATAGCAGGGGAGGCGTATAAGGGGCCTGTCTGACCTCCTGTACACATGGCCAGGAACTCAGTTTTTAAGGTTTCTCTGAGGTCCCCTTGGCAGAGATGAGACCTGTTCGATTTGTTGGGAGGCTTAGGATTTTGTTTTTATTTGTCACTCCTAAGACTCCAGGAAGTGGGGATGCTGAAATGGCTCCACTACTTGCAACCTGCCTGGTCTCCCCTTAACCATCCTCTGAGCACGGGTAAAAGATCCCCCTTCCCAGGGACAATAAAAAATGATTAGGGAGGCGAGCACCAGCAGCCCGCAGGGCTGTTAGAGATTACAATAGGGCTGCTGGGTTTGGGTTCCCTAATTTCAGTGGGAACAACGGGACACTGAGTGGCAAAGGCCAAGTGCGTGACCGTCAGAAACAAAGTATGCATAACAGTCACAGTGAGCCACAACACCTAAATGCCAATCATTAAAGTGTTTTGAAGCACATGGATCTGGAGTCATGGCTGGTGGATCCCTGGGTCTCCGATAAGGTACTGCAACTCTCTGAAGTGCTGGCTGACATATGTAGGATGAAACATTCTAGGCCTCGTGGAACAAAGCCTAAATCAAGCTATAGTGCTGTGGATATTATGAAATGTGTACTTCATCTTTGACCCTGTTTCCTGGCATACAGCTCCTAAAATCCTCAGATACTCCAAAGTGATGTCTTTTCATATACTAATGAGTTAAGTAGGGCCTGGCAGAGCCTAGGGAGCCTCCCAGTGTGAGCTGGTCACAGGAAAGACCTGGTAGGATTAGAGGGTTGGGCTTTCCGTCACTAACCACCCGCTGGGGTGGGAAGAAGGGCTGGCTGAAAGTTAAATTGATCACCCATGGGCAATAATCTAATCAACCACACCTACGTAATGAAGCCTCCATAAATCCCCATAAAGGGGTCTGGAGGGTCTGACAGCTGAACCTGCGTAGCCGGGGAGGACATGAAAGCTCTGTGCCTGTCCCACATTTCTTGCCCTATGCATCTGTTTATTCATATTCTTTACAATATCCTTTGTAATAAACCAATAACGGTAAGTATAGTGTTTCCTGAGTTCTGTAAGCAGCTCTAGCAAATTAATCAAATCCAATGAAGGGGCCATGGGAATCCCAATTAATAGCTATTTGGTCAGAACCCCAGGTAAACCAACTTGGGGTGGGTGATCGGCACTGGAAGTGGGGCAATCTTGTGCGAGTAAGCTCTCAGCTCTTTGATCTGGTGCTATCTCTAGGTAGATAATGTCACAACTGAATTGAAGGATAACCAGTTGATATCTGCTGCTGGGTTGATGGCTTCCTTATTGGTGGCGAGAGATCCACAAACGTTTGGTCACATTCCCTGTTGCCAGTTGTTTTTTTTCTTTTGTTTTTGTTGTTGTTGTTTTTTTTTTTTTTTGTAGAGACAGAGTCTCACTTTATGGCCCTCAGTAGAGTGCCGTGGCATCACACGGCTCACAGCAACCTCCAACTCCTGGGCTTAAGCGATTCTCTTGCCTCAGCCTCCCGAGCAGCTGGGACTACAGGTGCCCGCCACAGCACCCGGCTATTTTTTTGTTGCAGTTTGGCCGGGGCTGGGTTTGAACCCATCACCCTCAGTATATGGGGCCAGCGCCCTACTCACTGAGCCACAAGCACCGCCCTGTTGCCAGTTGTTATTGACTGAGTGAAATGGGAAAAAAAAAAACAACAACATGTTTTAGTGTATTTTTTTTCCTCTGAAAAGTAGGAATTTATAATCTCTTACTCAGATCCCAGACCTAAGTGCAGAGGCCCAAGGCCTGTGGCCTAGAGAGACAGGCCAGGTCTCTTGAGGAAAATGCAGCCACGGGTAAACCGTGACTCTTCCCCTGATCCCTCTCTCAGCACACACAGGGATCTACAGTGATCTCAAGTACAGGGTGACTATGTGCCGGGAGGGTCAGGTGCAAGTTTTGGGTCCCTGAGACTGATACAATTTGATAAAAATAACACAAAATTATGAATAAAAATTGTAAAGAAAGTAAATATTTAAACTGAGAAAATAATTTGAAACACTTCATAAATTAAAAAAAAAACTCAAATACCAAAAACACATAGGTAGGATGACATAACATTTTCCTTAATTAACTACCTAACATACCTCTAAATCTCCTACATTTTTTGACTGTAAATTTCTTGATTGTCTTCCTTTTTTTTTTTTTTTTTTTGAGACAGAATCTTACTTTGTCACCCTTGGGCCCTGGCATTATAGCTCACAGCAACCTCCAACTCTTGGGCTTAAGTAATTCTCTTGCCTCAGCCTCCCAAGTAGCTGGGACTATAGGCCCCTTGTCTCTATTTTTAGAAACAAGGTGTCGCTTTGGCTCACGCTGGTCTTGAACCTGTGAACTCAGGCAATCCACCCACCCCCACTTCCCAAGTGCTGGGATTAAAGGCGTGAGCCACCGTACCCAGCTTGATTGTCATCTATGTGAAAATGTCGTCATGTCACTTTTTATATGAAGAATTGAAAGATCATTTAGTTTTCTGGCATAGTTAAAAGCTGTTGTTATTGTTTCCAATGAACAGTTTAGAGAAGTTTCTTTCCGCTTCCAAAATGTTATTGGAAATGTAAAATTTTAGGATAGTTGTCAAGGTTAGGGAAACCTTTATTAAGTTTCTTTCTGGCTCCTGGCCGGGTGCAATGGCTCACGCCTGTAATCCTAGCACTCTGGGAGGCCAAGGTGGGTGGATCACCCGAGCTCACGAGTTCAAGACCAGCTTGAGTCAGAGCAAGACGTCATCTCTAAAAAATAGCTGGGCATTGTCACAGGCGCCTGTAGTCCCAGCTACTCAGAATGCTGAGGCAAAAGAATCACTTAGGCCCAGGGATTGAGGTTGCTGTGAGCTGTGGGATAGTGAGATTCTGTCTCCAAAAAAAAAAGAGTTTGAGGTTGAGGTTGTTGTGAGCTGTGACACCATGGCACTCAACCAAGGCTAACAAAGTGAGACTCTATCTCACAAAAAAAAGTTTCTTTGACATATGAGATGTAAGATTTGGAAGCACCTTCCATAGTTTAATTTCTGGCCTCACATATTTCAAACCCTGTTCCCCTTCTGTTAGCCATGTACTTCCAGTGTCAAGGACTGGAAGCCAGGTCCATATTTGAAGAGCACTTGTAACCTGCACCTTTGTGTAGGTGGTGGGGTATTTTGGGGAGCCATTCCTACACCAGCATGGCTACCAAATACTTAACTACATACTGTTACTTAACTACCAAATACTTAACTACTACTGTTAACAGTCATAGCTGTGACTGTGAACAACTTACAAGTAACTACTTAAAATATCTCACTAGGGGGCTGGGTACAATGACTCACGCCAGTGATCCTAGCACTCTGGGAGGACGAGTACCTTCCAGGGATTATTATGCCCTGGACTAAGCCTCTGACTGATCCTCAGAAATCTGAACTACCACCCTGGTCCCCGTCAGAGGGGGAGCAGGTGGAGATCAGGCCATGGGTAGAGTCTTGACTGTTGGGCACATGGGGACTGGGGACCCGACCTGTGCACGTTTCCCAGTACCAAGGTATATACCGAGAACAGGTGCACTCTGAGTACCTGGCAGAGCCTCCACATCAGTTCCTGGATCCGCTGAATAAAGCCTGAAATGTCAGAAAGGCCCAAATGGAAGCTTCCAGATATAGCGCCTTCCCCTAAGATAGGAAACCAAAAGCAATATCACGTCTGTTATGGATTGAATTGTGTCCCCATTAAAATTGAAGCCCTAATACTTAATATGACAGTGTTTGGAGACGGAACCTTTAAAAGGAGGTAATTACAGTTAAATGAAGTCATAAGAGTGGGGCCCTAGTCCAACCAGACATAGCACTGGTTAGCATTGGTCTTCCTTCCCTTCTTTTTCTTTCCTTTTCTTTCTTTCTCTCTCTCTCACTTTCTTTCTTTCCTTTCTTTCTGTATTTATTTTCGTAATAGAGATGAGGTCTTGCTATGTTGCCAGAGTAGACTTGAATTCCTGGATTCAAGGATCCTTCTACCTCAGCCTCTTGAGTAGCTGCGACTACAGGTGTGCACCACGCACCCAGCTAGGACTGGTGTTCTTTTTTTTTTGTAGAGACAGAGTCTCACTTTATGGCCCTTGGTAGAGTGCCGTGGCCTCACACAGCTCACAGCAACCTCCAAATCCTGGGCTTAAGCGATTCTCTTACCTCAGCCTCCCGAGCAGCTGGGACTACAGGCACTCGCCACAATGCCCAGCTATTTTTTGGTTGCAGTTTGGCCGGGGCTGGGTTTGAACCCGCCACCCTACTCACTGAGCCACAGGCGCCGCCCAGGACTGGTGTTCTTATAAGAAAAGGAAGAGATACCAGAGCTCTCTTTCTCCATAAGCATCGAGGAAAGTCCATGTGAAAAGGCTGACTTCTGCAAGCCGGGAAGAGCGGCCTCACCAGAAACCAAGCCTGCTAGCACCTTGATCTTGGACTTCAAGTCTCCAGTGTTGCAAGAAAATGAATGTCTGTTGTTTAAGCTGCTCGGGATGTAGTGTTTGCTTCCGGTAGCCTGAGCTGCCATACACTATTTCTCAAAAGAGTTTGGTGATCAGCACCGTCTGAGAGACCCGAGGTGATGACTCCTGCTACACTGCACTTAACTTGCTTGTCAGCCAGTGCAAACATGAGATGAGCAGAGGGGAAAGACCGCAGGTGACAGCGAAGGGAACCAGATGGTGACGTCAACCCCTTCTGCAGTTCTGATGCCGTACTGTTGGAGTAAATGTGAACACTCACTTCAACACTGGAATGAGTCAGCCCTCAGCACCAGGTGGGCAGCTATTCATCTGGGGAACACTTTTTTCTAAACTCTCCCGAGTATGGGAGATCAGAAGTGATTTGAGTTTACATGTAAAACTTCACTGTATTTCCTCAGGGCTGTGTCAACTTTCCTGCTGTCTATCCTCACCTCGTCATTCATTGCAAGGGTCCTGATAGCAAAGGAAATGTCGTGTGCCATGGTGATTAGATCTGGTGAGCAGGGGGAAGCAGGCACTCCAGCAGCCTCAGCAAGACACGTGTCAGAGAGTAAGAGGAGGCCCCGTTACTCCAGTTACATTTCTAGAGGCCAGTGGTCTAGGACTTTTCAGGGCATTCATTCAAACGGAGAGAGGAAACAGCAGCAATTTGCATGTCCTGTCATGAAGAAAGGCACAATGCTTCAGGGCCTGTTTGGATCTGGGGGGCACCACAGGCCATATTTGGACATGCAGCCCATCTGTTAGGTAACCCATAAAAGTTGATGGTCTTGAGTGGGGTCAGCCCAGAGGAAGAAAGGACCCCACAGCAGGCCCAGGCTATGGGGCCAGCTTCCTTTTCCCTTGGGTGCATGCAGCCCCAATGTTATTAGAAATGTCCAGTGCGTGGCTCAGTCGGTAAGGCGCCGGCCCCATATACCGAGGGTGGCAGGTTCAAACCCGGCCCCGGCCAAACTGCAACCAAAAAATAGCCGGGAGTTGTTGCGGGCGCCTGTAGTCCCAGCTACTCGGGAGGCTGAGGCAAGAGAATCACTTAAGCCCAGGAGTCGGAGGTTGCTGTGAGCTGTGTGAGGCCATGGCACTCTACCGAGGGCCATAAAGTGAGACTCTGTCTCTACCAAAAAAAAAAAAAAAAAAGAAATGTCCAGAGCATTTCTCTGGAATTTCTGGGAAGCACCAATTGGAAAATCACAGCACACAGCAAGCTGGCGCCCTCCTCCGAAGATGACTTTCTCCACCAGGGGAAAAGTAGCTCCTGGCTTGCTGCTGTCCTCTGGTGGAGAACCAATGCCTGCCTATGGGATACTAAGTGACTAGGGGACCCAAACTGCTTAATGAACGGCGTGTTACCTGATATGAACCACAAGTTGGACAGAGACAATGGTATTCCATTATAAAATAGAAGAAATATATGTACGACTAGAGCTGACTGCTTGGGTACAAGTATCCTGCCCGAGTGAGGGGCTCAGCGCCCTACTGCACAGCTGCTCCTACAGCTTCCCTGCCTCCCTCACCCCCACCTGTGCCCTCATGGGGAGGTCTTCATGGCCAGGTAGTGAACTCCAAAAGACATGGAATTGGCACTAGCTATTTAGGTAAAGCTTCTGCACAACATCCACCCGTGGTCAAGGCATGAAATATAATGATTAGCCAGGCATGCCATGGCACTCTACCCAGGACAACAACAAAGTGAAACTCTGTCTCAAAAAAAAAGAAAGAAAATATAATGATTAATAGGCCAGGTATAGTGGCTCACACCTGTAATCCTAGCACTCTAGGTCAAGGCACCGGATTGCTTGAGCTCAGGAGTTGGAGGCCAGCCTGAGCAATAGTGAGACACCATCTCTACCAAAAATAGAAAAATTAGCTGGACGCTGTGGTGTGCAGCTGTAGTCCAGCTACTCAGGAGGCTGAGGCCCAGGAGTTTGAGGTTGCTGTGAGTTATAACACCATAGCACTCAATAGTGAAACTCTGTCTCAAAAAAAAAAGAAAGAAAAGAAATATAATGATTAAGGGCGGCGCCTGTGGCTCAGTGAGCAGGGCGCTGGCCCCATATACCAAGGGAGGCGGGTTCAAACCCGGCCCCGGCCAAACTGCAACCAAAAAATAGCCGGGCGTTGTGGCGGGCGCTTGTAGTCCCAGTTACTCGGGAGGCTGAGGCAAGAGAATCGCTTAAGCCCAGGAGTTGGAGGTTGCTGTGAGTTGTGTGAGGCCACGGCACTCTACCGAGGGCCATAAAGTGAGACTCTGTCTCTACAAAAAAAAAAAAAAAAGAAATATAATGATTAATAGTGTTGCTTCATAATCATGGCTCTGAGGATTTTCAGGGAGATTTGTACCAATCGCCAGCTTTGCTTACTGATTGTAGTGAGATGAATAATTTGCACACGGTCCCTTTGGGGTTCCCATAGACCTCTGGCTTGACAGGATGGTGAATTATCTGCCCAGAGAAAACACCCTGCAATGTTTAGTGCTGCCCTACAAGATACCTTAAGCAAGCTGCCAATGTGTGGCTCCATCTTCCCCACAGGTCAGATGTGTGAGTCCAAGAACCAAGAGGTAGAGATGAGAATGGCCCTTCCTTTCCCTCTTTCTCTTATTTCTTTTCTCTCTCTTTTCTTTCTTTCTCTCTCTCTCTTTGAGACAGAGTTTCACGTTGTCATTCTGGGGAAAGCTGTGGCATTATAGCTCGCGGCAAACTCAAACTTTTGGACTCAATAGATCGTCTTATCTCAGCCTCCCATGTAGCTGGGACTACAGGCACCCACCACAACATCTGGCTAGTTTTTTCTATTTTTAGTAAAGATGGGGTCTCGTTCTTGCTCAGGCTGATCTCAAACTCCTGAGCTCAAGCAATCCACACGCCTCCACCTCCCAGAGTGCTAGGATTACAGGTGTGAGCCACCATGCTTGACCAAGACTGACCCCTTCCATTTTATTATTATTATTATTTTATTGAGACAGAGTCTCACTTTGTCGCTCTCTGTAGAATACAGTGATGTCATAGCTCACAGCAACCTCAAACTCTTGGGCTTAAGTGATTCTCTTGCCTCAGCCTCCCTAGTAGCTGGGACTACAGGCACTTGCCACAACCCCCAGCTATTTTTTTGTTCAGCAGGCCGGGGCCGGGTTCAAACCCACCAGCTCCGGTGCATGTAGCCGGCACCCTGACCACTGAGTGATGGGTGCCCAGCCCCCTTTTATTATTATTCTCAAGACCCACCCAGTAGAAAAATATTTGCTTCCCATCTCTGCACAACTTTGACATGGACAAGTTGAAGGTCCCGAAGCCCAGAAAAGAAAAGCTATTATTGAGAAACACAGTCATCTTTCTGATGAATTGGAAGGCTTAAACCACTTGGGACCCCATGCCATTGGCTCAACAAGAAAAGGGAGGGGTTAAGATAATGAGTAGAGGGCGGCGCCTGTGGCTCAAGGAGTAGGGCGCCGGTCCCATATGCCAGAGGTGGTGGGTTCAAACCCAGCCCCGGCCAAAAAAAAAGATAATGAGTAGAGTGATTGATTCTGATCACCTGGGTGAAACTGGATTGCTGCTATTGAATAGAGGTAAGGCAGACAGTGTCTGAAACCAGAGGCAGCCTGGGAGCATCCCTTAGTCCAATTGTCCTAGCAATGGGCTACTTTAAAAAGCAGCCCCAAAATATAAAGTAACCGTGGTCCATTTCCTATTGCTGTAACAAAATGCCTGAGACTGGGTAATTTATGAAGGAAAGAGGCTATTTAGTTCCTGGTTCTGGGCTGAGGAGTCCAAGATAACCGGTTCTATCTGGTGAGAGCCTCATGTTGCTTCATAGCATGGCAAAAAAGCAGAAGGGGACATGGGCATGGGAAGAGATCAAACCCTGGAGGCGGCCTCACTTTATAACAACCTGCTCTCTCCGTAACTAATTCACTCTCTCGGTAACTCATCCACTCCCTTGAGAACAAGAATCCACACACTCCCACAAGACTGTATTAATCCCTTCATGACAGCAGATCACCTATGACCCACACGTGTCTTGAATGTCCCACCACTTCCCAAAACCATTACACTGGGGACCAAGCCTCAGTTGAGTTTCGGTGGAGACACAGCATCTGCAACCAAAGCAGCAACCCAGGACTCAGATCCTGCAAGAATGGAGATGTGTGTCACCTCACCAGGTGGAGGACTCTGCCCAGAGTGGTGCCCGCAGAGGTCAGGAGCACGTAGAGCAGAAGGTGTGAGAAGGCAGCGAGGATTACCTGCTTAGGCCTTGGGGTCAGCTTGGAGAAGGAGAGATGGTAGCAGCTACATTTCATGAACTTCTTTCTCTTTTTCTCCTGTTATAGCAGCAAATGGACAGGGTGACTTGTAAACAACAAAATTTATTTCTCACAGTCCCGGATGTGGAGAAGACCAAGATCAAGGCACCAGCAGATTCCTTGTCCCGTGTCCTGGTTCATAGACAGCATCTTTTCACTGTGTCCACACACAGCAGAAGGGGTGATAGATCCCTCTGGGGGCTCTTTAACAAGGGCACTAAGCCCATTCACGAGGGCTGTACCCGCACGACCTAATCACTTCCCAGAGGCTCTATCTCCTAACACCATCACGTTGGGGTTAGGATTTCAACATGTGGATTTTGAGGGTACACAATATCTGGCCTATTGTACCCTTGTTTACTCATTACCTTATTTGAGGAATAGCAGGGATTTCAGCTGGGAGTACAACCAGGTGACATCATTGTACCAGGGTGTGATTGCTGATGGAACTTACGGATCCTCTGTGTTGGGTAGACAGCTTTTCAGCTGGAAAGAAGCCTAAAGCAAATGCTGAGGGGAGAAGATGTGGGCTGTGCCATGTACCTTTTCTTTGCCCCTTCAGATCCCTCCTCATCCTTCACCTTGCCCTTGGAGGCTGTCCTGAGTGGTCCTCATTCACAGAGTCCTGTGTGGTCCTCATTCACGGAGTCCCACACCTTCTGGTGGAGGGGGCCTGAGGGAGAGAGGAGGGTGAGGTCAGGGTATGTACTTCCCTCGCTAGCCGTGGCCTTGCAATTCACCTCTCCCTCTGAGGGTGCCAGTGACTATTCTGCCCCTCATCCCTTCAAGCCTCACGGTGGCAGTGCTTGGATGCCACAAAACTCTGGGTTACCACACCGTCCTCTGTGGTTCCCTGACACCCACATCTTTGTAAATGAACCCTTCTGAAATTATCCTATTTTGAATGTGCCATCTGCTTCCTGTTGGGAGCCCAACTGATACTGTGGGTCTTATGCCAAAATTACTCTGTGAACAGTTTCATATTTGAACTTTCATTGTGGAGTCCTGGCATTTTCCCTCCTAAAATTGGAGCTGTTTTGAGGAGACCCCTGGGAGTGCTCGCCCCATGGCAGGCAAGAGAGTGAAAGAGGAATTGTAGTCACTTAGCACAGTGCCCGGAAAAGACAGGCTCAACAGCTGCTAGAAAAATCCTTCCCACTTCCCTTTTCTCTTCTCCATGACCGGGCACCCACAGGGAGAGAGTTGAATTACAAGGACACAGCCAGCCAGGGAAATCAGTACCCTGACCTCGCCCTCCTCTTGGCTTGCGACTCCGTGAAGGAGGCTCCATACTTCGGAATCCTGCTAGTGGGGCTTTACATCTTGCGTTTCTGTAACACATGTTAGTGGTGGCGGCGCCTGTGGCTCAGTAGAGTGGGGTGCCGGCCCCATATGCCAAGGGTAGCGGGTTCAAACCCAGCCCCGGCCAAACTGCAACAAAAAAATAGCCGGGCGTTGTGGTGGGCGCCTGTAATCCCAGCTGCTCGGGAGGCTGAGGCAAGAGAATCGCATAAGCCCAGGAGTTGGAGGTTGCTGTGAGCTGTGTGATGCCACGGCACTCTACCGAGGGCTGTACAGTGAGACTCTGTCTCTACAAAAAAAAAAAAAACAAAAAACACATTAGTGGTTTGAGGGAGAGAAGGGTTAAGCCAGGGTCATTTTGTGAAAAATGACTACTTTAATGAAGGCCTGCTCTCTAAAAAAATTCTTCGATTTTAATTCATCTGCAAAATGAAAGAAGAAAAAATATGTAATTTAATAAGTTTGGAAACAAACAAAACTGGACTGCAAGCAGGGCAAGCCCCGTCCACTAGCAATCAGGCAGGCTTCCTGTGAAGTTAATGAAGCTCACGTCCAGGGGCCCTCACTGACATGGGGCCCTTCAAAGACCTTGATCCTAATTTCGTATTCACAATTTGATCCTTTTTCTGAAAGAGCCTCCTCCCGCCCTCAATTTATTTAAGCTTTAATCTGACAAAACCTGGATCCACCCTCTGGCAATTATTAGATCCGGCCTCCTCCCTGGGACACAATGAGATTCTGTTTGGGGCACATCCGAGACCATTTTGTCTGCCGGCTCACCCCATTAGAATTCACATGCATTCTGGATTAACACAAACAAAATAAGGGCTTCAAGGAGACACGTGCTGTGTTCGTGACAGTGGCAAAGCTCAGCCTTAGTCACAATGACAGCTCTGGGACTCTGGCCTTCACTTGGGAGCAGGACACATGAACTGGTGGGATTATAGATGCAAACGTTCTCCAGCTTTAACAAGGGTTGGGCTTGCAACCACAAGCACACACCTTCAAGGGCATGGGGGAGCAACTATCTATCTTCCAAGTCTGAATTAGTACATCACAATAACCATTAACCACTACCTCTAACCACTGTGGCTTCACTTCCTGGCGTGGGAGTCACCCTCAGCTACTCAATGCCAGGGGCAAAGGCCCCAACTTTTTGTTATTCAAAAAGGATGCGCCTCATTCGTATCAAAAGTCTAACATTTGGTGAATCCTTTGACCGCCAAATTTCACATCTAAGGAGTTTATTGTAAGGAAATAATACTAGTCTTCACAAAGACAGGTACCAAGGTGTTCTCTCTAGCCCTCTTGGTAATAGAAAAAGAAAAGTAACTGTGTTTATTCAGTGTTCAGTAATGAATAATTGGTTGAATACATTTTGGTATATCCGTACAGTAGAGTACTGCGAGGTCATTAACATTATAAGGTAGCAGGCTCGGCACCTGTGGCTCAAGCGGCTAAGGCGCCAGCCACATACACCTGAGCTGGCGGGTTCGAATCCAGCCGGGGCCCACCAAACAACAATGACGGCTGCAACCAAAAAATAGCCAGGCGTTGTGGCAGGTGTCTGTAATCCCAGCTCTTTGGGAGGCGGAGGCAGGAGGATCACTTGAGCCCAGGAGTTGGAGGTTGCTGTGAGCTGTGATGCCACAGCACTCTACCCAGGGTGATAGCTTGAGGCTCTGTCTAAAAAAAAAAAAAAAAAAAAAAAATTATAAGATAACAGACTACATAGTGAAGTGAAAAGGTGACCAAGGGGCAAGCAGACCCTGAGGGGCTCTGGGGTTCCTACTCCCTGGTGTTCACACCCTGTGTAATCCCCTTCCCTGGCCTGTGGGTAGGACCTGTGACTTGCTCTCAGCCAATAGACTTTGAACAAGGTGAAGGAGCTGCGCAGACATAATTAAAGTCAGTTGGTTTTGAAGTAACCCAAAGGGCCATTGTTAATGTAACTGGGTCCTGCGTGGGGTCACTTGGGCATGATCTGCAAGTGTTAAGTAAAGTGTTTATATTGTATATTCAAAAAGGAAGGAAGGGAGGGAGGGAGGGTAGGAGAGAGAGAGAGAGAAAAAGAAAGGAAAGAGAGAAAGAAAGAAAGAAAAAAGAGACTTGTTGCGACTTTTTTCAGAATTAATGAAAGATATGACTCTTCAGATTCAAAAGCCCAGTTATGATTACTTTAAGTTATGTTGTCTTATGTTTTGTGTCTAAGTAATCTTTGATCTTTATTGGAACAAGGCCAAATCTAAGGCAAAAAATGAATTTAATTAATTAAAAAAATAAACTTAAACAGGATATAAGGGCAAAGTCGCACGGAGAAAGCATCCAGATCAGGCTGGGGCGAGGGGGTGTATCAGTTAATATCCTTTCACTTGTAAATTATGTAAAAATCCATATAAACTGCCTTCTACAAGGACAGTCCTTGCTCACATTACTGAAAACAGAAGGGGGATGGTAGCTTTCGGATGGGACACTATGCAAGTTCCAACCACACCTTCAGGATCGCTCCCTCCAAATCCCAGCTCTGTTCTTCTCCACTCTGGCTTCATTCACTGCTCTTTCTCTAACCAAACTTGCGAGGACGGGGCTTCACCTTTTTGTTCACTATTTCATCCCCAACATTTAAAATGGTGCTTAGCACATAATAGACACTCAAAAACTGTTTATAGAAGGAAAGAAGTTGGAAGGTGGTGGAGGGAGAAGCAGCACAATTCTTGAGCAAATAAATAATAATAAAACCATTGTAGATAGATTTAGAAAAATCGCAGAACACAGAAAACAAAGAGATGATTTTAAAGGTGGCCCGGGCTCAGTGCCTGTAGCTCAAGTGGCTAAGGCGCCAGCCATATACACCAGAGCTGGCCAGTTAGAATCCAGCCCTGGTCTGCCAAACAACGACAAGTACAACCAAAAAATAGCCGGGCATTGTGGCAGGCGCCTGTAGTCCCAGCTACTTGGGAGGCTGAGGCAAGGAAATCGCTTAAGCCCAGGAGCTGGAGGTTGCTGTGAGCTGTAACCCCACAGTACTCTACCCAAGGTGACAGCTTGAGGCTCTGTCTCCAAAATAAATAAACTAATTAAGGTGACCTGAGAGATTACCTGTGAAGGAAAGCTGTTAGGAAACAGAACTCTCAACAGCAGAAAAAGGAGGCAGAAGTCAGCAGGATTTTAAATTCAAAATTTAAAATCCCCCAGAGAATCACTCAGGAGTGTTTCAGTTATCTAGGGCTGCATAACAAACCACTCCAGGACGGGTGGTGCCTGTGGCTCAGTGAGTAGGGCGCCAGCCCCATATGCCAAGGGTGGCAGGTTCAAACCACTCCAGGATTTAGTGGCTTGAAACAACTACCACTTTTTTTTTTTTTTTTGAGTAAAGTCTCACTTTGTCACCCCCGGTACAGTGCCATGCAATACCTCATAGCAACCTCAAACTCTTCGGCTCAAGCCATTCTCTTGCCTCAGGTGGGACTATAGGCACCTGTCACAACATCTAGCTATTTTTTTTTCTTTTAGAGAAAAGATTTCATTGTGGCGGGCACCTGTAGTCCCAGCTACATGGGAGGCTGATGCAATAGAATCGCTTAAGAGTTTGAGGTTGCTGTGAGCTGTGACGCCACAGTACTCTACCCAGGGTGACATAGTGAGACTCTGTCTCAAAAAAAAAAAAAAAAAAGAGAGATGAGGTTTCGATCTGGCTCAGGCTGGTCTCGAACTTGTGAGATCAGGGAATCCACCCATCTCAGCCTCCCAGAGTGCTAGGATTACAGGCATGAATCACTGTGCCCCGCCAATCCACCACCTTTTTTTTTGCTCACAGTTCTGTAATTTGGCGGGGCTTGCTGGGACAGCTCATCCAGGTTCTACGTGGTGCTTTGGCTGAGGTGGCCCAGCTGGGACTGCAGGATTCAAGCTAGCTTGGCTCACATAGGCGGTGCCTCAGCTGCAGGGGCAGGAGGGGCTGGGGGTGGCTAGGCCTCTGTCTCTGCCTTTGTTGCCCTTCATCCCGGGTCCTCTCTCTCCAGGAAGACAACTGGACTTAGTTTCATGCTTGCTGGATCCCATGAGAGTGCAGATGGAATCTGCCAGGCCTCCCAAGTCCAGGACCTGGACCTGGTAGGCTGTTACTTCCACATTCTATTAATCAAAGCAAGTCCCAAGGCCAGCCCAGAATTAAAGAAGGAAAAATAAATCCCACCACTTGACGGGAGGAGTGACGTCAGAGAGATGAGCAAAACTGCTGTCCATCTTTGTCAACAAGTCCCCATCAACCAGTGAAAGGCCTTTTCAGATGAAGACACAGGGTTTATCCTAACATATCATCAGTGATAGAACTGCTAACCAACCTGTATTAAGAGAAAGGAAATTGACCTCAAAAGGAGTAAGACGCGAAAAACAGAGAGCAAAGAAACGTAAACAGGAGGGTAAGTCCCTGGAAGCACCAGCAGAGGAAAACCACAACAATGTGACAACTGATGGGAGCTGTGCAAACAGGTGAGCCTGAGATGCTGGTGACAATGTGCAAGATGGAAGGAGTGATCAGGGTTGGTGTCCCACAGGCCTTTCTTTCTCTGTCGAGAGATAAGTAAGTTTCTTACATTTTGTAAGTCCGTGGCCATGTGAAAAATGTAGAGGTAAGACTAGAGAAGAGGGCTGCAATCCATCACTTCCAAGCCGTGAAAACAAACGAATAAATAAATATATGAAAGTTAGAAAGGAATGCAAGAGACTTAACACATTTGATGGGAGCGTGAAAAAAGGGGAAGAAAAACAAAATAAAAATAGAATGAGGAGAAAATGAAAGGTTACAAAATAAGGTGGGAAAAGCATGCTAAATAATACTGATAATTAAAATAAATTTAACTTAAACTTCAAAGGTAAAAGACATTGATTCTCAGATACGATTCCTGTGTGAATTGGTTAAGACTCAGAAATATATCAGCATCAGAAAGAAAAAAGGCAGCACATTGCTGAATGACACAGTATAATTTACCTTTTACATAAGATTTTAAAACATGAGGCCCGGCACAGTGGCTCGCACCTCTGCGAGGCTGAGGCAGGTGGATTGCTTAATATCAGGAGTTCAAAACCAGCCTGAGCAAAGCAAGACCCCCATATCTAATAAAAATAGAAAAACTAAATAGCTGGATGTTGTGGTGGGCACCTGTAGTCCCAGCTACTTGGGAGGCTGAGGCAAGAGAATCGCTTAAGCCCAAGAGTATGAGGTTTCTGTGAGCTGTGATCCTCAGCGCACTCTACAGAGGGTGACCAAGTGAGACTCTGTCTCAAAAAAATAAATAAATAAGAAAAAAATAAATAGGCTCGGTGCCCGTGGCTCAAGCGGCTAAGGTGCCAGCCACATACACCTGAGCTAGCGGGTTCGAATCCAGCCCGGGCCCACCAAACAATTGATGGCTGCAACCAAAAAATAGCTGGGCGTTGTGGTGGGCACCTGTAGTCCCAGTTACTTGGGAGGCTGAGGCAGGAGAATCGCTTGAGTCCAGGAGTTGGCGGTTGCTGTGGGCTGTGATACCACAGCACTCTACCCAGGGCGACAGCTTGAGGCTCTGTCTCAGGAAAAAAAAAAAAAAAAAAAAAAACAGAAAGAAAGAAATAGCCTCTGCACCTGTAGCTCAAGTAGCTAAGGCACCAGCCACACACACCAGAGCTGGCAGGTTCGAATCCAGCCAGGGCCTGCCAAACAACAATGACAACTACAACCAAAAACTAGCCAGGCATTGTGGTGGCACCTGTAGTCCCAGCTACTTGGGAGGCTGAAACAAGAGAATCGCTTAAGCTCAGGAGTTGGAGGTTGCTGTGAGCTGTGACGCCACGGCACTCTACCCAGGGTGACAGCTTGAGGCTCTGTTTCAGTAAATAAATAAAAATAGAAAAACTAGCCAGGTGTTGTGCCACAAGCCTGTAGTCCCATCTACTCAGGAGGCTGAGGTAAGAGGATCTCTTGAGCCTAAGAGTTTGGGGTTGCTGTGAGCTAGGAGGCCATGGCACCAAACCCTAGGATGACTGAGAGACTCTGTCTCAAAAGAAAAAAAGTGAATTTCTTGGGTGGCGCCTGTGGCTCAAGGAGTAGGGTGCCAGTCCCTTATGCCGGAGGTGGCAGGTTCAAACCCAGCCCCAGCCAAAAAAAAAAAAAAAAAGTGAATTTCTGATCCATGCTACAACATCGATGAACCTGATATTATGCTAAATAGAATAAGCTAATCACACAAAAAATACTATATGATTCTACTTATATAAAGTAACCAAGGTAATAAAATTTATAGACAGAAAGTAGAGAGATGGTTTCCAGGGGCAGGGGAGTGGGTGGGTATAGGGAGTTATTATTTAATATATCTAGAATTTCAGATGGGGAAGATGGAAAAAGGTCTGCAGATGGATAGTGGTAATGCTTGTATGATGATGTGATTGGACTTAATGTCATTGAACTGTCCACTTAAAAGTGGTTAAGACAGACAATTTTACGTTTTATATAATTTACCACAATAAAACAAAAAATGCCAGAGTGAGCCCAGTGGCTCATGCCTGTAATCCTAGCACTTTGGGAGACTGCGGTAAGAGGAATTCTTTTTTTTTTTTTTTTAGAGACAGAGTCTCACTTTGTCGCCCTCAGTGGAGTGCGGTGATGTCACAGCTCACAGCAACCTCCAACTCTTGGGCTTAAGCAATTCTCTTGCCTCAGCCTCCCAAGTAGCTGGGACTACAGGCGCCCGCCACAACACCTGGCTATTTTTTCTTGCAGTTTAGGTGGCGGAGGCTGGGTTCGAACCCACGACCCTCGGTATATGGGGCCGGCGCACTACCCACTGAGCCACAGACGCCACTTGGGAAGAATTCTTAAAACCAGGATTTTGAAACCAGCCTGGGCAACATGGCAAGACCCTATCACTAAAAGGAAAAATAAAGAATTGGCTGGGTACGGTGGCACACGCCTATAGTCCCAGCTACCCAAGAGGCTGAGACAGGAGAATCACTTGAGTCCAGGAGTTTGAGGCTGCACTGAGCTGTGATGACACCACTGCACTCTACCCAGGGCGACAGAGGGAGACTCTGTCCGAAGAAAAGAAAACCCACCAAGTAATACTGTACAGTTTGCAGAGACACATATAGACAGCAGAGATCTGAAAAGCATAGAGGGGGCTGATAAACCGTCAGTTCAGGAAAAGCAGTTATGCCTGGGTAGCGTAACACAGGATGTAGGGAACACAGGATGTTTTCGGTGGACCTGTTACGTTTCAGTTCTAAAAACAAAATGTGAAGAAAACAGGACAAAGCTAGGTAGTAGGCACGTTTACATTTCTTATCATTGTGCTCTACACTTTTCAATACGATTTGAATATTTGGTAATTTAAGAGAAGAACCAGGCTCAGTATCTGTAGCTCAGCAGCTAGGGTGCCAGCCACATACACCAGGGCTGGTGGGTTCGAATCTGGCCCGGGCCTGCCAAGTGACAATGACAACTGCAACAAAAAAATAGTTGGGCATTGTGGTGGACACCTATAGTCCTAGCTACTTGGGAGGCTGAGGCAAGAGAATCGCTCAAGCCCAAGAGTTTGAGGTTGCCATGAGCTGTGACACTATGGCACTCTACACAGGGCAACAAAGTGAGACTCTGCCTCAAAAAAAAAAAAAGAGAAAAACCAGATGTTATTCTGGTTCTCTGCCTGGAATATAGGAGAATAGGCATCAGAAGCCTGGCAGCCATCCCTAACCCCTAGCCTGTCTGCACCACGCAGACCAATCACACTTCTTCCCCAGGACAAGCTCTCGCCCTCCTTCCTGCCTTCAGCAGCCTCCACTTCTTTGAGATTGTCATTGCCAAGTCTGGAGAAGAGCCTCATGTGTGTCACCCCTGAGTTTCCATCTCAGGAGGCCCTTCCTGGCCATGCCCTCTAGGCTGATTCATCACACCTTCACTGCAGGAATCCCAGGAGTGGAGGGCAGAGAAACTGCCAGAGGAATCCCAAGAATCCCAGCCAGGGACAGCTGTGGCAGCAAAGGCTCCCTTTTGTGGGGAAACCTGCAACTGTTGAGGTGGCTGTCAACACTACTCCAACCTCGCTGCGCACGTGGCTTGCAGGAAGTGTTTGCGGAGGTCTGGGGGTCTGGGGTGCACTGTACCCTGGCCAGGCTGTGAGGAAG